>NC_141804.1:650000-970000 GCF_057944985.1 Cucurbita pepo subsp. pepo
TCTCTAACCGAGGTGGGATCTCATTAAAAATGTCAGCATCTTTCAAGGAGGGAACCAACAGACCATCCATAATGAAATTACCTAGAGTGAGTGACTCTACTACTTCTTTCGTTTCTTTGTGTTTTTTTTCTCTCCCTCGATAAGAAACAGAGAATTCAATATAAATCCTAAAAGTAAGTGTATAACGTCATAGATCCAATCCAATTTCTCATCACTGATTTGTCACGTTGAGATTAAAAACAGAAACTAAATACAAGAAAAACGATCAATAAACTCAGACAATCAAACGAAGCAAGATTCAATACACATTCAAAAGTAGATATGATAGCTGCTACGCATACGGAATTAGAGACAAAGGTCTACCTCAAGCATACGCCATGGAGAACCCATCCAAGGTCCGTGCTCAGGAACAGATGCTGAGGTTACAGTCCCTTGATACCATGTCATCTTCGAATACTCGGTCTCCATGGCCATTTTCACTCTTGTTCCAGAATACCACTGATAATTCTTCGATTCATTCACCTTCTCGACTTGAACAACAAATTCCGACCGACCAGCCCTAGGATAATAAACCAACTCGAATGGCTTAAATTGCGCGGCCAATTCCGCAGCGTTGGCAACTGCCTCGGCCGGCAGCTTCCCAATATTCCTCCGGGAGAAAACTTTTGTTCCTCCATCGCCAGAACAATTCTCCTCCAAACTGCATCTTGCTCCACCATTCTGGCTATTCCACCGGCCGCAATCACCGCCTGCAATAGCCCTTGTGATAGAGGTTGAGGCACGACGAATGCCAACGAACATATCCCCTCTAAGATTCTTCGCGAAAACGACGGAATCACCGGCAATCAGCTTCTTGTGATTAACGAACTTACTCCACCCAGTAGTGAGCAAATGCCGCCTCGGCGTCCCACGGTAAATGTGACGAAAATTCCAAACAACTCCATGAACATCAGTAATCGACAAAGTCTGCACCGGCGGATCAGCCTGGTAATTCAAGGGAGGAAAAACAGAATCCGCACAGCACCGCGGCACAGAGAATCCACCGCCATTATTAGCATCAGAAGACGTAAGAATCTTAGCAAACGACTCAATCTTATCCCTCTCCCCGCCATTATCATCACAACGACCAAATCGGGAAACCACAACAGACTCATCCCGACCAGGCCGAATGGGATGAAGATTCAACTTAATGCAGACTTCATCAGAAAGAGAATCGGCATGAAAATCAGTGCCAGTAACGAGACATTTAGTTGCGGGATTAGAAAGAACAGACTGAGATAGTGATGGTATGTATGTAGCTTGCTCGACATGTCCTTGTACGAAATAGTAAACCTCAGAACCGACAGTGTGAATATGGACAGACTTACCGGCAAAAGCCTGCCAAAGTTGTCGGTCCATGCTGCCGGAATCGGACCGGCGGTGATCGAACAGTAGAAGGAAGAACAGGAAATTCTTCCTAGGGCAAGAAAAAGAAAAGAGAACAAAGACTGCAAGGAATCGAGATTGAAAAGAAAGAAAAAAAAAAAAAAAAGAGAAGTGAAATGGAAATTGTTGTCAGTTAGGGTTGGTTCTTGATCTTATACGAGAATCTGAGAGAGATATCTGTGAAGAACTTTGACTGTCTCCATCGTCTTCTTCCTCTTCTCTCTCTCTCTCTCTCTTCAAAATGTCCGTGATCTTTTAGAGAGAGAGAGAGAATGGCCCATTGGGTCGGAGAAACAGGAACCGGGAAGGAGAGAAGAACAGACTTACGTAACAGAACGCCTCGAAAATCGAGTTGAATTACGGTTTTGCCCCGACAGTAACTGAATGTCTGTATTTTGTTAACTGTGCTTTGTGGAAACGCTATTTTCCACTCTTCCCGCGGATTTTCTTGCTTTTTCAAAATAATAATATTAATTAATTAATTAATCAGCTTCTAATATTTAATTTTTAGAAATTCAGTATTTATTTTTTTTATTAAAAAAAATTGTATTTTCAAGATACATAATAACTATAGATAAGATTAGTGTTAAAATAAAAAAGAATTATTGTCCATTTTTAGTATAAAATGATATATATCTCAATTTTTATTTATTTTGTATAGTTTTCAAATTTTCAAATTGATTCTCTAACGTTCAATTAATTTAATATTAATTTATTTTTCAAGGAATTAAAATTAAATTAACTAAACATTAGTTTACTACTTAACAATTCCATTATAATTTGTTGAAACTAATTTTAATTTTCGAAAAATTGAGCCACATGAAATTAAAAATTTATATGACTCTATTAAAACTTTAATCTTAATTCATTTAAAAATTATATAAAATATAAAATTATTTAAAAATTATATAAAATATAAAATTATTTAAAAATTATATAAAATATAAAACTATTTAAAAATTATATAAAATATAAAATTATATCGCCATCCAACCTTCCCTAGTATCTCTTCGGTAGGCACATTTTAAAACTTCGAGAAGAAACTCGAAAGAAAAAATTCAAAAAAGACAACATCTACTGACCAACCTTCCCTAGTACCTCTTCAGTAGGCGCATTTTAAAACTTCGAGAAGAAACTCGAAAGGGAAAGTTCAAAAAAGACAATATCTACTGACGGTGAAGTTAGAACGATTGTATGAATATTCCAGAAAACCTAGAAAACTCAGTTGATATAGATACGTCGTAGTAGAAATGTAGAAGGAAAATGAGGCACAGGGAGAGGACTATTACATGAAGCACACAATATCGTTGTTCGCACACAGCGGATACCATCAGAACAAGGAAATGAGAAAGACAGACGACATAGAACACGCAAACAAGGAACAAAACAAGCTGATCCAACGACAACAACACTTATTATTCCAGACAAGACAGTGACTTGCTCATGACTGCTAAAACTAGAACAGCAAGAGTAACAACGTTCTTACTCTTCTTCGGTCTCGGACTCAGCGTTCTGGAGCCATTCGATGAACGGCTTTACATGGTTCCAGATTGGAGAACTTTTGTTAGCGCCAACCACGCCCTTCTGGTACCACTCTAATACAAATTCCTCCTCGATCAGGTTGCTGTCGTATAGCGATTTCAGAACCAGAGCAACCTCCTTAGCAGCCTCCGAACTCGTGTTGAGACAGAAAGATTCAATGGCACGCAATAGAGCTATCTGTGATCCCTCCAGAGCAACAGCTGCAGCCAAGAAGTTCTTCTTCTTCATCACCTCCTTTGAGAAGCCTTTTCCAACGCCATCAAAAAGAGCCTCAACTAAGGCATTCACAATCTCCTGGGGAGTTCCAGAAAGTGATCCCAAAAATGATTTGAGGTTGGCAGCGGAGGAACCTTTCTTCAAATAATCTTTGATCTCGTTGACAAGAGCAACATGGGGAGACACTCCATTTCCGTTCTTGTTTCCGTTGATCGAAGACTTCTCATGTTCAGAGGGCTTTTTAGACGACGTAGTTTCTTCGGTAGAGAGCATGACCATATCAGCAGTGACCGCACTCAACTGCTCCTGAATACGCTGCTTAGCTGCCTCTAAAGATGTGTCAGTTTGCCACTGCACATCGTCATCGTCGTCGTCATCATCAGCTACTTCGTCCTTACCACTAGCATGGATAGGAACTGGGGAATGATCGTCATCCGAGCCATTATTCTTCTTCTTGCTTGGCACTTTAGTAACAGTTTCCTTTGAATTACCACTCGTGCTTTTCTTCTTCACCGAATCCTTCTTTAGCTTCTTCTGCTCCTCATCAGCAGCCTCGCCCTCCTTAAGTCTTTCCTTCTCAGCCCGCCTCATAGCTTTCTTGTCTTTTGATCCCTTCTTCTGTTCAGGAGGATTCTTGAGAATAAATGTTGTGATTTTATCCCTCATGTCAACATCAGATATAAATCCACAGGCAGCACATTTCATAGTGATCATCTGCGTCTTCGTGATGATAATCTCAGTTTCGGGGTTACCACATCCGTAGCATTGAACATACTTCTTGATAAAGTTCTCGAGCAGACCAGCCAGCTTGGCTGTATCATGTGCACCATTTACAAGAGAAGTCCCAGTTTTCTCATCGAATTTGGATTGTGCACCAAGCTCACATCCAAAGTACTTGGTAGTGTAAGAAGCAGGCCTGCCCAAGGCTTTGGCAATTTCCACCATGTTAACCACATTAGTCTTAATGCCATTACCTCTACCTTCAATTTTAGTAACCATCCTAGGCATCTTATACCTATAGAAGGCATCGTCACGGTTTGAGGCACCAATATTCTGCAACGCCATGTTAGAACACAAAAACGGCAGTACTGGTTAGAAAAGATAGATATCAGCAGTGGTATCTTCAAGATGCCCTGTTGTTCTTTGAGCAGCTGGACAAGGCTACCACCCGCGGGCTGTTACAATGACCACCAGGCAACTCAAGATGCATGCAGCCAATAGTCTCAGCGCAGCTGTACTTTTTCCTAGACGTAGGACAATACTCTCCAAGCAATCCAATCGATGACAAAAAGAGAGTGGCCCGTTCAGACATAAAAGGAGTCTCAAACTTCACGCTCTCCACTTTGAACTACACAACAGCAGACCAGAAGGCCAACTTCCTGTGGATTAAGAACAATTAATTATGCTTGATTCTCATGAACTTAAACGTTGACAGTGAACATAAAACATCATCAATCAAGTGCAAGTTAAAGTGCACAAATATCATTTAACAGCTGATTTCTACCTTTGGTATAGAAAACTGAACCGTACAACAGCAGATTTATTGATCTCAATGGAGTAATCTTTAAATGCAGCAATGAAAACATAAACAAAATTGTAGTTCGCTTTAATTAAAGTTAGATTTTAGAAGATGAAAAAAATAACACAATCAGCCACAAAATATAAGTCAGTCTCTACCTTAAAACTTGACAATCCATCCAATACACAACTGACGAGATTCAACGCATGAAAATACTAGATGGAGAATAATAAAATCGAATTCGCAGAGAAGATTCAATCAGCTTTACATGAATATCCAATCTACGGAGACAATCATAATTTTCAATTACAATCATCGAGAGATGAAATAAAAAAAGAACATCCAAAACAAACGAGAAACAGGCAACTAAATCCACAGATCTGAACACGACGCAGCAAGAAACTTACAATCCCCATCAGAAATCAATAATCGAAGAACCGATCGTGAGGATATCATTGAATCAAAGGCGTATGAACTTATATAATCAATTACAACAAAACAAAAATAACAAACTCAAAACATGAGTTGAAAATCTGAGGCCAAAATAAAAACTAGAAACAATAATGAAGTTAGATTAACAAACAAACTACAACATAGGAAATTATCGTCTTACAGTGTTAGGCTGTCGTGATAAGAGAAGGAAAAACAAACTGATCCTGAAGCTCTGGCTCTTGATTTCGCGGTGACGAAGATGCCGATGGGATTCTGTTGAGCAGAAGGAACGCCTTTTATACACACTCAAATCAATGTAGAAAGAAAACCCTACACGTCACCAATTAGGGCAACTTTAAAAAGATTTAAATATTTTCACTAACCGACCGGAGGCGCAATCAAACCCCAAACTTCATCTTATTTACGACTTTGTCCTTCCCGGTCGCTATTACTATTGTCCTTTTACGATTCTCAATTATTATGAAATGAATTTCAAAATTATGGTAGATCCCAATATGGTAATTTTTAGCAACCCGGAGGGTATAAATGGAAAGTTAAAAATTTTAAAAATATTGGCGGGATTATCATAATTAGGTGTGACTTCAGAAGTTACCATTTAAAACAAACGTTAAATTATATAAAAACCGGCCTTTTTCAATTATGCCCCTAAAATTTGAAGAAATTAAATTTTAAATTAATTTTTTTAATTTTTACAATATTATTTATATAAATTGTTTTTTTTAATTATTAAATATTAATATTTAAATTTTATAATTTTATAAAATAGGAAATTATTGCACCAAATACAACCAACTTTAAAGAGTTTGTAATTTTTAATAAATAATTTCCAATATTTCATCAGCATTTTAAACATATTAAATTAATAAAAATAAAAATATTCTTAAAATTTTATAAATTTAAGTTTAATATATATAATATTTATACCGGATACTGTCATTGCTTCTTCTCCAGAAAAAGAAGTTCACGACTCGTAGACCTTCTACCTCCACGCGGCATTGTTCCATCAGGCTTTCGCCCATTGCGGAAAATTTCCCACTGCTGCCTCCCGTAGGAGTTTGGGTCATGTCTCAATCCCGAGGAGTAAGTAAAAATATACAAACTCACATTGGGTTTAGGGATAATCAGGCTCGAACCAATGACTTCCACCACATCAAGGCGACACTACTGCTGAGTTATATCCCTTCCGGGCGGTCTAGGGGACCACCTCGCCTCCTCTCTTCTCGAGAATCCATACATCCCTTATCAGTATATGGACAGCTGTCTCTCGAGCACAAGTTTAGGTTTCATGTTTAGCTGTCAACCGTTGAGATTGAAACACTGAGCAGACTACCCGTGATAAGTTGGAGGAAGGTGAGGATGACGTCTTAAAAATTTCATTAATACCCTTTAATTTTTTTTAAAATTTAAAAATACTTTAGGTAATTATTTTATTTAAAATATATCTATAAAATTTTAAAAGTAATATTTACCCCTCTTCTTTTTTTTTATAATTATTATATGGATAAAAATTATGAATTGACACCTTGTAAATTATTTTTAAATTTTTTAAAGTTATTTTTGAAACGTGATATTAATTATAAGAAAATTTTTAAAAAATTTAAAAATAAAATTAAGGATATTTTTAAAGTTTTTTTTTCATAAAATTAAGGTATTAATGGAACTTTTATTAACTCGTTCCATACAAAAAGACAAATTTACCCTCATTTACTCAATCACCCAAGCACTTCTCATGTGACCACCGACAGGACCGATTTGTAACTGAAAACCTGTGCTCTTTCTTCTACAACAGCACTATTTTCTATTTCCCTGCAACCGTGATTTTTAAGCCAACACGTGTCCAAACTTGAAACGTGTCGTGTTTTCATTCGCCAGATTCTAGAGGTAGTATTGTTCTTACATGATTCATCGACACGGTAAAAAAACTCAACGCGGTTTAAATTTTTACACCGCGATTCCAGCATTTCCCCGCGTCAATTGCTTAAGGCTTTCACTTTACTCTTCATTATTAAAAACCTTACGCTTCATTTTCCCTTCGTCAGTTTTCACCTTCCTTTCCCATTTCTCTGATTTTCTCGAAGAAATCAAATCCATGGCGCGATTTGTGATTCTCTTTTCTCTCTGTGTGCTTCCCGCGCTCGTCGCCGCTACCCGCCCTGTCAGGACTCCGTTTGTTGTTCGTGGTAAAGTCTACTGTGATACTTGTCTTGCCGGCTTCGAAACCTCCGCCACTACCTACATTCCCGGTATCTTCTTTTTCTCTATGCTTTATTGTTGTTCATCGTTGAAATTCACCGATCTTTTCCGGATTTTGCTTTGATTTCGTTGTTTTTATGCGAGATGCGTAGTGGTCGATGAATGTGGATGTATTTTGTTATTGTCTGCTTCGTGTTCCTTCTAGATCTCTGTTGTAGTGAGAGGTACTGTTGGTTAGTGGCTTGCTTGCTAGTTTTATGGAGTATGAGATTGATTTGTTGTGGATTTGGTGTCTCGATCTTGACTACTGTGTGATGCCATGTGGAATAAGCCAGCGTTTAACTATATGGATTAATTTAGTCCTAATTCTCATGTTTGGTGCGTGTATTTTTTTTAATCGAGGCCTGATCTGGAGCTTAAGTAAGTCAATGGCTCTTTCTGGTTGTGAGAAACGGGATTTATTTTTGTTTATTAAGATTTGATTACTTTATTCTCTATCTACATCGTGCACAACTTTTATTTTAAGCATTAATTTTAAACACGATCGCTTACACTAATATTCTTTCTATTGATTCTGTATTTGAAGTTTCTGATTCCATTTGACGTCGAGTGTCAATCTGGATAAACGCCTCTAATTCCATTCGAATTACTCCAGGTTTCTGTCTCGTGTTCCATCTGCTATGTGGAATCTGGATAGTGATTCAGTTTTCTCTTGTTGTTCTTCCTATGTGACTCTCGTTCTTTACGTAAGTTGTGTTCAAAATAACATCCACTGCTCACGATCCCCGTTTGCAGTCATTGTTTATGTCTTAAGAATATGAGTGGAAGATTAAATAAGCCTAACCTATCAATTTAAGCTCAAGATTTTAGGTCTTGAAATAATTTAAAATGGTTGTAGGGTAAAAGATCTTGGGTTTGACCCTTCTGTTCTTCTCCATTTGTTAGTTCTTGGGCAAAATTTCTTGCCCATAATGAAGGAGACTAAGGTGCTTAGGATATCAACACCCAAATTCATTTCTAATTACTGAATTGTGTAAAATTAGGGAACCAAATAGAAACTTGAGCTAATTTCAAATAGAAAGGCAACTGAGATATAGCCCACATCCACCAAGGAGCTAACTAATCTTAATGTCTATCTTGCACAATATAATCAAACGCTCTGTCTTTTGCATCATGGTTTAGTGGGTTGGATTAATGTATTCTTGTATTAAATCATCACCAAATCCCTCTCTTGATTTGGTTTAGGATATAAATTTAATCTACATAGTTATATATGTAGGTTATCTGATATTGTAGAGATTTGAGAGGTGCTTTAGTTCACGGATATAAACTTATCTCTCAATTATGCAATTTCCTTGTAGGTGCTAAGGTCAAAATCGAATGCAAGAACAGGAACACCATGGAACTTCTCTACAGCCAAGAGGCCACAACAGACTCCACTGGTTCTTACTCACTCTTAGTCAACAAGGACCACGAGGACCAAGTTTGTGATGCTTCGCTAATCAGCAGCCCTGAGAAGGAGTGCTCGGCAGTATCTGAAGGCCGTGACCGTGCCCGTGTGATCCTCACCCGCTTCAATGGCATTGCCTCAAACGACCGTTACGTCAATGCCATGGGTTTCGCAAGAGATGAAGCTTTGTCTGGCTGCAACCAAGTCCTCAGCCAATACCAGGACATCGAAGATTAGATCTGGCTTTAGTTCCAGCAATTACTTAGCTGTACTTCTGGAGGTATATTTATTCAGCTTATGCTACTACAGTCTATATACGCTTTATCTACATGGATACTTAAAAATGCTTTAAAATTATTAGTAATGCTGTGTTTATTCACTTTATTGTAATCCACACCCTACAAATAGTGTTTATAAACGTAGGCTCCAAAAGTCCACTTTGTTAGCAGGTTACGGCCCATATCGAATAAGTTTGTGGGCCTGTGAGGCCCAACCCATTTTAAAACCCCAATTAAGAAATATTATATTAATTCTAATTTCAAATTCAGGCTTTTTTTTTAATTTTTTTATTTTATTACACCAAGTGCAAAATATCTATACATTCAATAAAATGAGTTAAAGCATAATATTGAGTTTGAGTTATTGTTAAATTTAACTCATCTTGCATTCATAAATATTTATATTTTCTAAGTTTCTAAATATGAGGTGGGTTCATATTCTTATAATTATATCCAGGAAAAAAAAAACAGCGAACCTCCGAAATTGACCTCGATATTAATTGACTAGAGGTAACTCAAAGTCCTATCCGTACTCGATCTTGGTCTCGGATGACGCAGTCAGAAGATTCGGAGGGTGAGTGTGAATGTTTGCTGAATCCATCGAACTTAAATGGTGGTAAGATTCTCTTATTTATTTTCATTTACAGAATACAGAAATATGTAAATTACAAATAATATGGAAATAACAATAAAATGAAAGAATAATAAATGAATACAATATATTTGCCTTTAATAAAATGGTAAATATGGTAAGTCATAATGAACGGTCAACTATTTTTAACAGTTGAGCTACCACCTGTTCTCATTATATTGCCTTTTTATATTAAATAAATATATCTCTTTAAATTAACATTAGAAAAAGAAAAAATAAAATTTATAACAGTGAAATTGGGACCTTTCAACTTGAAATATATATATATATTATATATATATATATATATATATATATATATATATATATATATATATATATATATATATAAACCCATAATGTATATAAATTAAAATAAAAAAATAGACCATAACTTTAAATGAATAATAATAATAATAATAATACCATATATATAATTGGCTTAAATTCGAGTCAAAAAAAAAGGCCAACTTTTGAGCTATTTGGGTAATTTTGACCGAAGGGCTGCCCCAACCTCACCCGACTTGATCAGAAGAATATGAAAGAGCATATTCTCATCACACGTGTTCAGATACACCTACCCAATTTTTCATAGCCTATAATAATAATAATAATAATAATAATAATAACTTGACTGGTTTAAAAGGCACGTGATTTTTGCTTCCGGTCTAACTTTAAACCGGTCCCACGTGCCATTTTGGCAGTGTCCGCTTCCGGTTTACTTCCATTTAGGTTAGGTAGCGTTGTTGGTTTGTTATCAAACCCGAGCTTTAAAGCAACCGCACCGGTCCTAACTCCCACCCAATTTATTATTATTATTTTTTATATAAAATAAAAAAAATAAAAATAAACTCACACCAACATAAATAAATTATTTATTTGAATTTTTGTTGAATTAAAAAAAATTATAATAATTTTCTCAAATTAAATAAATTAAAAGTTTAATTACTTTACAATTTTATTGAAAATTGAAAATTTATTTAATTTAATGTTTTTTTAAAATAATGCAATGCTTTATTGTATAATTTATAATTAATGGGTTGGTGAGTCATTGACTTGGTCCTTTTGTGCTATCCAAAGGTTATTTTGTTCCCAAATTGCCCCCAACCCTCCCTCCCTTAATTATCCACCCAAAATAGATAAATAAATAAATAAATATTATTTTTTATATTTAACAAAAAGGCTTACATGATAATAATATTAATATATTAGATTTTTTATATTTTATAAATGTTTAAAATCTCTTAAAATTGGACTAAAATGGAATTTTGATAATATAAATATAAATATTGAAATAAAATGTCAATTGTCAACCAGAATCGAAGCCTACCACCCGCGGGGACCCTGCTTGGAGCGATCCTGGGAACCCCACAAGCTTACAAAATTGGTGCATTTTGTAGTTTAAAAACCTGCGAAGTTGTGGGGAAAATTTGATTGATTCGAACGCCTGCGCCTCCATTTTCAATCTCTGCTTCGATTTTTTCTATATGCAATTTCCCTCGTTTTGTTCGTAATCATAATCATTTCGGGCGTTTTCAATTTCTTCAATCTTTCCGTCGAAAACGACTCCATTTCTTCATTTCTGTTTCCTCAATCCCCATTTTCATCGGCTTTCGCATAATCTCTTTTCGTAATTTGTAATTATTTCTAACCTTGTTTTGTTGCACTGTTCTCCGCCTCGGTTTCGTCGCTTGGTTGAGATATTAAGGTACGCGTTTCTGAATTTGGTTCTTTTGTATCAGATTAGCATTTCTGTGCATCGCATTTTGTTTTTGGTTCCGGCGATCGTTTTTCTGCGTCTGTAGGAGTTTGATTCTTTGATTTTTATATGTTTTTTTTTTTTTTTTTTTTTTTTTTTTGTTTCTAACTTATTTTCTGTGTTTTTCCGTGATTTTATTTGGATCCTGGAAGTTTGTCTTCCATGATTTTGAGATCGGCGTTTGAATTTGCTTGTTGTTTATGCTTTTGATATCAGCATTTGAATGTCAAGACCTCATGAGTTCTGGTTTATGTCAACTGAAAATTGGAGCAAATTGTTCTTGTGCCTTCAGTTCATGTTTAATTCTCTAAGTATCGTCAATGATAATGTTTTGGCCTTCATACAACTTTTATCGTTCTAATCAGATTACGAAATTGTAGTTTCTGTTTATTGATATGAAATTATCCACTTGGAAAGTTTTGCTGAGGTTTTGGGATCATTTTCTATTTTCAGAATGGCTGCTGCAGTATTTCACCAATCTCTTGGGACTTTTCTTCCCCATGGACAAGCTAATGTTGCAAGTAATGTGCCAAAATTGAATTCAAAATGTTTCAAGGTCGAAGTTGGGGTCTTCAGAAAGAAGTCTCCTAGATCTAGAAATACTTCTATAAGAGCAATTCAATCATCTTCTTCTCAAACTTCAGTTGTTGATCCCATTTTATCACCTTCAATCAACACCTCTGATGACTCGCAAAAAAAGCAGAGTAAGTTGTTTGTTTCCAATAATTGTAGTTTCTAAGTGAAGTAGAGGTGTTTGTTGGTCATTCTTTGTATAATTCTTCAATTTCTAGGCTGAAGTTCTTGCTTTCTGAAGTATTTGTTATGCTAATGTAATTCTGCACATCATCAGATGAAGCTGCTTTGATCTTGATTCGACACGGAGAATCGTTGTGGAACGAAAAAAACTTATTTACCGGCTGTGTTGATGTGCCACTGACCAGGAAAGGTGTGGAAGAGGCAATTGAAGCTGGCAAGAGAATCAGCAACATACCTGTCGACATGATCTATACATCGTCTCTCATTCGTGCACAGATGACTGCTATGCTTGCCATGACTCAACATCGTCGTAAGAAGGTAATTAGATATTTTCAAGCGCTTTGAACTTCGAAGCTATTTTTTATGTTACCTTAAGAGTTTTGACACCCTGAAGCCCTGAAAAGGGTATGGAAAAATGTCCTTAGTTAAATTAGAGAAGCAGTTCTGTAATATTTGATATATCTTCATTTTTATGATCATCTGTATGACTATAACTGTAACGATCCGATTTTCGATACCTCGAATCACAAGTTGCCACGTATACTCAAGGGTAAAAACGGCAGTAAATTTTTCTTTTGTAAAACGGGAGACTCAAGAAATTTAAAATTTAAATATGCATTCAAAACCAACATAAAGGTAGTTTAAAGGTATATTTGCGGAGTCAAATCAAAACAGTTTTACACAAGGTAAAAATTTACTGCTCTTTTTACCCTTGAGTATACGTGGCAACTTGTGATTTGAGGTATCGAAAATCGGGTCGTTACAGTTTGGTATCAAAGCTAGATACCGAGGCGGTGTGCCAGCGAAGACGTTGGGCGCCTAAGGAGGGTGGATTGTGAAATCCCACATCGGTTGGAGAGAGAAACAAAACATTCCTTATAAGAGTGTGGAAACCAAACATTCCTTATAAGAGTGTGGAAACCTCTCCCTTGTGGATGCATTTTAAAATCTCGAGGGAAAGCCTAAAGAGGAAAATATCTGATAGCGGTGGGCTTGGGCTGTTATAATAACAGTTTTTTTTTTTTTTTTTTTTTTTTTTTTTTTTTTTTTTTTTGGGGTACAAGACCATGTTTCACACCTACAATTGTATTCTCCCTTATCTACTATTACATTCCTTTTATTAGCTTACCTCTAACTAACTATTCATGCATGCATATAGGTTCCAGTTATCATTCACAACGAAACCGAGCAGGCAAGGGTTTGGAGTCAAATATTTAGTGAAGAAACCATAAAACAATCCATCCCAGTAATAGCATCTTGGCGATTGAATGAAAGAATGTAATTGTCACCCCTATTTTACCTCTTTGTTATTCATATTAAACTCGTCAAAAGTCTTTCTAAAATAGATGCTGTTTGCAGGTATGGGGAACTACAGGGTCTCAATAAGCAGGAGACCGCCGATAGATATGGTAAAGAACAAGTCCACGAATGGCGTCGGAGTTACGACATTCCTCCCCCAAATGGCGAGAGTTTGGAAATGTGTGCGGAGAGAGCTGTTGCTTATTTTAAAGACCAAGTATGATCACTGCTCTTTTGCTCACGTCTCTTTATATTTGACTGCATCTCGCGCCATTGTTGGAGGTCAAGGTTCATCATGTGAGATTGTTTCATCTGACTGCTTAAGTTTTGCTCTGCAGATTGTCCCCCAGCTGCAATCTGGAAAGAATGTAATGATAGCAGCACATGGAAACTCATTGAGGTCCATAATCATGTATCTAGACAAACTAACTTCCCAAGAGGTAATATACCATTTCATTACACTGACTCGACCATTTTATACACCTACCTTATGTTGTGAGATCCCACATCGGTTGGAGAGGAGAACGAAGCATTCTTCATAAGGGTGTGGAAACCTGTTCCTAGTAGACGCGTTTTAAAACCTTGAAGGAAGCCCAGAAGGGAAAGTCCAAAGAGACAATATTTACTACCGGTGAGCTTGGGCTGGTACAAATGATATTAGAGCCAGACATCGGGCGGTGTGTCAACGAAGACGTTAGACCCCCAAGGGGATGGATTGTGAGATCCCACATCGGTTGGAGAGGAGAACAAAGCATTCCTTATAAGAGTGTGGAAACCTCTCTCTAGTAGACGCGTTTTAAAAACCTAGAAGGGAACCCAGAAAGGGAAAGCCCAAAGACAATATCTGCTAGCGGTGGACTTGGGTTGTTATATACGCTATTCTGTAATAACATGTCAATCAAACATATCTTTCAGGTTATTAGCTTAGAGCTATCAACTGGAATACCCATGCTCTACATATTTAAAGAAGGAAACTTCATTAGGAGGGGAAGTCCTGCAGGACCTTCTGAGGCAGGCGTTTACGCTTATACCAGGGTACGCAATTTTATCTTTCTCCTTTGTTCTCCCTACCACCATAGGAACGGCCCGGTCTGTCGTGCCCATTTTATCCTTCAACGCTAACTATCTGGTTGTTACGGGTTCGGTGCAAAAGAGATATAAATGACGAAAATGACTCCTATAAGAGAAACATGCTGAGTTCTAACGCTTAGTTTGGCTTTTCATTCTGTCATAGATTTAGTACTAAAACCAGTTTTAATTGGAACGTTTTGCAGCGTTTGGCTCTCTACAGACAGAAGTTAGATGAGATGTTAAATTAAAACAATGTTTCTAAACTACAGGTAACCATCATTCTTCCTCTTTCTTCAACTCATTACAGATCCATTTTGCTGATATATTATGCATATTATTATCGTTTGTTCTCAGGATATTACTTCCAATTGCACTGCAACTATTAATGACGTGCTTTTGTGGTAATTAGACTGCAACGAAAAGAAAAATTCTCCGACCTAGAAGAAACGAGTTCGATCGTAGCTTTTTCGTTTTTCCTCGGAACTGCAATTATATGACTAGTTTGCAAGAATTCTCCTTCGTTCGTTTGATTGTTCGTTATTATTATTATTATTGTTTGGGGTATTGAATCTCTGTGCCAAACCATGTAAGGTTGAGGTATATACCCATTGTAGTGTCTAGGAAAGTGTTTATTAAATAGCTATTGAAAAGTAGATGCTTCTCTATGGTAGTAATGTGTTTTTATTAGTACTCTGAAAATTGAGTGAAGAACATGATGAACACTTGCTCATCTCAAGCCACAAGAGTGAAGATAATAACTTCCCTGATCACTCAGGTTCTTGAAAGCTACATTTCAACTGATAATAAATATGTATCAGACAAAGATATCGAAAGGACGTTCCACATCTCCGACGACCAATGAATACGACCCTTCGTCGATTACCATCAATCCCTCTTCATTAGCCTTACTTGCATGCTCACAAGGGTTCAACAAAAACTCAACCTCACTTCTGTCTCCTGCATTTATCTCCACCTTCTTGAATCCTACCAATTGCTTCAAAGGACCCCCGTTTACGGGTTTTTTAGGCTTCACGAATAGTAATACCGAATGCTTACCAGCCATTTCCCCTTCGTTTCTGACTCCGATCGTGACATTCATAGCCTTGCTCTCACAAAACTTCTTGTCCAGCTTCGAAACGAGTGTGTAACGAACTGAGTCGGAGTTCTTGGCTGGCTGAGTAGCTGTTGGATGGCTTAGGTATAGTTTGTTTTCAGAAACTGATGTGAATTTATAGAGAAAGTTAGAGTAGCTGAGACCGTAGCCGAATTCGTAGACTTTCGGTCCTGTATAGAAGCGGTAAGTACGACCAGGGTAGCCTGATGAAGAGTCTGCTCTCATTCTCATGTCTGTCATAGGAACCTTGATGAAATTTTGTGGATACCAAGTTACTGGCAATCTTCCTCCTGCACACCAACATGGAAAGTAAACGGGTAAATATCATGTCGTTCCAGTTCGTTCGCTAACGGTTAAAGATTTCAAGCTTAAAGGAAATGTTGACCTGGGTTGTGATCACCAAATATGATCTCTGCAATTGCAGTTCCTCCAGCTTGCCCTGGATAACCAGCCCACAATATGCTTCCTACCTTCTCATTATACTTAGATGAAGATATATCGACCGGGCCTCCCGAGAGAATCACCAAAACGACAGGTCTTTTCGCAGCTTTAGCGACTTCAGCAATAAGTTTTTCTTGTTTTCCTGGGAGCCCCAAGTGAGTACGATCAAAATCTTCTCGCTCTTGGGTTTGATCGAGCCCCATAACCAACACGACGTAATCCACACTTTTCGCTATCTTCACTGCTTCATCAACCGTAGCATCTGTACAGTTAGCCCAGTTGCAGCCTTTGTGGTAAATGGTTTCCTTAACATAGCTCTTCAAACCCTGAAATGGGGTAACAAATTTGCAAGGGATTCCTGCGTAATTCCCTATAAGCATAATTGGGTTATCAGCATTGTGGCCAATAACAGCAAGAGAGCGTGTTTTTGATTTGGAAAGTGGAAGGAGATCGGCAGAGTTCTTTAGGAGAACAATGCCATCTCTTGCAGTTTGGAGAGCCAGGTTTTGATGCTCCCTTGTGCAAACTTGGTTCGGACCGATGTGGCCAAACGGCAGTTTGGTCGGGTTGCCATCGAACAAACCGAGTCTCATTCTAATAGAAAAGAGGTTGTGGAGTGCTCGGTCTATATCGGTGACCGCTACCACGTTCTTCTCCACAGCAGATTCTGTGTGCTCCTTCAAATATGAACCACAGTTGACGTCCATTCCTGCAAGTATTCATATTTTGGTCATGAATCAAATTAAGAAACTTCTCATTTTTCGGGGTTCACTTATTTGGGCCTATTGGGCCCATTGGACTACAAAAAGCCCAAAATCAGGTAACAAAATCAGTAGGCCCAGTAACATGTTTTTTCTAAAAATATATTTGTTTACATATATTGAGGACACTATTGGGCCCATTGGTTTCACTTACTTGGGCCCACTGGACTTTAAATATATTTGTTTACATATATAATACTTTTTTTCCAATAAAAATATCCCAATAATATTCTTAAACTTTCACAAAAATTACAAAAATACCCTTACTATTAGTTTTGGATAAAAACCATTAGTATTTTGTTTAAAAAATACTCTTAAACTTTTCATTAATACCCTTGAATGGTTTTTAAAAAGTTCAAAATATCTTAAACGTTGGTACTAGTTTAAGATCCTTTACCTTTATAAAATAAAGTTTAAAAAAATTCTACCGAAAACCATCTATCAACATTTCATAAATTATCTACAAACATTCTAATGACACTTTGAAAAGTTCATGTGTATTTTTAAAACGTGGTACTAACCATAAAAGTGTTTTTGACTTTTTAAAAACAATTAAGTGTTTTTGGAGCTTTTTTTTAAAAAAAAAAAAAAAAAAAAAAAAAAAATTAACGTGTTTTTGATCTTTTAAAAAAAAATTAAAAATATTAATGAAACATTTCAAAACTCGTGTATTTTTTAAATACTTTTAAAAGTTAAATTGTATTTTTTAAAACAAAATATTAACTATTTCCATAATTTTATTTTTTTTCAAAATGGGAAGGTATTTTTGAGATTTTTTTTTTTTTTTTGAAGTCTAAGGTATAATTGAAAAGTTTAGGGGTATTTTTTAGATAATTTAGGCTAAAAAAATGTTTTAAAATTATAAAAATAACCCAAAAATTTGGCATAAAAAGATATTTTGTGATTCCGAAAGTCAACGTTCAGTCAAGCAATACTTACAAAATAGATTAAAGAAATACAAAAGTTAGGATGGAAGTGAAAATACCAGCTCTAAGGACATCGGCCACCGCATCTTCTGGAGTTTTGGCGTAATTATGCGTCTCATGAACCAGTGACACTGCATCACAGTCCGACACGATGTACCTGCTCGTTGTAAAAATATAATTATAATGTTCAACCATCAACCAACAAATCAATAACCTAATAATCCGGAATAATCGGGACAGGGCCGGGAAATATAATCCTTGTTCCTATTCTCGTTTAGCACGTTCCCTTTCAACCATGAATAAGGTATTCGAGGGACCCCAACCGACCTCGATTACGTTTAGCACATTCCATTTCAACCATGGATAAGGTATTCGAGGAACCCCGACCTCAATTATGTTTAGCACGTTCCCTTTCGACCATGGATAAGGTATTTAAGGGACCCCAACCTCAATTACGTTTTGCACGTTTCCTTTCAACCATGGATAAGGTATTCGAAGGACCCCGACCTCAATTACGTTTAGCACATTCCAATTCGACCATGGATAAGGTATTTAAGGGATCCCAACCTCAATTACGTTTTGCACGTTTCCTTTCAACCATGGATAAGGTATTCAGGGACCCCGACCTCAATTACGTTTAGCACATTCCATTTCAACTATGGATAAGGTATTTAAGGGACCCCAACCTCAATTACGCACTTTGAGATCCCACATCAGTTGTAGCGGGGAACGAAACATTCTTTATAAGGGTGAGAGGTTTTATAAGGGTGTGGAAACCTCTCCCTAGCAGATGCGTTTTAAAACCTTGAAGGGAAAGCCCAAAGAGGACAATATCTGCTTGTGGTGGGCTTAGACCGTTACAAGCACGTTCCCTTTCGACCATGGATAACGTATTCGAGGAACCCTGACCTCAATTACATTTAGCACCTTCCCTTTCGACCATGGATAAGGTATTCGAGGACCCCGATCTCAATTACATTTAGCACGTTCCCTTTCGACCATGGATAAGATATTCGAGGACCCTGATCTCAATTACGTTTAGCACGTTCCCTTTCGACCATGGATAAGGTATTTGAGGACCCTGATCTCAATTACGATTAGCATGTTCCCTTTCGACCATGGATAAGGTATTCACGGACCCCAACCTCAATTACGTTTAGCACATTCCCTTTCAACCATGGATAAGGTATTCGAGGACCCAATTACGGTTAGCACGTTCCCTTTCAACCATGGATAAGGTATTCTGAGTGACCGACCTCTTAATTGAGGTAATAACATTTTAACCCATTAAACTAAGAACAATGCTTATGAAGATGGGCATTGGATAAAGAGAAAAAGAAGGCCTAACCCATTAAACTTCCATTCTCTTCTTGCAGTAGCAGTCAATAGATGATGATCAGCACAGCTGGGCACCCCATTCACCTTGTTGTACGCACACATTATACCACTCGACCTCCCCTTCTCCACACAGTTCTTAAATGGTGGCTGATATGTATCAGCCATATCCTGCATCGTCACCTGCATTCATATCCCCAATGCCCAACAATCCCATCAGTCCAAATTCCAATTCCATTTTCAGTTCCACAAATCCAAATCCCAGTTACCTCGGCGTTGAATACGTATCGAGTGATCCCGTTCCACCGGTCGAGATCGTAGGCAGTGAAGTGCTTGCAGCATGCCGAAGCTTTGAGTCTGTTCCCAAGCTTCCCTCCTTTTTTGGAGTCCCCTTGAATCCCTCTCACATATGCTACTGAGTATACTCCTGCCACTGTTGGATCTTCTCCTGGTGTTTCTTGCCCTCTTCCCCATCTTGGATCTCTGAATACGTTTATGTTTGGCGCCCAAAATGTTAACCCCTTCGCTTGCCCCACATTGTACACTGCTCTCGCCTCTGTTCCTATCGCCTGTATCGTAGATTCATACACTAATTCATGATGGTTCGTAAACTAGCAGAATGCCCACCAAGTGTTCGACAAAATGAAATCGCTATTGATCTGACTCAAATTCATGTTAAACTACTACTACTGAACTCTGAAGTTAAGCTGATGGATATACCACTAAGAGCTAAGAAATCAGCACAAATTTGAAGGGAAATGGTATCCGATTTCAACAAACTTCCTCTTCTGATACCCATTGAACTACTGCTAAACCATTTAGCCCTAAAACTTACGTGAAATTGAAATTTAGTTCGTATTGTGAACAAATAGCAAGAGAATCAACGGAATGTGTTTGGTTGGGGATTTGATTATACCTTTGCGATTCGGTACCAGAGATCGGCGTCGAAGGTAGCGGCGGTGAGGATAACCTGAGGGAAGCTAGTGACGGCTTTGATGGTGCCGTTGAGGCGGATGCCATGGCGATTGGCAACACCGTGTAGGGCCTCCGACCACCACTCATAGGCGGGGATACCTAGGCGGGGGATCGCCGGAGCAGTGTTGACGAGCTGGAGGATCTTCTCGTTCAATGTGAGCCGAGAGACAAGATCATGGGCTCTTTTCTTGATCGACAGAGAGGTTTTGCAGAATGGGAGGGTTTTGGTGAGTGAGTTGGAAGAGTCACAGGCGTACAGCGGCTTAGAGCACGAAGCGGCGGCGGTAAGGGAGAGGACGGCGAAGAAAACGGCGGCGAACATGGGGAGTTTCATTGTGTGAGGGAAGAAGAAGAAGAAGGAAGCCATGGACAATGGTGAGTGAAGCTTCAGCTTCTTCAGAGATTAAATAGAGCGACGAGGAAACCAAACAACTTCCCAATCTTATCAAATTATTTTCTTTTTCTTTTTTTTTTCCTTTAAATTTAAGAATTATTACAATTCATGACGTCATTTCATTAAAAATAAAAAAATTCTCAATTTGTGGGGACAGTTTAATTTTATTATTATTTAACAAAAATTTATTCTAAAATTTTAATTTTCTAATATAATTTTATTTAAAAAAATTATAAAAATCTTAATAAATCAATATATATTATTAAAATGCTACCAACTAAATTTTAAAAAAATTTAATTTTAATATTATAATATAATTTTTAATAATTAAAAAAATTACACGAGAGTTTAAATATTAATATCAGAGTCTCAAAATTAACTAATTAGTTTTTACAGTGTAGCCAAAAAAATATATGTTTGTGCGTGTATTGAAAATATATTTATAATAAGTGAGACAGAGATGGGGCAAGTGGGAAAGAGGATTATAATTCTGTCCGTAACCCCGTTTATCTAACGGAGAAAAATGTGTCCTTGCCTCTCCCATTTCCCGTATAACATGGATTTCCCTCTCCATCTGGGGCAGGTCCCGTTACTACACGTACAAATAAGGTGTACCTAAGTTATTATTATTTTTTTATTATTATTATTGCGGTTAAATTAGAAGACCTAAAAAGTTTAGCGTATATGATTTTCAACATTCCAGTAGTGTTCGGTGTCTTCCTATGTTTATCTTATAAATCAAGTAAACGAGGATAAAACATATTAAAATAATCGAATATTATTAAAAAAAAAATCTTTAACATTAAAATCCAAAATATGAGTACTAAGCATGGAAACAAATCCAATAATTTGTCCAAATTTGAAATTTGAAATTTGAAAATGTGATTTTTTTTTTAATGGGGAGAGATTTATTTGTTTAAAATTAATAAATATTTCAAAATTAAAATTCTAAAAGTGCAATGTCTATAATTGTAAAATAAATAAATTAGAAAAATAAAGAAATTTAAATTATCCTTTTTCCTCATTGGCTGGATTTATTCCCTACTTTATAATAAATTTGGTTGCATTACAGCCTGGTTTTACATTATCCATTACAAAATATTATAATTATCCAATCAATTTAATTTAAAATTTTATTAAATGTATATAGATTAGATTTAAAAATTAAATAAAATTTAAATTACATAAGCTAAAATTATAATTTAACATAATATTTATTTATTAAGAATAATTAAATAGATGGGTGGAGAATATGTTATCTCATGTTAAATATTAAAAATTCCAAATATATATTAAAAAAATTAGTAATTGGCCCAATAATATCCAAAATGGGCTAAACATAATATCAAGAAATGGGCCATACAACATTCCTTGTAATGGGCCGACAGACTGACAAGTAATGGGCCAACAGCATGCCAAGTAATGGGCTTCACAACGTAATTCAGATAGAGTTACCCCGATGCCCTTTTTTTTTACCATTTTCACATTTACCCTTTTGAACTAATACTAATTTTTTTTTTTTTTTTTACTGATTTATACTCCATTTTTTGTTTAAACCGGTAATTTTTACCTTCGAAGATATTTTGAACTAATATGGGCCTGTAAGAGTAAGTAACCTAACCATGTTGTCGGTGTTAGATGAACACAACTCTCCACAATGGTATGATATTGTCCACTTACTTTGGGCTTCCCAAAAGCCAACACCTCCTATCGAACAAAGTACGCCTCCCCTTAATCAAGTCGTCCTTTGTTCGACATTTAAGGATTCTATTGGCATAACTAAGTTTAGGGTATGACTCTGATACCATGCTAGATGAACACGACTCTCCACAATAGTATGATATTGTCCACTTTGAGCATAAGCTCTCATGGCTTTGCTTTAAACTTCCCCAAAATGTCTCGTACCAATAGAGATAGTATTCCTTGATTATAAACCTATGATCATTTTTTAAATTAACCGATGTGGAACTTTCATCCAACAGTCAGGACACAGCTTAAAAAAGTAAAATTTTTAAATGATTATATTATATTAACACGATTTCAATTCATTCGTTACCAAAAGTTAGAAGAGACATCTAGAAGCTTTAACAAAAAGAAATAATAATAATAAAATAAAATAATGTTGAGCTACTAGGCACCAATTTATCATCCCATAGGCTAATTAATATATTATTAGAAAAAAAGTGCATTAACCATTTATAATTCTATTAAAATCTTTAATTATTAATTAATTAATCTTACATCTGTCACGGACAATATAAAATATATCATATTATAGGCAATATAAGACAAATAAGCGAGCATTCTCATTTAACTAACAATGCTTTGTATTAGGATCATGATTTGGAAAGATAAAATTTTATTTTAATGAATTAATTAATTGTCAAAATAAATTAAAAAAATATAATATATATGCACCAAAAGTAAATAAAAATTAAAATATATTCCACAGTATCGAGGTCCTAACAAATAGTTAACCTATAACGTTCATTCCCCAGATTTAGATTAGGATTTAGAATCTGGATTCGGTACCTCGTGGGTCCGACATGCTCTTACAGTCTCTGCGACATGACCACGTTACCTACTTATTTTAGACTTCTCTAAAAGCGAAGATTACTTATGAGATCTTACATAAGTTAAAGAGGGGAACGAAACATTCCTTATAAGGGTGTGGAAACCTCTCCCTAGTAGACGCGTTTTAAAACCGTGAAACTGAAGACGATACGTAACGGGCTAGAGCAGACATATATGTTAGTGGTGGGCTTGGACTGTTACAACTGGTATCAGAGTCAGACATAGGGTAGTGTGTCAACGAGGACGTTGGGCCTCAAGTGGGGTGGACTGTGAGATTCCACGGTGGGAGGGGGGAACGAATCATTCCTTATAAGGGCGTGGAAACCTCTCCCTAGTAGACGCGTTTTAAAACCATGAAGCTGAAGACGATACGTAACGGGCTAGAGCAGACACATCTATTAGCGATGGGCTTGGGATGTTATAAATGATATCAGAGTCAGACATGAGGTGGTGTGTCAACGAGGACGTTGGGCCTCAAGGGGGGTGGATTGTGAGATTCCACATCGGTAGGAGGGGGGAACGAATCATTCCTTATAAGGGTGTGGAAACCTCTCCCTAGTAGACGCGTTTTAAAACCATGAAGTTGAAGACGATACGTAACGGGCTAGAGCAGACATATCTGTTAGCGGTGAGCATGAGCTGTCACAAATTGTATCAGAGCCAGACATGAAATGGTGTGTCAGCAAGGACGTTAGGCCTCAAGGAAGGTGGATTGTGAGATTCCACATCGGTAGGAGGGGGGAACGAATTATTCCTTATAAGGGTGTGGAAACCTCTTCTTAGTAAACACGTTTTAAAACGGCGATACTTAACAAGCCAAAGCAGACAATACATACACTGCTATCTCATTCAAATATGATATCGATTTACTCATATACACGAACGCCAATAACCCTAATCATATAAACTCGAAAGATCCATTAAAATAAGCTTATAATATAATGGAACAAAATCAAAGTGGTCCATTTTGATGGAAAGAATAAATATTTTGTTCGTGATAGAGCTTTTCCCAACCCCATTGTTGGCTCTGTCCACACCCACACTGACATATCCCACAGCTTTGTCCCGATGCTTCGCATCTTAATACCTCTTTTTATTGGATAAGATTCCTTAATTTATTTTCTAAATTAATTTAATAATATTTTTAACAACAACTCATCAAAATATCATGCCATGATTATTTTTAATATTATTTCAATAATTATTATTATTCATAGTTTATATTCGATTTATTTCGAGATTTGTTGTTGATTATGACATTAATTTAATTATATAATTTAATCATTACGTGATTAATTTCACGTGACCTGACTAGTAGGCGGAAAAATCCTCCCCGTCTTCGATCAGAGACTCGAAACGAATCATTTGATTGGACTTATATACTCGATTAAATTGAAAATTTTCCGTCCCGAAAAAACCTAATTCTGAAAATACTTTTGTTATTCCCTAACAAAAACGGATTCAAACTATATATTTGGCATAAAAAGTTTATAGATATTAATTAATATAAAAAGACGTAAATGACCCTGTGATTGTTGACATTAGGGAGGCTTATAAAAGAAAGAAAGGAATCAAAATTCTAAGGATATTTGAGGAAGCTACCGAAATATTTAATTAATTAAAATGAAAAAAAGCATAAGGTTGAGTTATAACCTATGGTTTCAATATCTTATAAAAGAAATAAAATGTTCGCCCATGATGTATAATATATGATTCTGCACTTTAGTAATTTGGAAATATGGATATTTTTATAATGTTTTTTTTAAAGGAAAAAGAAATATATTAGCTGTTGGGTCAATGGAAGTACGATTGCTGACTGTGAACTTTTGCCGACCTTATATTCCGTGGAGCTCCAACATGCATTATGGGATTTTTTTTTTTTTCTTTTTGCTTTAATTACAAAAGGAGATATGTCTATTTATTTATTTATTTTTATTTTTCGAGTAATTATTTGTTAATTAAATTATTATTTAAAGTAATAAAAATTACTTATTTATTATATTTATCAATTGTGTGCAAATTTGAATTTAAAAAAAAAATAAAAAATTAAACTAATAATTTAACATTAGTATATATTATTTTGGGACATTTTCGGTTCGGACTTCCCCTCAAAGTTTTATAACACATGTGATAGAAAAATTTTTCTACATCCTTATAAGAAATGCTTCGGTTCCTTCTCCATCCATTCCCCTTCAGCACCCGATGTTCTTGCTGGCACACTGCCCCGTGTCTGACTTTGATACCATTTGTAATAGTCAAAACCTACTGTTAGCGGATATTGTCTTATTTGGGTTTTTTCTTTCGAGCTTTCCCTCAATGTTTTAAAACATGTTGCCGTTGTAAATAATGTTTTGTTTTTTTCTCCAACCGATGTTGAATCTCACTAATAATATATAACCTAACTATTCTTCAAATTGAGGGGTGAGCACTGACGGAGTAAATCTCTTGGACTAACTCAAAGTTTTAGGTTGGTTGGGTTAATGATTCTCGAGCAACGTGAATAGAGTTCACAACCCAACTCATTCCAACCAAACCCTCTGTTCTTTTGAATGAGTCGGGTTGTCAGTTTTTTTAATTATTTTTTTAAAAAATCATATTTATCTATGCATATTACACTAATAACTAAAATCTCGTAAAACTCAAATTTCAAACATAAGTCGCGACGCATCACTAAAGTTATAGATGTTAGATGCTCTTCATTTTCGAGCTGGGTTGACCAAAAAAAAATGTCAAAATTGAAAGTTTAAGATTTTATAATATATTTTTTTTGGACGTTCAATGATTTATTAGATACGTTATTATAATTTAACATGGACTAATTCCGTGTTATTATTTTATTATTAAAAAAAATGAAAAATCATATTTATAGTTAATTTAAATTTTGACACGTGTTTCTAACTTAGCTAAGAAGTTAAAAATTAAATTGAAATAAATAACTCATTCGATAAAAACAAATACTTTTATTCTACCTGGAAATAATTTATTTAAAAATTAAAGCGATAGATTAAAATATTAAAATAAATATTAGTGAATAATTTAACAATAATAAAATATAAAAACAAATTAACGTTCAAGGTTAGATATCGGGTCTTTCTAATGGGCCCAAGTTTCACAGGCGGTAGACTTTTAACTCTTCGTAAACCCATTGCGGACTCATGGTTCCACTAACTCAACCCTGGTTAAGCATCTGGTGTCTTCTCTTGTTATCCACTGTTAACGGCGTTTTATTGTGTTCGGTCCGAGGATAACGAGGCGTTTGGGTTCCGTTAAATGGTTGTGCCACGTGTAAGGAAGGAACGATATCCAACCAGTCCATGGAATTCGTGGCGCGAGATGATCACGTGGACCTAGTAAATCATAATTGTGGACACAAATGCCACGTAATCATTTAAAATTTGTTTTTTATTTTAATATTTTTAGAAGATGAAAAATAGAGGAAAAGTTGAGGGAGAGACGGTGGAATGGGAGGGTAAATTTCATGACAGTAAAAATAGAAAGCCAGAATTTACGGCCGCCATTCAACGCCGAGCCGGGAACGGCCGGTTCAAAGAAACCGGTGGTTTCGCTGAAGGCCTACGGGGTGTCCCCACCTGTCCACTCCACGTCACCACTCCGCTTCCGTTCACTGAGCCAACTCAGTCCCCGTTCCGTCCCGTCCCGTCCCGTTCTGTTTCCGCTATAAAAGCAACCGCTCTGTAACTTCTTTTCTCGCTTTCTTCAATACAACGCTCTCTCTAGACTCTTCCCTTCTCATCCTCTCTTTTTGTTTCTCTCCGCCATTGGCGCCTTTCTTCCACCTTGAACTGAATCTTTTTCCCTTTTGTTCTCTGTTTGATTCTCTCTGAGCTCGTCTCTTTCAGACGAGATCATCTGCTTGAATTTCCTTTCTTTGTTCTTTTGATCTGTTTCTCTTCGACATCTGTTGGTTTTGCCTGTTTTCTCACCATTTCAAGGTATACTATTTCACTTTTTTTCCCGCTCTATTTCATTCTGCATTCGTTATCGCGGTCCAGTTCTATGGTGTTTTTCTTTTACTTTTTTGTTTTGTTAACTCTGTTTATGCCATTTGTTGGTCTCGTTTTGTGATTCTCGTTTGCTCTGTTTCATTTCGAATCAGCGTCGTGTTGGCGTGACTGTGTGTGTGTGTGTGTGTTCAATCGAAGTTTCGTTTTGTTTCGAATTATTTCTTGTTACGTACGTCCATTTCGTGAAGCGGTTTTGTTTAGGTGTGTTTTTCAACTGATTGAGCTTCACGTAATGTTTGTAGGCTGATGGAGCATTTTCAGAATGACGATCTTGCTGTGAATGATTTTGACGATGGTGGATTTTTCTCTGATGATGAGTTCCATACTGATCAGAATATTGAGCATATAGACTCCGACTTCGAAGACGACATGGATACAGTCAGTTTTGCTAATTTTCTGTTCAATTTGTCTTTTCTTCTGTCTTAGCGATATCGTTATAAATTGATTTGGGAATTTTGTTTTTGCAGAGCACGCCGAAGACGGATACCTCTGCTTTCGACGCTAGGAATGGGAAAGATATCCAGGGAATACCTTGGGAGAGGTTCGCCTTCACCAGAGATAATTATCGGGAAAAACGTTTGAGCCAGTACAAGAACTATGAGAGTCTGTCACGCTCTCGTGTGGAACTGGAAAAGGTGCTTTTTCCTTCGTCAATTTTCGTCCCCTGTATTTTATTTGTACTGTTTGGGGAATACCAAAGCTGTTTTAACTTATTTAAATTTGTTCGTTGTTAATTCCTGATGATTATCTTCTCATCGATCGACTTCCTCTGACAGGAATGCTTGCAAGTGGAGAAGGGGAATAATTTTTATGACTTCCAGTTCAATACGAGGCTTGTTAAATCAACCATTGTTCATTTTCAGGTATAGTTTTATGAGCTCTTTTGATCAAAGATAAGGGCTTATCTTTCTTTCCAGATAGAGTTGTAGGATTTTGAGATCCGTCCGCCCCTTCTGCGAGAACCAATTAATTATAATAAAAGCAGAAATAGAACTCCTAAATTAAAAGAAGCGGACAGACGACGTGGATTAGTCATCTACGCAGAAATAGAACTCCCGTTATTAGTCATCCTACGCATTAATTATTCCCCAAAGTTTTAGAAATTTTCATTTACGTCAATGCATATTTCACTAATTTAATGTTAGATTCGTATTACATCTTTGAGCAGTAGATGCTTCATCACCATATATTGCTAATGATTGGTTTTTAGTTAGTTATTCATCGTAGAGCTTATTTTTTCCGAGTTATGCAAGTGTCCCAAGTCATATTTGCTGGAATGGCAATGTATTTATCAAATTACTGCGCCTGATTAGGATGTCTTCTTCTTTTATAGTCTCTTGATCATATTTATACAGCCATTATTAGCATTGTAGTTTTGCAGGTTTTGAATATTTTATTATCCTTTATGGATGTGTTTATAAATGATTCTAGCTCTATATCCTGATCATACATTTCGAGGTATGAAGCTCAGAATTCTTGTTATGCTGGCTCTATTTTACAACTTTGTTCACTTGAAATGAATTTAATTACCTGAAACTAACTTACTTTGTAAAGTCTTTCAGCTTAAAAATTATGGTCCAGTGAGGCCTCAATTCAACTTGTCAGGCATGCAATTATTGATCTAATTTTTATATTCGGGTGCTTGGTTACCTGTTAAGCCATGATCATGGAAAACGGTGCTCACTTATCTTACAATTATGCAATCTCAATTTGTAGATGTATGATTGATTCATGCTTGCTTTATAGTTTTGCATCCCAACTCTTGGACAACCTATGATATAACCTTATAAGTGTATTTCAAGGCTGCAATCTTCAACATGTTTCAGACATCATTTATTTGATGAAATATAGTGTGGTGCTAAATTTTGGATGTCTATGCATCACTGCAATGGTAGGAATCGGATAAGCTAGTTCTTTGGTTGTGAATTTTCCCCTTGATCCGCTGTACTTTTATTGTTACTTTTAATTGCCTGGACGTACCTTCTTGGTCTTGAATTCCCTCTTGCATACTTCTGGGACAAACGACAAATGGGGGACCCTATGGTTATTTCATTTTCTTTGTGATACTTATTGTAAATACGAATTTTGCTAGGAGTTTTAAATACAACTTTTTCACGTTAACCCATCTGTGGCATTTAGGAATGCTATTTCTGCTATTTCAGCCTTTAAAGCAGTGGAAGTTATATCTGAGCAGCTGCCAGGACAATGTTATATGGTACGATAGGCAAATATCTAAGCATTTAAGAAGCCTCTGTAGCAACCTGTAGTTCACATATTTTTGGCCTTTAGAGAGGCTAAACCAACTCTGATATTTATTGCCGATGGTTATCAGAATTTTATTGCATGCATCCTTATTAGTTGACTTACCTGCCTGATATTTGCTATATTCTGTATCCATGATACTTTATTTATTCCTTGAATTGTACTTCTGCTTGCTTTTTTAGTTCTGTGCATATCTTTTTTAGTTCTGTACAGAGTCAGCCTGCTGATTTGAGCAATCTTAGTTCTGTGCATATCTTGTTAGCCCAGCATTTTGAAAGCCTTGTTAGCGTTCTATACATCTTTGGTTATCTATTTCTACTGGCAGTAAACACTGAAGAGCCCAACTTGAGGTCCTGGTTCAATTTTCTTTCATAGACTATAAAGTCTAATAATTTGAAACATTGAAGACACCTTTCCTTCAGTGAAAAGCTGTCTATCTTAGTTCTCTCCATCGCCTTCTTTCTCTTTCAAAATAGTTTTGATCTTCGGAAGCATTCAAATTGGTTCCTACGTCTAGATCACATCATTGAAGGATAAAGGCATAACCATTCAATTAATAGTAGCAGCTAATTTTTTTTTTTTTTTTTTTTTTTTTTGGATTTGGTTACATAACTAGTTATTTAATTCAAGGGGCAACTAATCATGCATACCTGAAGCCAGAATGAAATTATTGTATCTGCATGTTGCGTCAGTGTGTGAGAGACGGAGAGACAAGCGATAGAGTCGAATAGGAGAGAAAATCTTATGAACTTATGTCGTGATTTAAAACCCTAGAATGTTATCCTTTGATGACAGTAACTGATTTGTTTGTTCACACCTTGCAGCTAAGAAATCTCTTGTGGGCAACTTCTAAGCATGATGTATACCTTATGCAAAACTACTCAGTAATGCACTGGTCTCCATTGCTTCGGAGAGGCAAAGAAGTACTCAATGTGGCTAAACAAATTGTTCCCACCGTGGTATGTTATGCAGACCAAGGGAGCTGAAAATTTTGATTGATTAAAATTTAGTTTCTTAGAATGGGCTGATCTTCTTCTCTTTAACAGAAACGCCCTGGAGTCTCATCCCAGTCACTGTCTAGAGTTCAGATAAGTGCAATGTCAGTTCAGGAGAACTTGATTGTGGCTGGTGGTTTCCAAGGGGAACTAATTTGCAAGGTATGAAGATTTTTTTGTAACCCATCTACTTATCAATGGAGTTTCCAGTATCTAATTTACTTTTCCCTCAAAGTGCAGTACTTGAATCATCCTGGAGTTGCATTTTGCACCAAAATGACAACGGAAGAAAATGCCATCACAAATGCAGTTGATATATTTCATAATCCCAAGTAAGTTTCATCTCATTTCTTCCGAATGGGTTCCATCTTTTCATTGCTTCGAGGCATATGAATTATGTATCTTTTTCCTTACAGTGGTGCAATGAGGATCGTCACAGGAAATAATGATGCAAAAGTTAGGATTTACGATGCCAAGACTTTTGCTTGCCTTAACGGCTTCACATTTGGCTGGTCCGTAAATGTAAGTGAGATGCAAACTCGACACTAAACGATTCGCTCATATTCTGATTGTTTTCTTTCTTTTCATAATTTCCCCTCTTCTTGTTTCTACAGAACACCTCTGTTAGTCCTGATGGGAGGATGCTGGCAGTCCTTGGGGATACTACAGAGTGCCTGCTTGCAGATGCCAACTCTGGCAAGGTAAGTTATCTTTCCAAGCTTCTATCAATGTGTTTGCATACTCGCTACCCTCGCCCCGTTAAAATTTTAAATGTCGACTCAGGTGATTGAGAGCCTCAAAGGGCACTTAGATTACTCTTTTGCTTCTGCCTGGCACCCTGATGGAAACATTTTGGCCACTGGGAACCAAGACACCACCTGCAGGCTGTGGGACATAAGGAATACGTCCAAGTCCCTAGCTGTGCTCAAGGGAAGAATGGGAGCAATCAGATGCGTCAAATTCAGTTTGGATGGTAAATTCCTGTCGATGGCCGAGCCTGCAGATTTCGTCCATATCTATGAAAGTCGAACAGGTTATGAACAAGCACAAGAAATCGATATGTTTGGGGAAATTGCTGGAATATCCTTTAGTCCCGACACCGAAGCTCTGTTCGTTGGCGTTGCCGATCGAACCTATGGTAGTGTATTGGAGTTTAACAAACGACACCATAATAAGTACATAGATTCCATCTTCTAGACGATCACTCGTTAAGAGGCCAGCCCCATCTTTCAATGAAGCAAAGAAGATGCAGATGGAATTGTATATAAGAATATGTATAATTTTCCTATTATGTGTTCTCAAAAGTTCAATCTAGCGGCAGATTGACCCGTATAAATACAGAGTAAAGGGCACCACTGTCATTCTCTGGAGGATTTGGCGTCGTTTTAGGATTACGAGAGCTCGATCGAAGCTCGGATTGTTTTGTGGGTAGAGAAGGAGGGAAGGAAGGTTAAATTGATGAATGAAAGGTTGTGTATAATAGTCATATAATTGCATTCGGTTTTTTGAGGCTCATCAATGTCCTGAAAGTAAAGAGGTCTGCCTGAAGTTTCCGTTTTAGTTGTACTTCGGGAGAGGATGAGAAGGCAAGCCAATGTGCTGTTGTAGCTCATCTTACTTGGACCTCGCTTGTCTTGTTGGGGTGTCTGTCTTGGAGTTGGAATGAATATGGTCAGTCCATTTTGAACAGATTGATTCAATTCATTTCTTGTATTTATATAATACATAAATGTTGAGTGATTTTGGTGATTAGTTTATAGTAAAAACCTCACAATACTGGAACGGGTGTGATTATAGACAACATGCCTTGGACTCGAACGGGTGTGATTATAGACAACATGCCTTGGACAAGGACAAGTATGACTAGGACATTTGATAGATGACATGTTTTAGATAAACATAATCCTGACACCAAACAGGCTTTTGACACGTGATATAATCTCCCCACGGTCCTTGAGTAATAGTATGGCTAAGTTAAGCCAAAGGCGGAGCCACCTTTGTCTTAATCAACCCATGGCCACAGGTAACTCATCTTAAATAAGTATAATCGTGACCCCAAATAGGCTTTTAGTTCACCCAACGCCCTCGAGCCTTAGTATGGCTAAGTTAGGTCAAAGGTTCAGTTACCCTTGTCCTAATCAACCCATGGTTAACTATGCTACATTCGTTTTTGGCCCAAGGAGTAGTTCACCTTGGGCTTATTAGAGACCCTAGGTGTCATGCCTCAGGCTTACAATCATCGAGTCGATCCTAGGTATGTTTAAGTTTGTCTCCTCCTACTTTGGACCCCTTGATTTTGACTTCTCCTTCAAGCTTAGAATATCCAACTAAGTTCAATTTTTCCCCCAATATGCATTAGGTCTATAACCTTTTAAGTTCGGATCTAACATGTTTATGACCTATAAAAAGTACGTAAGATGATGTGTTTTATTGATTCGAAAGTTGGTTCTACAAAGCCTAGTGGGTCGTAAAAGAGCATCCAACTATGAACATCTTGTGCCCAATTACATAGTTAAGAGTTAAGTTGTATAGCTTCAAATAATTGGGAGGAAGTTAAAAGGAAATGGGAAGCTTTGTCCTGTAAGGGTGACTGGTTTACAGGTCACACTCACGTGTTTCTCGTTTGGACTATTCTCCAAAATCAACTTTGGGCCCACACACCCAACTTCATTTCCAATTTGGGCCCCTTTTAGGGCCCACACACCCAACTTCATTTCCAATTTGGGCCCCGTCTAAGGCCCACATCCCCCCATTTTTTCACAACAGCCCCACCAACAAAAATGGTCACATTACCATTCCCCCAATAAATTAAAAAAAAAAAAAAAAAAAAAAAGTTTGAAAAATCGAAGGAGGAAGGAAAGTGGAGTGAGCATGCGTGAAGAATTGTTGGAATATCTAATGCTTATAATCATCCAAATCCCCTCTTGAAAATGACCCTCCAACCAATACTTTGAACCTTTCAAAACCCTCCTCCTCCTCCACATTTATTATTATTATTTAAAAAAAAAATTAAAATTTTGACTAACATTCAAACCCCAAAAAAAAAAAAAAAATATATATATATATATATATATATATATATATTTATCGAATTTGTCGAAATGATTCTTTTTAAGAATATAGGGAAATTAAAAAAATATATATATAATCCTTCTATTTATTTTAAATTTATGAATTTAATAGGAAAAAAAGAGTTTTATTTAAAAAAAAAAATGGGGAGAAAAAGATTGAAAGGTGAGGTTAGGGTATAGAAAGCCCTAGAAGGTTGGACTTTTGGTTAGGTTGAGAAGGCAATGGCTGGTTGAGAAGGTTGGTCATGGTGAGCTCTTTTCAAAGCTTAAATAAAACACTCTTCGTTTCTTCTACATTTTTTCTTTGGTTTCCCAACAAACAACACTTCCATTCAATGTGATGTATACATATCATTTTCAAAAATAAACCAAACCCTAAATGTCCTCGATTGAAATTCCTCCAATATTGTTAGTGGTGGGTTTAAGCTGTTAGACACTAGACGATGTGCCAGTGAGGACGTTACGCTTCCAAAGAGCATGGTTTGTGAGATCCTACATCGGTTAGAGATGGAAACAAAACATTCTTGATAAGGGTGTGGACAATTATTTTTAACAGTCTCAGAATGATGATGAGATGATATGTAGTAAATGGTGGTTGCAAATTTAAGAAATAAATTACAATTTTGACAAAAAGAAAATTACAATATATTTTTTTTAATAAAAAACGTGGAGGCTAAAATTTGGCGGGTTAGCTGTGAGAAGCTGGGAACCACAAAGGGTATTGGGGTACGTGGCAGAAAATAAGTGGTCCGTCAACGAGAAGAAAAACGACCGCGTGGGGAGATGAAGAATGAAGAAAAAGTTGTCAAACCGCGTAAGAGATCTTTTAGTGGGTCCCACGTAATTTTGGCATTTTCCTACCAATTAAAAAAGAAAAAAGAATTTTATCCTTACAAAATTTTACTTTTAAATGATTAATTGGTTTTTTTTTTTTTTTTTTTTTTTTTAATAATTTTCTTATTCATTCAGTTTTAGATAGGACGACGTGCTTACCAACCTCGTGTCAAGGTTGAGATTAGGGTTGGCCTAACCCAATCCTTTCTTACGATTTAATTGGGTACTGAGTTACGTCTTTATTCAAGAGTTTGATCACCCTTTAGATATTCACTGAACTCGGTTGAAGATTGAGTTGAATGAAGGATAGTGAGCTAAAATTACGGTGATATATATATATATATGAGATACACGTATAACCGTTGCCTCTTGAACACATAGGTGCAAGAGAAGCTCATATCGTGACATGACAAAGGTGACTAGACAGTTCTCGATCCATGTATATGGCTTATTCGAGACCTACTTTAAAATGTAATTTGTGACAATTAAAGGTGGACAGATTTGAAATAATTTATTAGGGTTTAGAGATTTGTGTCGAGAAAAAGTAAGAAGGGACAATTTTATTAGTGTGGGTTTTTTTCGAGATGAAAAATGTACTGTTGTGATAAATTATAGGAGCTCGTGTCGGTCCCATCAAGCATGCCAATAGATGCCTCTTTCTCAAAAAAAAATTCAGATTCATGTACCTCCAATTGGATCACGATGAGACAAAGTGGGTCAGTTCATATCTAAAAGATATGTTAGGGCCACACATAACACAAAGTAGCTCATATGTTTCGATAAAGCTCGTAACGTATTCAATTTTTTCGATGTGGGGATAGTGCTGCTTTGTCTGAGAGAATAATCGAGAGCACGAGAAAAATCCCGCTAAATAAAGACATAACTAACGACACCTATTTTCGTCTGTATGAGGTCTACTAGTTAATATTATCCGCTTTGATCCGTTACGTATCACTGTCAGCCTCACTGTTTTAAAACGTGTATGTTAAAGAGACGTTTTCACACCCTTATAAAAAAAAAAATGTTTCGTCCCCTCTTCAGCTGAACTATGTAGGGACTCGAACTTACGTCATTTTAAAGAAGACAAATATATCTTTTAACCTAAATATATATTTACCCGAGATTTGATTGTCTCGATGACCTGAAGTTATCGTACTTTAAGAATGCTTTAAATTCAATTTTAAAGACGGGTGGTGTTCGATGATATTCAAAGTTAAGACATAATAACCTTTCTTTCAAGTCATTGACTTCCGAGTTTTATAATTTTTTTTATTTTAATATAAAAAAAATTAAATTACAGTTGTAGTTTTATTATTACAATAAATCTATCACTCACAAAATTAAAAAAATTTATTAAATATTTTAATTTGAAAGATTAGATTATGTAATTTAATTCGATTAGCTCACGCACTTCCCCTCTGCGTGAAGGTCACAGCGAATACAGCTGGCGAGTAGCCTGCAGTTGCGGAGTTGGCGCGTGGGAATAAGGAAAGCCATAAAAGCCACCAAGTTAAGTGGAGTAACCGGCGCCGAAATTGCGGCGATTGTCTCCGCCGCACGTGACTTTGTGTATCGCTTCACTTAAACTCCAATTCTAACTCTACGCCCTGACGTAACCCAACTATATGGTCAGCTCAACCACCCATAGTTAACGACTTTTTAACCTCGATAACTACAACCGTTCGATTTTCTGATTATGACATCATCATGACATCATTTTCTTATCGAACGATCCGTATCAATTTTGTCCATTGGTTTAGCTCTTATTATTCAAATTTAGATTTTTTAAAAAATAAAATTAATTTCAAGTCTAATATTTAACTAATTAAATTATATTCAAATCAATAAAAAATAAAAAATATATATATGTCAATTTAGCTTATATTATTTCAATTATTATTTTCAAATATTTAATTAATTGGTAGGGATGAAAACTATATAATTTGTAAAATATATATATATATATACTCCTTAAAAATACTATTTATTATTTAATTTAAATCCATAAAATTTATTTGAGAGTGAAGAACGTATCTATTTTAGGGTTTGTCAACTCGTTTTCAAATTAGGTTAAAAAGGGGACCAGACAGACTACATTAAGATAGCATGATCGGGAAGCACGGAACGTGCGTGCCCCTCACGAAACCGACTAGGGAGATTAGGTTTCAGCTCAAACCCACATTCTTCTTCTCGAGGGTTCGACTCTTTTTGTATGTTTGTTACTTCTGTCTCGTATTGGACTTTTTTTTTACCTTATTTGAACTCGAATTCCCGTGCAACTTGAATCTGTCCATCCCGTAATTTAACGCATCCAAAACACGAGGGTTTTTCAACCAAATAAGCCACTAATTGTGAATTCAAAAGGAAGAATCAACCAATGAAAATAAAAAGGAAAAATCCAAGTGGGTCTTGACCTACCAAACCCATTTTTAGGGGTATAGTGATGACCTAGCCTTTTTGAAAATTCTTTGCAACCCATTAATTAATTATTTTATATATTTATTTATTTATTTATTTACTTTAATTCCAATTAGTAAAAATATTAAAATATATATATTGGGGACATATTTATTAATTATATGCAAATAAATAAATAAATAAAAAAAGTCAAAGCAATTGAAAGAGTTTTGATACAATCACTTATGATATCACGAAGCCGCCCATACACTTCTCCATCACCACACAGACTGGCAGATAAGGTTTCTCCCATTATATTTATACAATTTCTTTTAATTAAATAAACATATATTATATAATAATATCAAAATAATTCTTTTTTTTTTTTAGTATTTTTAAAATATTTAAGACGTATCGACTAACCGCCCAAGCTTACTGGTAGCAGATATTGTTCGCTTTGGCTTGTTACGTATCGCCACCAGCTTCATGGTTTTAAAACGTGTCTGCTAGGTAGAAATTTCCACACTCTTATAAAAAATGTACGGTTGTTCCAACTGATATGAGATTTTACGAATTTCGTATAGATTTTGTGTCGAAAAATCTGGAGAAAATATTTAGTTAATTGATTATATACGTTATTAATAGTACAATAATTGAGTTGAAAATATTTATTGGTTCGGGAAATAATTGAATAGGATGATTCATAAAAAGATAGGCCTATAAACACCACATTCAATTAACCGAGGCATTAAATTTCAAGATCTCATTAAATTCTTTCTTTTACGAAATGTGACCGTTTAAAAAAAATTACAAATTTTGAGGTATGATTCGTTAAATTATGAAATTTTCGTGACTAACAGGTCACTGACTTGTTCGATTATTCTTTATAAATTTTTTAAAAATAAATTGTAAAATCTTAAGATTTTATTAGATACAAAATAAAATTTTATCGACAGCTTCCAACTGCTTATAAACACTAAGCTATCGGGAGAAGCTAAAAGAACTCGAACTCGAGCTCGTGCTATCGAACTGAGCTTAAAAATCAAATGAAGTTTTTAAAAAACTATTTTTTTTAGCATTTAATTGATTTAAAATTTAAAAAAATTAGAAAATAAAAATAAAATAAATAAATTTATATAATATTAAAATAAAAAAAAAAAAGGTTATAATTTAATTAAAAAGAAAATAAGACAAAAACGACAGCACCACTAAAAGTTTGTGTGAACACCGGAACCTCGGGTGGATAAATTCAGAACGAGAACAAGCAAGGTTTTTAAGTTACCGACACGTGGCGGTGATATCGAAGGAGACGTGTCATTGTTTTATTGGCTGCGGCGCATCGGGAACCCGGAGAGTGACGTCAGCAAAGTGGAGGACAAGAGCTTAAATAAGAAAAAAATTAAAAGGTAATTAAGTGAGATTAAAAAAAGTGATTAAGAGAAGTAATTTTGGATTGGAACTCTTATAAAAACCAAGCACTGACCTCGAACGAGAAACAGAGTGAGGCCGAGCGATCAAAAACAATTTTCTAAAACAAAAAAATCAAAAGATTTGTTGAGATTCTTTGCTGATTGTGTTCTTAGTGTTTGATCTTCGTGTTCTTCATCCCCCTTCTCTGTAATCCCCGCTTCTCTGAATCCCTTTCTGTTAATCATCTGTCTTTCAGGTTTCTGGTTTTTTGGGTTTGTTTTTAGAACGAACAGAAAGCAAACTTGAGAAAGGGTTTCTCGAAGGGCTAGGTGTTTTCCAGAATCGAGATCCAGTTTTTTTTTTTTTTTTTTTTTTTTTTTTTTTTTTTTTTTAATGTTTTGGAACGGATTCTTTTTCTAGATCTGTTTGTATATTTTTGTTTTTGGTTTTGAGATTTTTAGATCGACTTCGAGGGTTGTTTTTGATTCCCTCTTGGTGGAATTGAAGGGATTGGTTATTTACAGATCTGCTTCAATCCTTTTCTGTGTAGAAATAGTTCTTGATTTCTTCATCTTCTTCTTGTTTCTGTTGCTGATTTTGAATTTCGTTGAGAAATTATGGCTGCTTTGATGGATTTTTATGGTTGCAGAGATCTTCAGTCGTATCCAGTTGGTGGTGAATTAATGGAAGCGCTTGAACCTTTTATGAAAGCTGCTTCCTCTTCTTCTTCTTCTTCTTCTTTCCTTCCTTCCTTTTCTCCTTCTTCTTCATCTTTCGTTCCTGATTTCTCCTCTTCTTTCTCTTCAATCCAAACGGAGTCCACTTCTTATCCTTCCGATTGCTCGCCGCCGGTGGCCTATTCATATTCCGACGGGTTTTCGGCTAACAACCTTCACGGTTTGGAGCAATCGGCTTCAATCGGACTCAATTACTTGACTCCCTTTCAGATCCAACAGATCCAATCTCAATTCGGTCTTCAGACTCAGATCCAGCCGGTTTGGGGACATGTTAACAACCAGCAAGAGCTAACGAAAAACCAGATGAACGGCGTGAATTTGCTTGGCCCGAAGGCGATTCCGATGAAACATGCGGGATCTCCACCGAAATCGACGAAGCTTTATCGAGGCGTGAGGCAAAGGCATTGGGGAAAATGGGTGGCTGAGATCCGTCTACCGAGGAACCGTACTCGGCTATGGCTAGGCACCTTCGACACCGCTGAAGAAGCCGCTTTAGCCTATGACAAAGCCGCCTACAAGCTCCGAGGCGATTTCGCCAGGCTTAATTTCCCTCAGCTGAAGCACCACGGCTCCTCCGTCGGCGGCGATTTCGGCGAGTACAAGCCGCTCCACTCCGCGGTCGATGCTAAGCTCGATGCCATATGCCAAACCTTGGCTGAGTCGCAAAAACAGGGGAAATCGAACCGATCTGCCTCCTCGAGGAAGTCGAAATCATCATCGATTTCTTCCACGGTCGGATCGGAGTCTCAGGCACCGACGGTGATCGATTCTGACGACGATCAGAAGGCTAGCGATGTCAGGTCGAGTGGATCGGAGATCTGTTGCAAGGCGGAGAACTCCTCGTCGCCGGTTTCAGCCGAGAGCGACGAGTCAGCAGGATCTTCGCCTTTATCAGATCTGACGTTCCCCGATCCGACAGATTCGCCATGGGAACAGCCGTCAGAAATCTCTATGTTGCAGAAATATCCGTCTGAAATCGATTGGGCTTCGATTTTCACTTCATGATGATGATTTATGTAATTGTGTTAGTAAAATTGCTTAGGCGTCGTATTTTAGGGGATTCTGCGACTAAATTTTTGCAGTTTGCAGAATCGGTCTCTTTCTTTCAGTGTTTTTAGGGCTTTGAAAGTTGATGTATGTTAATGGCGTTATGACGAAGTAGTAGAAGTGTTAATAGGAAGGGAAATCTCCGCCACCGCCATGGCCGGCGGCCAACTTTTTTTGAGCTTTCCGGCCGGCGGAAGGGATGTAGAAGTAATTATCTTTGTTATCGTTGTGTAGTAGAGTCAGATCGCAGAGTCAGATCGCAGTACAATTTCTGTAATTTTCTCCTTCTATTAATTAATGTAAAATGTTGTTTCTTTTTTTAAATTCCTCAAGTAATTTTGTTATTTTTTTTTCTTTCCTTTAATAATTTGTTGCTATTTTTATTTGAGTATTCCAATCTAAGGTATATACGAAATTAATTATAAGAAATTATAATCTCACATATAAAAAAAACGTTCTTATTGTTTATTCAATTTTATTCACTTTAAATTGAGTATCTGATTTGATTTTCTCCCTTTCCCGTTTTGATTGTATTAGTGTAAAAGGAGGTGATTCAAAGCATTATTATTTGATTCAAAACCTGTTATAAAATCGAGCATTATTATTTGACTCGAAACTTGTTATAAAATTGAGACATTTTGAATGGTTTGTAGACACAGCCAAAGTCGAAAAGAGCTTTTGAATTATTTCAATAATGGACCTGGACATATAATTGTTCTGAATCGAAACTCTTTAGAAAGAAAATCTTTGTCTCGTCATAGCTTGCTTCAATTCTCTAACGAAACTTTAATTATTCGATTAGTCATACAAATAGTATAAAAATTAATGTTCGAGATCAAATGGGTTAAATTGAAATGGAATGATAATTAACCTTGAAATTATACAAACCTTGAAGATCAATAAAAAATTAAAGTCCAACAATTAATACATAAATTATAGCTTAAAAAAATGTTACCAACCAATTTCTCGAACTTTCGTTTCCAAATGGAGGGTTAATATTGTAATTTCCACAATTTATTTATTTAATATTTAACTTTTTTAAGATTCAGAAAAAGTAGTGGCGTGCATGACAATGACCACGTGGGCTGTCACCGACTCACCACTACACTCTAAACCATTAAAAAAAACAAAAGAACAAAAAACAAAAAAATCTCAACAAGTTATGATTATAAGGAGAAGAATATGCCATTTTCACAAAGAGATCTCGAACATGAATCTTTCTATCGACTTTTGAAATGATAACAGATACTTACAAAAGTTACAACTAATTGAACACAAACATGGACGGTCAGAATCGAAAGGGTAATAATGAAGTTAAGTTTAAAAGATCAATATCGATAATCAAATCAATATCGACGACGAATTATGAATCGGTAAAAGTAGGAATAAAGCAAAGATGCAACAAATTCAGTTCAATCCTTTTAGAAAGGAATTTTGCTAAAAATCCAGTTTCTCTTGAAACTTCCTTTCCCTAAATGCAAACATATAATTATCTGGAAGAAAAGTAACTCGAACCTTTTTCATAAAGTCATCAATATGGAAGAATAATGGGAATAGTGGAAGCTCCCCTTTCATTTATTCTGTCCTTTTCAACCATACATATACATATACATACATATATATCTATATATATATATATATATATATTTATATATATATATATATATATATATATATAGAAATGGGGTTAGCTTGAAACACTCAATAATGCAGTTATAAATGACAAAGGTTCAAATTTGAGAGAATATTTAACGAATATATAAAAGCTAAATGAGACGTTTTAACGAAGGATTTTGTTGGTAATAATGTTTTATAGATTCTTTCTCAAGAAATGCCAAAGGGAGGAGATATTAACAGTTACGACAACAGTTAAAAGATTCGTGAAACTGTAAGCAAATGGTTTTAAATATGAAGGCTAGCAAGTAATCGACTCGAGTAAAAATGATGTAAATTGGAAGACAGCGTACCATATGGTTGGATTCTCTTTGATTTGATCATCATCTGTAAATTGGAATTTGTTGCCGAGCTTCCGTAGCGTCAAGCTCGAATAAAAAGGTCGATTTCTCAGCTGAACTTACCAAGCTCCATCTTCTTCTTGATCACCTTTTGACCATGGTACACAAATGAATCTAATATTCCCGAGACCGTGAAGACGCCTGGACAGAATGACCACCATAAACGGTTTTCCTCCATTACTCATACCACTCAATAAACACAAACAAGTTCATTCTTTCGTTACAAATTGTAACAATCCAAGTCTATCGCTAGAAAATATTGTCATTTTTAGGCTTTCCCTTCTGGACTTCCCCTCAAGGTTTTTAAAACGTGTTTGCTAGGGAGAAGTTTCAACAACCTTACAAAGAATGTTTCGTTCTCCTTCCTAACCGATGTGGGATCTCACGTCAACTTATATGCTTATGGCATGGCTGCATTTGTAGCATACATTCTTCTGCACTTGTCTCAATTAAAATCACATTGATGCTAAACTCATCCTTTTCTAAGAGAAATAACAGTTTCGTTTTCTTTTTATATGCACGGTGTCCAGACCAGCTTGCGCACACCTTAAATATTTTCCTAAGACGATAACCTAACTCTACTATATTTGATTTTCAAGATAATTCGTAAGATATTAAATCCGAAATAGACAGGTCACTCTGGACTGAACCAATTTTCTCTAAACTCTTATTATTTCCATGATCTTGTTGACCACTAGGCCAACCCATGGTAGTTAATAGCAGTGAAGTAACCATAATTCAAGGGGATTGGTGTTTGTTAAATACCTCCTACTATAGCGCATACGTTTGTTAAGAAGTGCAGGAATGACACGTGCTCCTCCGTGAACGTGACCTGTAACATGCAAAACAAATCAGCTATAACAGTAACGAAAAGTGAATCTACCATTTCACACGTACTCAACATGTAAGGAAAACCAACCTTGATAGGAGAAAGGTCATAGAAAAAGAAAACTGCAGGAAGTGACTGAAGGCGTCCAACTTCTGCAGTCTTTACGTGTTCTGTGACAGAGAACTGCAATAATCCATTGTTCGCATCTTTATGGCATTGCTCAAATATGTAAAACATCTATGTAGGAAAAAGGAAAATAAGATTTCAAAGTTTAGGTATACCAACCTGGTTTGACTGGATGGTATTTCCACTAACGTCCTTGTAAACAGTAGGTACAACCTGCAAAATACGAGATATAGCAACTTATACTCCGCTCGACTTACTCCAGCTGTTGTACTAGGAATGCACGTGATACATGATATAGTCCTCAGTACATTAAATCTTAATGTATAGTAAATCATGAAAGAAAGCTATAAGGAAATAATGTTATGCCCTCCGTTGAGAGAAGAAAAAACAATCAAAGCAGCATCCAACAACCCAAAAACTAACCTTGATAAAATATTGATATGTTGCACTTGGTGTATCTTGCCTCCATTGCACACTTCACAATTGAAAAATTAAAAAATATGAGAGATACTAGCAAACTAGAAGCTAGAAGCTCCAAGAAAAGAAGTGAAAGCCTACCTATCCAGAGGATTCACCACGCCAGGGAAATATTCTCCATAAGTTAATCTGTTTATCTTGTGACTTATCTGAGTTAAAAAGTGCAATTAAATTAGATTGATAATCTAAAAACCCAAACTGAATCTTCAACATTTGTTTTTCATTAAAAAGTTAAAGAACACGTTTACACCATATCTTACATTGAAGCTGTCCTTTTGGAATGCCAACAGATCATGTACATGAACATTTGACTGTTGAAAACTTTTCCCAGGTGCAAAGTGAAAATTTCCGGCAACCTTATTGACCTCCAAAGATCCATATATATTGCACCCTTCACCATCTTCGTCTTTGATCCTTTGAAGAAACCCTTCTCTTTTGCACTGAACGCCATAAATATTTAGAAAAATATGTCAAGGAATAAGATCAGCCTTAGAATTATCTTATTAACAGAAAACTGAAATCCCTAGGGCACTAGGCAGATCTTACTGGCAGTGGTGTTCCAGAGAAAAGTCAAAAGTAAAAAAAAAAAAAAAAAAAAAAAAAAAAGAAAAAACGTAGAAAAATCCTATTCTTAGTATACTGAAGAAAATGAGGCTCTTTGCATAATAGTGGAAGGGGAAAAAAGTTCATAATACCCAGATGTCCATTAATGAAAACAATAAGGCATCATACGAAAGATAATTATCCTCAAATAACAGATGCATAGATCGAAAGTTCTCTAAGATTGCCTACGACGACTGGGTTGTATATGAAAAAAGAGGGGTATGCTACCGTTCAATGAAACCTTAAATCAACATTGTGCGGCAAAAGAAAAGGTTTTTTTAACTGTAAAACTAGGCCTCAAGCCACGGACATAGGGGCAAAGAATATTTAAATTATGTGTAACTAAGGGATTATGTTTTCAAGAACAGATGCAGAAGTTCTCATGTATCTCGAAAACTTATATCACGTAATGCAGGACGGAAAACTTCATTCTGGCCAGGAAAATCAAAAGCCAATCCAACTTCCAACATTGGATGGAAGATATCACCCGTTTCATAGTTGGAGAGGCTATGCATAAGATATTTATATTTTAGTAAAGTTCAACTTCTAAAATAAAAATGCTTAAGCAAGAAAATTAAACATTATGGTCATGCATTTGAGTAATGAGGGTATCGGTAAATACATATTCACATCGACATCAGATACAAAAACGAAATTGGAAGTCAACTTCAAAATTATAAGGATAAAAAGAATATGTCAAAATAGGAGCCCTCGTCCTGACAAACCTGGTCAATCAAATCAGGGTTTGACAAAGCCCAACCTTTCTTTCGATAAGCCTCACGAACTTCCTCGCACGAATTGCAACACTCATCGTCAGCCTGCAAACATAAAAGAATTCAAATAAAATAAAGGTTAAGTGAATCAACTGAGAGAGCAGGAGGGGGATGTAGCACCAAAAATGTTGAACTTCAATGTTTAACAGGATAAAATATTTAATTGACCAAAGCCACCTCTCAAATGGAAGAAGAAAGGACAAAAAGAACACTTAAAAAAAAAACTGGCAGTGGCTTAATTCATTCAGTACAATTACGTTAACTAAATTTACTTAAATTAACTGGCCATGGCCATATGACATATATTCAATAATGGCACAGTCAAACACCTCATCAATTCTATGAGATTTCCTGATAGATCAATTAAGGAACTACATTCAACAATTTACTCGTTTGAGAAAAAAGTTCATACCGATTCGCCTCCATAGCAGGAACCACAATATGTCTCATTATGCTCAAGCCTGCCACCATGCCTCTGTAAGGGATTTTCAATCTGTGCCAAAGTCAAAACAAACAATAGCCAAAATGAAAATTAAATAACAGCAGTAACGCCCGATTGACAGAAGGCATATGTATGGGCGGACAGTGTTACTGACTGGATTTAAGGTCAAGCAATTGAAATTGTCTATTGATATAGAAATTTGCATCACAATGAAGCTGGAAAATTAAACTTGAAACAAAAACTGGCACAAGTCAAGATATTAGCACACAAATTTCCTGCTGACCTTCACTTTTTTTAAAATGGTCATATCTCATATCTTACAAAATTTCTAGATGTGTTCTCTACCATTAGGAGTGCGGCTGATTTTAGCCTCCCATCACCTAATAAAAAAAAAAAAAAAAAAAACCTTCATACATGCATGCATTTAAACCATCATATATCGTGTTGCACCCAGAACATCCTACGTCCTTACTGATCCTATTAGTTTCCTTGGACTGCAGATTAAGCACAAGAGCATTTTCATCTCATCACTGCGTCCAAGTTTTAACGTTCATAAATCTTCAACTAAGGAAACTAAATCCACGACACCAAAGTAAACTGTTCACAGATGAGCGTCCTCCATAACATATATGATGTAAAATGAACAGACTGTGAGGAAAATCAAACGACGCATTGCTTTCCAAATTGTATGAAACAGATACCAGGGGCAATTATTTATTGAAAAAGGAAAAATGCACCTGTATCTTCTTCTTCTTTCCTACCATTTTTAGTTATATTTAAAACTTTAAAATTTGAGTACAGCAATGAGCAAACATTTATAAAAAAAAAAAAAAAAAAAAAAAAAAAAAGTTTCCTTCTCTAGACGACATATCCAACCAACTAGATCATGTTTTATGAGAAAAGCAGCCCCATTGACAAGAGCTGGCATCAAAGCATCCCTAATGTAGCATAGATTAAACTAGCTCCAAATGGTTCAACAAATTGCCAGATAGAGATAGGAAGGAATAAAAGGAATTTAATTGTCATCAAATTACGAACCTTAGGAGCACCAATCCCATCTGATCTTGCTTCAATAGCATTGCCATTAGAGTCCAACCTTTTTTTGATTATGTCGTGCTTCTGCGTACATGAGAAAACCGTATGTAAATCTTGCACAGCATGCACACAACATGCATACACAGCTCAAATTCAAATAATTTACATATTGTGGATAAGGAGAGGAAAGGATATGTATCCACACGCACCACGTCTAGGTGTTGCTCACCACTGATGTCCATTGCATCGAGACTTAACAAAGAACAAGGAAGGGCAGGAAATGTAACATCAAACTGCAAATAAGAAAAGGAAAAAATGTATAGCTTCAAAGAAACATATTGATGCATAACATTACAATCATCAAGAAACAATGTACGGTATTGTTACACTTGAGCGACTAACATAGAAGAGGAACTGAAATGTCCTTACTTGAAATCTAAATCATTCTCCACTCAAAGGTAAAGCACGAGAAGAGTAATAACGTGCCTAGTATGCTTCAACTACGAGTTTATAAGCACGACATAGAAGAGTAATAATGAGCATATAAGCACGACATAGAAGAGTAATAATGAGCATATAAGCACGACATCTATACAAAATTAGCATATTGTACGTATTTACATTGATACGCAGCGTTTCTCCTCTTGATGTATCAACTACGAGCTTTGTTTCTGTTACAGCATGGAGATACAACCCTATAACCAACGAGAGTTTCCACTGTATTAGCATTCATTTACAGAAAGAAAATCCATAAAGCATATACTCTAACAGCAACAGAAGAGCAGCAAAACAAATAATTCATTGCACTCATACCAAAAGATTGAGCCCCAAAAGACCTTAATACTAGCGATCGCTATATAAGTACCCTTCCGAGCAGCGGCAGGAAGTTATTTTGATTATAAATCGATGAAGACATGATGTAACAGCCTAAGACAACTCCTAGTAGATATTGTCCACTTTAGCCCGCTACGTATCGCTATCAGCCTCACGATTTTAAAACGCGTCTACTAGGAAGAGGTTTGCACACCCTTATAAGGAATGTTTCGTTCCCCTCTCAAACCAATGTGGGATCTCACAATCCACCCCCCTTGAGGGCCCAGAATCCCCGCTAGCACACCGCCCGGTGTCTGGCTCTGATACCATTTGTAACAGCCCAAGGCCACCGCTAGTAGATATTGTCCACTTTTGCCCGTTACGTATCGCTGTCAGCCTCACGATTTTAAAACGCGTCTACTAGGGAGAGGTTTACACACTCTTATAAAGAATGTTTCGTTCCCCTCTCCAACCGATGTGGGATCTCACACATGATATATTAATAAACATGCAACTTCAACTCTAACAAAGGACCTATGAACTATACTCTGATGATAATATATAAAAACAATGCAGTCTTATCTGCGGTATCAACGGGAAAAATTATGGCACCAACATAAGGCAAATTGGGGCTTGCTCAATGCAGCCTGGGACACAGTAATGTACCATATGACACAGTATCTGGGAAGTGCTAAACACCAATCGAGGCTCGAATACATGAAACAGAAAACAAATTCTTGACAAAAAGGCCATTGAATTGTAAAACACATTATGATAAGCCCTAGATTCAATAATAGATTAACAGAACAAACACGAAGGAACGGTAAAATCAAGAGAGACACCTACGTAGCTCGGAAATGAATAGCAGAACCATGACAATAGAAGACGCAAGCGTAATAACGCCACCGGATAGTGTTCGGCTGTAGAAATCCTCATTAACTTTAGGGTAAGCGTCCAAGTTTCGAAGCTTTCCAATTATATTATCCATGTCCAGCCTCAAATTTCCGATCCGACACAGCCGCCAAGGAGACAAGAGATGAAGATCCCAGTTCTCGATCTATCCGAAGAGGTAAATACACCGAATCGCCTCTTAATCCAAAGCAGAAATCAAGAAACAAATCAAGAACATGACGAAAGCAATGGAGGGAAATTTTGAAAAATCCAAACTCCCCGCCAAGGCAGAAACGTCGATTCTTCAAGGAAAATGACGGGGAAATTGGGATTTGAGAAATGATCGAAGCGGAGACCCCTTAATTCATCTGTTGCGGGAGATCTAAGAGAAACCGAGCTCGGTGATTCCCTGGATATAGGGATTGGTTCTTCTTCTCCAATTGGAAAATCTGCAGACCATCAATCCTTCAAACTTATTACCGTAACTTTTTTTTCATTCATGTTAATACAGAAATGCTAAATTAATCATTTTTTCCTTAAAAAAAAATTTATATACTTTTATTTTAATAATACCCTTAAACTTTAAAAAATATTTTAAAAATAATCTACTTTTCAAATTTTTTATTAATATCTCTAAATTGAAGAAAAATGTGCAAAAATATTATTATCACTATATTTAAAAAATATTTATAAACTTTCAAAAGTAACATTAAAATTTTTTTCGTTTATATACTGATTATAAAAAAAAAAAAAGTGACGTTGTTAATGTTAATTTTAAAATTCTATAAATATTTTTTTAAAAAAAGCGATAATATATATTAAAAGTTAAGGGTTTTGGAAGTAAATATTTTTATTAATTTAAGTTTTTTTTTTTTTGTTATATTCTCATCGTTATTTATTTATTTATTTATATATATATATATATATTAAAAGTTGAAGGGTTGAAAATAAATATTTTTATTAATTTAACCTATTTTTATTTTATTTTATATTTTTTTTATTATATTCTCCTCGTTATTTATTTATTTATTTATTTATATATATATATATATATATATATATATATATATATATATATATATATATATATATATATATATATATATATAAATTGAAGGTATTATTAAAACTTTTGAAAGTAAATATTTTTATTAATTTAATTTATTTTTTGGTTATATTCTTCTCGTCATTTATTTATATATATATATATTAAAAGTTGAAGGGTATTATTAAAAAAATTTAAAGTAAATATTTTTATTAATTTAACCTAATTTTTTTATTTCTTATTTTTTTTTATTATATTCTCCTCGTTATTTTATATATATATATAAAAGTTGAAGGATATTATTTATATATATATATAAAAAGTTGAAATGTATTATTAAAACTTTTGAAAGTAAATTTTTTATTAATTTAATTTTTTTTTTTTTTTTGTTATATTCTCCTCGTCATTTAACCAAAAATAATTTCGTGCTTCAATTATTTACGCAAACAGCTAAATTTGGTTAAATTAAACATTATTTAATCGATTAAGTTATTTTGATTAGAGATGTCCATTTAATTAATAAAGTTGAATCTACAATAAATAAATATATATATATATATATATATATATATATTACGAGATGAGTTTTCCACTGCGACTTCTACCCACTTTAATATATATATTAAATATATTGATATTACGTTAAAATATAATTTTATTAACGGAAATATTTATATAAATATATCAGAATATTTAATACTAAAAAATCCTCAATGAAAAAACAAACACCAAGAAAAAATACACAAATATACATATAATTAAATATATATTAGACAGTAATTATAAGATTTTAAGGCAGGCCAAATTATTTTATAATATGTATATCACCTTATAATTATTTATATAATTAAATAAGCATTAATCTAATTAATATTGTTTTTTTTTATTAAGAAGTGAAATATATATATAAAAAAAAAAAAGACTTTCCTATATGAATAAAATATTATGGAAAATAAAATAAAATTCCAAAAACCCTAAAAGACATCCATTAACAGAGAAGCTCACATCAAAATAACAAAATAATAAAATAATAAGATTAAAAAAAAAAAAAAGATACGAAACGAAACGAAAGAGAGATTGAGATCATATGGATATTCGCCATTCATGTTCTTCATGGTATACAAACAAAGAAAGGAAATTCAGCCCGAAATACCATTTTTTTTTTTTACTTTTTTTTTTCTCACGTTGTAGATCGTACCGTTCGTCATTGTCGTTTGCTTTCGCAATCATGCGACAATATCTTTGAATTTTTTCCCAACGTGTTAACCGTGAAACTACAAACAACAACAAATTCGACATTTCGATGCATCGATAAGCGACCTATTGTTTCTGCCGGAAGATTCATCTTCAAAGACATGGCCACGTGGAGTTTAGACTTTTTGTCTTCCATCCGCCGCTTGAACTCTTTAGGGAAGGAAGACGATGATTTTGCATGGAATGCTAGCGTGACATGTTCTTCGGAGCCATGTTCTTGATGGATGAGCGGGAATTTCGCAGTAGCAAGTTCGTGTTTCCGAAACGATAGGAAGGCATGTGATGGGGATTTGAAGGACATTGAGCCAACAGAATTAGGGTTATGGATGTTGAGTTTGATGTGGAAGTCGTGGCCAGAAGGAGCGAGTTTGAATGTGGTGAGTTTGACGATGGGGGGTTTGGGAGAGGCGAGGAGAGGAGGGAGGAGAACGGCTAGGAGAATGATGACGAGGAGGAGGGCGGCGATGGGGAGGAAGAAGCGGAGACAACAAGAGCGTCGATGTTGGGAGGATTCGACAGAAGGGTTACGATGACGCTCGACGATAAGGGCATTTTCAGGGGGAGGAATACGGTAGATTTGGTCCTTGGGGATCTGGACGACGTAGGTGCCAGAGGAGAAGATGGGAGGGTCGGGTAGAGAGTAAGAAGAGCGAGCCCGCTCCGAGTCCATCTCCGAGACCGAGGAGATGGAAGAAGAGGAAAAAGAGGAGGAGAAGGGAGGAGGAGGATTGAGGAATGGAGAGTAATGGCAATGGTTGAGGGTTGTGGAGAATGCATGGGGATAGGAGGGGAAGGGAAGGGGGAATTTGGGTTATGGTTTTTTTGGAACAAAATCCGAATTCAAAGGGATTTTTTACAAATCATTTGCCTTAATATTAGAGACAAAGGGTTGGGGTTTGTTCTTTTACTTGGTCAACCCTCCTTCCTTAAAAAAAAACACCGCATTTTTGTCTTTTTCTGTTAGAACATTCGTCTAATTTGTGTTTGTTCGTAAACTTTTAATATATTTTATGTAAGATTATATTAAACCATTGGATAAATATTTACTTAGTCAACCCTCCTTCCTTAAAAAAAAAAAAAACACGACATTTTTGTGTTTTTTTTGTTAGAACATTCGTCTGATTTGTGTTTATTTGTAAACTTTTAATATATTTTATGTAAGATTATATTAAACTATTATAAATTATGGATAAATAAATGTTTTTTAATAACTCAACAACCCTGATAGATTGGGTTGTGAAAATTTTTGGGTTGGGTTGGATTACTAATCTAACCAACCTGAACTTTTGAGTTGGTCCAAAAAGTTTCTTCAACTCAACCCGACCCATGTACACTTCTAGATAGGATTATTGAAGGCTTGAATTGAATGTCTTCTCTACTAGGATTCTCGAGGGTCTATTAAAATCAACCTATAAGCTAATGTTATGAGTAAAATTAGACTGTAAGAATAAGCATAGAGATTGAAAATCTCAAGGGTCTAGTAAAATGGGCCGAAACATAAAAGGAGATTAAACTATCAGATTGGAGAGAGACGGTAACTTGGGTTAAAGCCCAAGTCTCCTGATCAACTTCATATCGGACGTCCTCGATAAATCTTGGTCCAACCCAATTTGATCTTTTTTTCTTTTTATCGAACCTTCGCAACACTTTCTTCCAAACTTTTAAGTTTTTACTATATTAATTTTAATATTAGTACGTGTGACAGAGTGTAATAATAACGATAAATATTTAAAAGAAATAAGATAAAAAATAATGTTAATAAAAGTTTTTTTTTTTTTTTTTTTTTTTTTTTTTTTTTTTTTTTTATGGAATCTTTAATTTAATATTTGGAATGAAAATGAAAAGAAAATAATAATTTGTTTAAAAAAAAGGTCAATTATTACGTTTCTTTTACCGCACGAATTGAATGATATTCGGTTTAAGTAACGTTCGAAAATTATGAATATCACAGTAATTATTTTTCACTCCAACCACTTAAGTTGAAATATTAAAGTGATATTTAATAATAATAATAATAAATAATTTTGTTGAATTAATCAATCATCCCTTCTGTATTAAAAATATTTCATTATTTTAATTCAAATTTTTAAAAATAAATTAATAACTGAATTCTCCGTCATATTTTATTCTTTCAATTAATATTTTTTTAATTTTATGATCGAGAGAATTAATTAAAAAATATATATCTAGAATCGTTGGATAATGACTGGTCAATAAATTAATAATTTTATTAAAAAAAAAAATATATATAATTTAATGACTTTAATAATTACAAAAATAATCCAACTCGAACGAACAACAGCCATCAACGCTCTATCCTTTAGAGGTCAAGTTGTAGAGCCAATATCAATAGGGACATGGATTAGGTTCACACCCTTTTTTTGACCTTTTCTTCCCATCATTTTTTTTTTTGTGACAATTTTTCCAACCATATTAAATATGGGTTAGCCGTTGTCCATTCTCCGAAGAAACTCCATAAAGTTGGGCTAGTATTACGTCAAATTTTTTTGACCAATTAAAAATCTCTATTTTGCTCGGAATAATTCTATATTGGTTGATGTTGAGCGATGACAAAGTGTGTTGAAATGACTCGTATAGGTCTGTAGAGGTAGTCCTCACCTTTAGAAGCGAGGAGTGTAACAACCAAAGTCTATCGCTAGCAGATATTGTTCGCTTTGGTCTGTTATGTATCATCGTCAACCTCACGATTTTAAAACATGTATACTATAGAGAGAGTCTAAACCCTACTTCGACCGGTGACTTGTACCGCCTAGTGACTGGCTCTAATACCATTTATAACAGCTCGAGCCCATCAATAGAAAATATTGTTTGCTAGGGAGAAGTTTCTACTCCTTTTTATATATATATATATATATATATATATATATATATATATATTATATGGGTGTCTATTGTGATATCTCACATTGGTTGGGGAGGAAAACAAAACATTCTTTACAAGGGTATGGAAACCTTTCCCTAGACGCGTTTTAAAGCCTTGAGGGAGAGCACAAAAAGGGACAATATCTGCTAGCGGTGGATCTGAGTCGTTACATGTATATATGTATGAATGTATATGTATATATGTATATATGTATATGTATATGTATATGTATATGTATGTATGGACAAGGAGATGGACCCAAATCTTTACGCTTTATATTAATATTTAAAATTTTTGTGAATTTCAATGGGCCGTAATTGGGCCTGTGGGTCCCATTGGTTGTAGGTCAACGGTCAAACCTCCCGCAACTTGTCCTTTCTCTATCTCTCTCCCACTTGCCTTGCAGGCGGAGCTTCTGTTAAATAAGTACGTAAAAACGAAAACAAAAAAAATAAACATGACGGATAATTTCTTGCAGTCTTCCATGGCGGAAGGGCAGGATTCTTCGTTAATCCACATCGATGATGCCTTTGATTCTCTTCCAGATTCCATAATTCTTCTGATTTTCAACTCCGTTTCCGATGTCAAAACCTTGATCCGTTGCAGAGCCGTCTCGAAGCGATTCAACTCCCTCGTTCCTCATTCCGATTCTCTCTTTCTCAAGGTCGATTGCGTCATTTCTTCCGATTCTGATTCCGATGAAAACTCGTTCCTCTACGGATTTTTCAAGTCCGTTGTGAAATCGTTCTTCGATTTGATTTCTCCTATCCTCGTTCAGTCCGAATCGCAGAACTCTCCGGCGCAAATCCTCCGTCAGTTTATCCGGATCCAGCGTTTAGAGATCGAGTTTCCGACGGGAGATCTTAAGGTTGAGAGAATCGGAGGCGTTAAATGGAGAGCGGAGTTTGGGATTACGCTTAGGAGTTGCGTGATTTTGCTATTTCGAGGGATTAGGTATGAGTCGTATGATGAGACGGCTGTGGCGGATGGTTTCGATTTCATCGAAGAACTGAAATCGAAGGTGTTTTTGACGATTAGTACTCTGATTACGGCATCGGCGAGGCACAACGTGTTGGCGGAGGTGATCGAGGAGCATTTGGAGGTGGAGAGTCTTGTTTTGCGAGACAGGGAAGGGGAAGGCGTGGTGGAGATGGACAAGGACGGTTTAGATGAGTGGAGGAAATCGAGAGAGCGTAGCGGCGAAGACGGCGGCGGAGTAGCGGCGGAGGGAGGGGAATGGCGACGGACGAGAACGAGGGTTCCGAGCACTACGGTGAGGATGAGACATCTGCCGAGGGTGGAGCTCCGGCGAGGGATGTGGATGGAGGACGCCACGTTGGTGGTGGTGAGGCCAACCACAAATGCCAGCAAGGATAAAACTGATGACATGGAGAAAGAGAATGATGAGGTGGCATTGAGGACGTTCGAAGGTGATGATGTGTACGGTGAGGCAGTGGGAGCGTTACTGAAGAAGGGCCGGAGGTATCAGTTAGAAATGAACTCTTTCTAGATTTTTCTTTTTTCTTTTCTAAATATATATAAATACTGTAAATTAAAACTTTCTGAGCTGGAAATATATTGATTTATAATGGACCAATTGAAGCCCGTTTATATTGGGCCCTAATCTTTGGGCCGAATGATATTTTTCAAAGGTCAGAACAATATTTTTTTTTTTAAATTTTAAATAATCCAACTTGAAATTTGACCATATATTAAAAATTAACTTACTTTTTTCTAATAATTATATTTTATCAGTAAGAATAAGAATATACTATTGTGAATTTGATGATTAAATAATTTTATTTTATATTATAAAAAGTAAATATTATATTAATCTTTATTCAAATTTACTTTCCATTTTTTATTTTTTTATTTACAACAAAAATTGTTAAATTACATTTTTACCCCCGTTAATTTCTGTGTTTTTTTTAATCCTACTTTCAAAAGGTCAATTTTGCATCGTAATTTGAAAAAATAACAGCGAGCTACCCTATTGCACATGGGTGTGTTACAACATGCGTGAACATTTCGAGACGACTATTTCGGGAGACTTCCTTTGAAATGAGTTTTTCAACAACAATACCGAACGACGGGGTGTGCTGGTACTGTGCCCCAACCCATGTGTCAGAGGTTGGATTATATACCCCCGTTGAGTTTTTCAACAACAATACCGAACGATAGGGGTGTGCTAGTACCGTGCCCCAACCCATGTGTCAGAGGTTGGATTATATACCCCCGAATGACAAGGGTGTGCTGGTACTGTGCCCCAACCCATGTGTTAGAGATCGAATTATATACTCCCGAACGACAAGGGTGTGCTGGTACTGTGCCCCAACCAATGTGTCAGAGGTTGGATTATATACCCCGTTATTTAGAACGTATGTCGTAAATGATTTAAAAACTAGCATGAATAAATGCTCGGGAAGTCCCAATGGGATGATTTAACACATGGGTTAATTTACAACAGAGGCGTCAGGAGAATTTTTTCTAGAGATTTTTTTTTATTTTTATTTTTTAAAAAAAAAGTGCTTTAATTAGATTTTCCCACTCTTTTTGTTTTAAAATCCAAATTTCACTCATCTTCTTCAACACAAACCAGAAAATGAAATCCATGAAATCAAGAACTTCCAAATCCAAACCCACTGCTCCGCCGGCCGACCTTCTCGTTTGCTTTCCGGCACGTTCCCCTCTCACCCTTTTACCAAAACCCATCTGCAGTCCGGCCAGACCGCCGTCGGAATCCAACCGTCGCCACCAGAAAAGGCCAACGCCGGTTGGAGCCTCCCAAGCTAGCCCTCTGCTTTGGGCCAAGGAGTTGGCGTCGGAGCCGACATCGCCGAAGGTCACATGTGCCGGCAAGATCAAAATCCGACCCACCACCAAGAATTGGCGATCAGTTATGGAAGAAATCGAGCGAATTCACAAGAAGAAGAAGAAGAAGAAGAAATTACCCAATCAAAATCAAAACCCACTTCGATTCAAAAGAGAAATCGTTAATATTCTGTCGTGTTTTCGCGGCTTCCGCTTCGATTTCCGTTGCTTCAGAGGCTTCCATCAGTCCGTAATCACATCGGAAGAAGAACAAGAAGACGGCGACGGCGACGGCGAGTGCGAATCGGAAGAAGAACCCAACAAAGGTTCGAGAAGAACAATGTTCGCGGAATGGTTCATGATTGTACACGAAAAAGAAGAAACCAAACCCAGAAACAATATCGGTTGCTCTGTTCCGCCGCCAAATGCTCTGTTACTGATGCGTTGCAGATCAGTCGGGTGGATCGAGCGGAAACCAAAAGAAGAACAAGAAGATCATGAAGAAGAAGAAGAAAAACAATCCAAAATCAGTCACAATCCATTGCTGAGAACTCGGAGTTGGAAGAGATGATGAGTAACTTTTATGCTTTATTAGGATTTTTTACCTTTTTTTATTTATTAAAGATTATATTAAGAAATGAAAATTTTGAAATAACTATTTTTTTTCAAGAATAATAAACAGGTAAAGATTAAATTTCCCTATTGGGTTAGGTCATTTCGGGGCAAGTGGATCATTTCTGATGAAAAGAATGATTCAGAGTTCTTGCAGAGTGGAACCATGCAGTACCAGACATGTGATAGATCTTCCAACGAACAAGATTTTTTTCGAATAAGCCAATTCATTTGGGATCCTGTAGATCCACTCTTTTTCCCATTCAAAGATCAGCCTTTTATCTCTATGTTTTCGCATCGAGAATTCTTTGCAGACAGAGAGATGTTGAAGGAGCTGTTTACTTCCCAAACTCGATCTCCAAAGTTAAATGGAGAATTTTGCAATGACGAAAAATGAAATAGGTAGTGGGAATGAAAACAGGGAAGACTTCCCCGTTCCCGCCTCATCCCGACGACATCTCTACTTTATATTGGCTCATTAAGATGAAAATTTTATTTATAGGAGTTAAAACATGAAAATATTAAAATAGGAAATAAAAAAAAGGGTTTAGGGTTGAGCATAATAACCGAATCAATTAATCAATATAATGATAAACAAATGAGAAGAACCCCAAGAGATGGAAAGAGTAAAATAGGAAGAAAGAAGACAACCAACCAACCAACCAACCAACATAAAACTGCACACACAACTAACCAAGTACATAACTCAATTAGCAGACTCCATAGTTAACCCTAAAACATAATAATTACCCAAACCAGATCACAATTTTCATAATATCCATCTCCCCACCAACTGAAAGTATTGAGTTTTGGTTAGAACCTAGATTACTTAAACCAATGCAATGCTGCTCTCTCCGCCCGGGGGTTTGCGTACCCCGCCTAAGTAGTCTCGGGTCTCTACCTTCCCGTCTGCAAATATGTCGCTCCCACTCATTTCGCGTAATTTTGCGACGCTCAATGGTTTCTCTGCAGACGACGGAGGAACGTCGCCTTTGAAGATGTCGTTTCCTGATAACTCCGAAAATTTCTTGTCGTATATCTTCTTTGCTGTCTTTACTGAAGGTTCTTCACCAGGGATCACGTTTATCTGTGTTGGTATCCCATGTGGAATATCAGAAGGAACGCAGGCCTTATTAGAATTAATAAAGGGATGAATGAAAACTAGGGATGTTAGTACTGAAGATAACAGAAGCTCACAATGATGATATATTGACTAATTAAATGATATTATATGCTTCGGAGAAAGACTTGGAAGAAAAGTTAACCAAAAAAAACAGGGACATGCTTAATTATTCAGAAAAAGCAACCCCACGTAGAGCAATTAGTAATGATTGCAAGTATATTAGCAAACTGGAATCCTAGGATTTCATCATTGTGAGTGAGCTTCTGGCCCCATCGTGAAAATATGATGCAAAGGAACGAGTGAATTAGTTGATGAACTACCCTTATGATAACTTAGTCGCACGTATATTAACCAACTGGAATCCTAGGATTTCATCATTAAGATTCTAACCCCATCAGGAAACTAAGATGCAAACAAACGAGTAAGATAAATTGGTTGATGCAAGACCCTTATATCCATGCTGTCTGACGAACGAACGAACGAACGAGCGGGCTATGGTGAGAACCTAACACTAAATTATGTAATTTCTAAGCAAAATGAGAGAGTGTCGTTTGTGGGGTTGTGCATTCTCAATGGATGTATTTGAAATTAGAATGACTAGAATTCCATCCTGAAAATTACTTGATCAGAAGAGTACTACTTACATTATCAGGCTCCCCAATCTCAATGCTTCCTTTTAAATCCAAAGTGCGTGCAGTTGTTGGTCGGGGTAAGATCTCAGGAGGAGGCGCGAATATATCATGTCCACTAAGCTCCTTGCATTTAGCATCAGAAAGCTGCTTCTTCAACATTGCATCGGCATCGCTTTCTAGGTTCCCGCTCAGCTCACGCTGCTTCGCAACCTCGGGTAGAGTAGTTGGTTTTTTAGGAGAAACACTTCCTTCTTCACCGAATGAAATATGACTAATCCCAGCCAAGGCTTGCTGCAGTTGATCGAGCCGTCAAGAATAGAAGTTAGAAAAGCCTTAACCAAACACAAATTCTTCTCACAGTCACAGATAAACCGCAATAAATGATGATCTTCTTCGATGGATACCTGGTACATACGTATTCCTGTTTTATTCTGTGAAGGGTTGGCGCTTCCAGATTCTAGTTCATCATCTTCTTCGTTTGCAACAAAAATGCCACTGCCAGTCATCTCCTTCATTTTATAACCAGAACAGGGTTTCCTGGTGTTTGCAAATTAAACAACAAATGAGACGCCTCATATGAAACTCAAGCTAAACGACTCCAGCAAATTCGAGATTGTAAACCGTTAAGACTCAAAAGCAACTTGAAAATTTGCATTCAAATGACGTTAAAATCAATTGATGCGGGAAGGACGAACAAATTTGATCAAAGATTTATCAAAATGCCTTGAAAACCAGAAAGGAATACAGATTTGAGATCCAATCAGCAGTCATTTGAGCAAAACAAATATTACCACGCAAGGAGGAAGAGATAGAGATTTGAAATTTGAATAACTTGGCCAATTTTTATAAACTAAGCAAGCAGATCGGAGGTTTATAGAAATGATACAAATTCAACAAGCGCTACACAACTAAAAAAGAGCGACAAAATAGCAGCGAATGAGAAATAGGGAGAGAGAACAAAACAGTCTTCTCAATATCAAGAAAACACCGAAACGAAACAGATTAGCTCATTCAAGTTTCCACCTTAACAATTCACAGTACTCACAATTCGGCACAAAAAAGAAACCGAAACAAAAATTATCCAAAAGAACAGGAATGAAATAAGCAAGAACAAAACCGATTTAGATCTCACCTTTTGTTCAAGCTCTCAACCTCCTCATCCGTGACCTGACCTCCAAAGACGACCTTACTAATCCCAGGGGAGGGCTACAAAAACAACAAAAACAAAGAGAATAAGCAGAAGAAGAAGAAAGGAAAGAAGAAAAGGAAAAAAGATAAAAATGTAGAAAGTACCTGATGAGACCTCGGAGCAGAGCGAGAAGTAGAAGAAGAAAGCGCAGAGGAATCAGCCGGCGGAACTTCCGGCCAAGTGAGCAGATCTGCAGTAGAGGTGTGAGGCTTCCGAACAGGAGTAGCTCTGTCCATTGAAGAAGAAGAAGAAGAAGAAGAAAGGAATTGGGAAGAATTGCAGAGGAGAGAGAGAGAGAGAGAGAGAGAGAGAAATGGAAGCGAAGAAGATGAAGGAATGGAGTTGGTCTGAGTTCGCTTCAAAAGCACTCTGAAGCTATTTGTTAATGGCTTCTGCTTTACTCTCCACGAAGAAACCAGACGGAAGCGCTTTCCGACTTCCCAACCCTGCCGTCGAACCAGAGATGTTTTTTTTCAAAACCGAAATGACGGAAATACCCTCGGGATCTGGAAGTTTCTATTTATTTCTTTTTCTTTTTTAATTTTTTTTAATTGGAGAGTGGATTACAAGCGAGATCAATATTGCAGTATTTTCTTCTTTTTTTTTTTTCTCTATTTAAAATATTTGAATTTTCTAAGCGCCATTTCCATTCGGGCCGCACGTGCCACCAAATGACTGTTCCTCGTTTTTGCAAATTACCCCCCCAATTTCTCTATATTTATTTATTATTTTTTTTTTCATTAAACAAGTTGTATTAAGAAATATATATTAAATATTGTAATGTTTTTTAAAAAAAAAGTGTATAAATTTAATTCATATTTTGATATTTTGAATATATATAAAAATTAAAAAAATTTTAAGGACCAAATTTATAATTTAATATTGTTAATTATTGCAAATACGTCCTTGTCTATTTCACCTTTTTTATACTTCCCTCCCCCACACTTTCTTAAACTACACTAGGTACCAAAGAAGGAAACACGTTAGGTGTAGAAATAATAATATAATAATTTATATATTATTTAAAATTGTTTTTGTTTGGATATGGTTTGGTTGGTCTCATGCACCAAACACGCCAAAAATTGGAATTCTTTGAAATATCAATAATTAATTTCTTTTATTTTAATTAATAAGTTATTTATATATATTTATTTTAATTAATTTATCCCAAAGAGGACCACTTTATTTATTTATATAGGAAATAAAAATATATGTAAAAATGGGTGAAATGACTAGAAAGTCAAATGTGCCAACCAATCTTGTGACTTTAGGTGTACCCAAAATGGGGAGAATAAAAAATTCATAAAAATATTAAATTAAATTAAATTACAAATTTAAAATGGAAAATGGGGGAAATGGGGAAAATAAATAATAAATAATAAAATAACAAAATTGGAAATAATTATAAGGAGGAGGGCAAGTGGACAAGCATAATTCACTGAGAAAGTAGCGAAGATGGCATGTGAGCTAAACTTTCACGTGCACTCATTTCCCTTTTATCATTATTTTTTTTTAATTTAATATATATATATATATATATATATATATATATATAATTAATTAATTAATTCCTTTATTGTACTAATTATTACGATTAAAAAATGTATATGATTTTATTGCCTTCATTTATTTAAAATTAAGCTTTATTTATAATATATTTATTAATGAATAATATTTAAATTTAAATTAAATAATGTAATAATATTGTTGTTGAAAGTAATTAATGACAAGTTAAAGAACTAAAAAATTATAAATTAAGTTAATTTATTTAAAGTTCTTAAAATAGAATAATTTATTTAAAAATAAAAAAGGGAATGATATTATTTGAATAATTATTTTAGTTTTTTATGTTGCTAGAGAAGCTTCTATAGGGAATGATATTAAGGATATGTCCTAATTGGCCATCGGAAATGACCGTTGGAAGGGTTGTAAATGAGGGCAGTTTTGTAATTTCATTTGCTCACAAAATATTTAGAGCCCATCTCTTTCATGTTGGGCTTCATAATTGTATTGCAAGAAACAACCATGTGATGTGATGTAAATTAATTTTCTTTTTTCTACCTAGTCCCTCCATTTTTAAAAATTAACGTTTTTGGCCCATTTTTATATATATTTTTTTTAAAATGACACGTGAGGTAAAATACGTCTATTAGGGAGATATTTTCACACTCTTAGAAGAGATGTTTTGTTTCTCTCTCCAACCGACGTGAGATCTCACAATCCAACCCCTTTGGGGCCTAACGTCCTTGTTGGCACACCGTTTGGTGTTTAGCTCTGATCAATTTGTAACAATCCAAACCCAGTGCTCGGTGTCTAGCTCTGATACAATTTGTAACAATCCAAACCCACTGCTCGATGTCTAGCTCTGATACAATTTGTGACAATCCAAACCCACTGCTTTGTGTCTAGCTCTGATACAATTTATAACAATCCAAACCCACTGCTCTGTGTCTAGCTCTGATACAATTTCTAACAATCCAAACCCACTGCTAGTAGATATTGTTCGCTTTGGCTCGTTATGTAACGTCATCAAGCTCAAAATTTCAAAACGCAGAGAAGTTTTCACACTCTTATAAGAAATGTTTTGTTCCCCTCTCCAACCAATGTGAGATCTCACAAATAGATAAAGCGCCATTCAGAAAATACGGAATAATCGACTTTGACTCTTTTTTTGTTTGGTCGGTACAACAATGTTATTATCGTAGTCTTGTCCTAATGTAACAAATTGAACAAAAAATCACGTTCTTCAACGAGTATAAACAATTAAATCCTACACATCATTTGAATTCTCGACACATGTTTTAAAACATCAGACATACTCGTGTCCCTTTGAAATGATCGTGTCCAACCACACGTAGCTACGTAGACCTTAACACCTGCAAACCGTAACAGAATAATATAATAAAATATTAGTTTATATTAGTTGTAAATAATTAAGAAATAAATAACGTTGTAAATAATTTGAATATTAAGTAACAATGGAATCCAAAGAATAAGGAAAGAAAAATAAAAATTAGTTACTTGTTAATGGGATGCGGACCAATAGGAGCAATGTCGGCAGGGGCTTTGACGGCGACGTTTTGAACATCCACTACTTAAAATCCGCCTTTTATTTAATTTAATTTTTGTTTTAAATATTAAAATTCGCCTAATTAAACGGATAAAAGTAGCTGTCGTTTTGCTAATTAGCTTGTTTAGTAAACGAGTAATTTTATTTTTACCGATTTTTAAGCAATTTCCGAAAATTAAGTTTAATTAGTAAATTCAATATAATAATGTGACCGAAATTAACTCCTATTTTTAATCTCTAAAAGTTAATACATAAAAAACAAAAGACACTTTAATTCCCAACAAATAATAATAACAAATAGTTAAAAGATCAATAATAATTCTTATGCAATAAAAACTCGGGTTAAAAGGTTAGAAGAAGCCATCACCTTTTAATATCGGTGTGTAATTATTGATATCATATCTTCTGATGATCTTAGTATAATCAAGTGAGAATAGCTCGAAAAACTAAATCTTCTTGTTTTTATATACTGTTCGACTAAGAATATGATTACCGCACTGATTTCTCTTTATTATAATACATTGCATCAGAGTTTATTGACCGAAAGATTGGTAGATCCATTTTGATTGGGACGCTACTAGGTCCACTTGTTACATGTTGAATCAGGTAGCAATGAATAACCCTAGAGAAAACGAGCGTCCTTGAAAAAGACATAAAAGAGAAAAGGGGTTGAACATCGAGAATTGGTTAGTCAAATGCCCTATGATGTTTGCGACAGACCTAAGTCTTGAGTCGGGAAGAAAAAATGCAATGATCATAATTAGAAATTTAAGCTGTCGCATCAAAAATGAGACCATATGTAATATATTGCTAGTAGATGCACTTTTCTTACGTTTAATCATGGTGAGTTGATTGTGATTTGATTAGTGACAAGCTCGAGGCACCGACACCGTAGGTGAGATCAATAGTCAACTAATTATTGATCTACGAGCAATTAAGCCTCTCAAGCTCATCGATTCTCATTAGAATTACATGTCTTCATCTAGGAGTCTCTTATCTTAGCAAGTCTAATGGGTTTGAGAACAAGCTAATGTCTGAGCTGAGAAGCTAAGCTGATGGTACTTACCTAAGTTAGCTTGGCGTAGCTACCTTGTTGAGTGAGTAAATCTCAGCCCATTAGTAGAATGGCACAATGTTTTCGCCTGAATATTTGAGCTAAAATCTATGATGGCGGCCTAATATCGTAGCTTGAGATACTCTTTGACCATTAGGTGGGCGTTTGTTTCTCTCTTATGCTAAGATCCTACATCGATTGGAGGGGAGAACGAAATATACATTATAAAGTTGTAAAAACCTCTCTCTAGTAGTCGCATTTTAGAAGCATTAAGGAAAAGAGAAAGCCCAAAGAGAACAACATGGTGGGCTTGAGCTATCAGTCAAGAGGGTGGACACAGGACGGTGTACCAGCAAGAATGCTGGGCCCCAAAGAGAGGTGGATTGGTGAGTCCCACATCAATTGGAGAAAAGAACAAGTGCCAGCAAGGACGCTAGACCCCAAAAAGGGGTGGATCGTGAAATCACACACGGTTGAGAAGGAAAACGAAGCATTCTTTATAAAGACGTGACTCTCTCTAACAGACGCATTTTAAAAACCTCAAAGGAAAGCTCAAAGAGGACAATATCTGCGGGCAATGGACTTGGGCGGTTACATTTCAAGTTCAACATGTTGGAGAAGGTTCGAGTCTTTGACCTCTTAGAAACTAAGACTAGTTTAAAACCTTTTAAAGTAAAAGATCACTAAATAAATACAAGTCTAACAGTTCTAAACTTGTAGTTCTCAACCATGAGTGAAATAATTATCAAAAAGATATATCAAAGGCCTTTTCTTTGTACCTGCTCATAGTAAACATTTCTGTAAACCACACTCAATGACCAAATTCATCCACAGAGCATCTAAATCAATAAACCCAACCATGTTAGAAAGTATATTAGCTACAAAATGTGGTGAATAGGTTCCAAAAAGACAAGATATAAGGCAGAAGAATCAATTCATTATACATCTAAGGAGGTCAAAACCAAACACTGGGAAGACTCATATTTTGCATGTAAATAGTACAGATACTAAAATGAAATCTAAAGGGAAAAAAGGGAAAAATAACTCAAAACTAATTAAGAACAAGATCCTACACGTCTATCTAGGCATCCAACAGTCCTTGGGAGTCTAAAGGCAGATACACTTGTGTAAAATATCCCCCTGGGATGCCATGATTGTTCATAAAATGCATAAAGAATTTCTAAAATCCAATGCCTTGCTTTCATATATTATCCCTATGGCACTTATAGATCACTCCTGCAGGCACAAATTATAGATGTCACTAGACAGACCAGCACTTTTTTTTTAAAAGAATCATTGGCAATAAGAATGGCAGATTAGCTAGCTTACATCGGCATCGGATTTAGCAGGAGATGGACTACGAGAATAGACTGGCTTATCATCTAGTGAGCCATTCTCTCTCTGAGGCGAATGTTCATCATCGCTTCTACCCCTTGATGGTGTCCTACGTGGAGAAATGCTTCTCCGAGTATCAGGGGAATGTCGGGTGGGTGACATGCTTCAGTATAAAGTCATTTCCAATTAGAGTGCAGACCAAAAAGAAACATAAGAATTGCAGTGAATGAAGGATGAGGACCTTGCATGGTTTTGGCAATGCGAGATGTCTAGAAAATTAAATGAAAAGTGCGTTTGGATATGCTCAAGAAACTTGAAATAAAACTCCTAGTAATGCTAGATCATTGATTTTGGAGTGTGAGACGTTACAATGGAAAAATTCTTTATAAAATATTAAAGCTCTAACAAGATATTTGTAAATATGTGAGCAGAATTACTCAATTGTGCGCTGCCAACGCTAAAATTCATAGCGATAACACACAAAAATCACTCTCAATGCATGCATGATCAATTTCTCAGTTGGGTTTTGTTCTTGTTCTTCACCACCATAAATGACTAGGTATCTTTGGTTTGACACATAGTGAACCCTATGTTGTAACTCCTTTGATTCAGCAGTACATGTTGGTCGATTTCTCAAGTTTCTCTGGATTATTTTACTTCTGTTCGTCTAACCAACCGAAGTGAAATAGGAGCATGTTCTTAGCAGGGAACGAGTTTACAATATGTGGAAATTTCAGATAGTCTCATTCATATTTGAACCTTTTATTACCTAAAAATCTGCTACATCTAAGTTTTTTGAGTCTAAGAAGAGAGTTTTTTTTCCCTTATGGATCGATCTCCGGAATATTTTCCATTGTATTACTAGATCACTGTTGGTGTATTGATTGTGAATGTGTTAAGAGGAGTTGTTCAAAAGCTATTTTTAGACAGTTTTTTCCATCTTTCAAACGAAAGTTCAGGGTAAGATGGCTGAATAACTGTGCTTTTGCTTGTTTCTCTTGAGTGTGTTCTTCAAAGAGGTCTATTTTTCGTTCTCTTATTAGAATTATGGACTTATGGAGAATATTTCAAACGCACGGTGATTTTCATAAGCCATGTTCTAAAAAATATGTAACGTTTGGCCAACATACCCCTCTCTCTTTGCCGAACCTGGTAGAATAAAATGAGCACCTCTATGGTTCCACCCATCCCCTCCAAATGTAAGTAAATAACAAGACTTCAAATACTCCTATCTCACAACTACTAGAGTAAGTGTTGCAAAGCATAAAAGGATGGAAACTAACTAGAACCCATGCCAACCTTAGAACGCCTAAATACGATATCCCTTAAAAGCAATAAAAGAAAGAAAGTATTCATATACCTTCTATCGGAGCAGCTTGCACTACGCCTTTCATCATCTCTTTCTCTCCTTCGATCTTTATTACGGTCAGGACTAGCACTACGACTCCTACTTCTATGGCGTTCTCTCTCACTTCTGTGGGGTCTATCACGATCATATCTCTCCCGGCTTCTACTGCGGCTTCTTCTCCTGTAATCCCTATCCCTGTGGTCATCACGGTGCCTGAAATATTTTTGCAATCCATAAGAGAAGGTAGAGTAACCAGCTGGAAATAATGAGATAACAATCAACTGCCTGTAATGATAAGAAACTCAATTTAAGACAAGCCTTATAACCATTCGTCCCTTGTCCATAAAATTTTGTCATAACGAGTTAACCAAATACAAGTTAGTAACAGATTTAAGGTAGTTTCATATAACGATTGGTGACCCCCAGAAAAAAGAACAAAGTGTACAAATTCATGATTTTCAATATACTTCTTCAAGCATAAGACTTTTAATCATCCACACTTTTTGTGAAGTCAAGAAATTGTGTCCTTAATCATTGTGTTAAACTTTACCATTAACTAGATTAACACACATAGCTAATTCTAGGTGTACCATACACACCAATTCTACTAAAGAAATTGCATTCACAACCAGATAAAAATTATTACCTCCTTCACTCTACATAACTATGCGGAAGGGTACATTGAAATTTTTCGTTTGAATCGCAAGTAAACGAGGATAATTACCTCGAGAAAATATAAATTTCTTCACCAGAGCTCTGATTCGAACTCCAAGTTCAGATGCATTTAGACTAGAACTCTCACCTTGGACGTGGACTGCGGCTCCTTGACCTGCCCCTTGTCTTCGATGATGATGACTCCATCACCTTCCCCTTGCGACTGATACAAACCAAAATTCAATAATCAAGAAACACTTTCTTGTGCAGCTATGGAGTGTAACAAATTACATCCAAAAGCGTTTAAAATATTTATAGTAAACTCACATTTTCTCAGCATTGGGACCGTACTTAGCGAATTGAACCATAATTTCTCTACCATCCAACATTCGCCCTAGAGAACAGAGTAGAAACCCAAATTGGTTTCGCATATAAACAGCATCAAATTTAAACTCCAAAAGCTCAAGCTTAACGTGATTTTTTGGTCGAACTGAAGCTAACCGTCAAGCTTGTCAATAGCCTTCTGTGCTTCGTCCGCATACTTGTATCGAACAAACGCAAATCCCCGAGAATCCCCAGTCCTAACAGAAATCAAAGCCAACCAATTACGCACTCAAATTCATCAAAAGAAAAGATCAAACGCAAAAGAGAGAAAGAAACCTGCGGTCTCTGGGAATGAAGACGTCGACGACTTTTCCATACTTGTCGAAAAGCGGGTAAAGATCGTCGGCGGTGGTTCCTGAAAAACAAAGAAATGGTAAGAGATTGAAGATAAAGAAAGAAGATAAGAGAAAATTAGGGATCGGAGATACGGAATGTGATGTTGAGGACGAGAAGCGAATAAGTATCTCTGATATCGGGAGGACCCGATCTTCCAAAGTGCGACATTCCTCTCTGCAACTGATCGATTTCAGCTATGGAGAGAGTGGCGACCAGCGTCAGCGGCGGATTCAGGGCTCAACTAGGTCTCTGGTGGAAGAAATTCCAACAATTTTGTTTATTTCTTCCAAGGTCCCTAAATTTAACTAAAATATAAAAAATGGCCCTCTCATTTTTTTAATTAACTTTTTTAAATATATAAATACATTTTTCATTTAAGTCAATTTTCAATAATATTATACGTCAAAATAGTATTTATAATCTTAATTTTTAAAAATAAAATGATTATCAATATTATTTATTATCTAATTTAGTAAAAAGAATAATTATTTACATAATTATATATATATATATATATATATATATATATATATATATATATATATATATATATAGATATATATGTATATATATATTATAGTTGATTATAAATAACCATTGAACACTAGAGATTGTGTCGTTGTGCTGAAGGCTGAAGGCAGCCCATTTATAAGTGACATTGTAGTGAATTTGGGCTGGGCCCAACTACTCATTTTAAGGGGTTGGGCTAACATGGGCTTACGTCAGCTCGGCCATTTTATCACTTGTTTACAAGCACTTTTTTTTTTTATTTAATTATTTGGGGTGAAATTACTGACCAAGCCCAAGAGACGAGGCAAGTATCCCGAGCCTATCGAGCCTACTAAGGTTTAATAAACACGACCAAAGAGGCCGAAAATATTGCTCGTCTGTGAGACCGAACTCGAGAGAGCTCCACGTTACTTTAAAATCAACTCCTAATAATTTGGATACGTGAGCCAATTAGGCTAAAAGAAATTGCATAGATCTTAAGGCAGCAATGCCACAAGATCTACCCACTAAACAATAAAGGTATAGGGTCGAGAGTTCAACCTTGCCAATAAAGATCAACTACATCTGGGTCTAATGTGAGACCCGACATACATGTTACTCAATCACTACTTTTTCTCTCTAACAGAGAACACACAAAAAAGTCTCGATCAGACTTCAATTCTAAACTACTACATAAATATAGTGATATATTAATATTTTTATATTTTAAAATATAAAAATAACCTTAAAAATATAATTGTATTAAGGAGGGTCCCACCACATAAATACTTAGAACAAACTTTTCATTTTATTGTTACGCACAATTATATGCAAAGGATATATACAAGCATGGGCATGCGTGTATCTTTTATCAAATAATTAATGTATTTTATTATTTCCAAAATAAAATAAATTAATTAATATATTTATCACTCGCTAGGTAGCTTTAGTCGTTTTCTTTTCCTACGTGTCATTAAATGTCCTTTTTACCCATATATCGTCCTCGCATACAAGGGCATTTATGATATTTCACATCTTCTTCACACGGGCTGCTATTTTCCACGTGGATCTAATTCCATATTTAAAAAAACTTATTTGAAGAAAATTATAATAAATCTAATTTATTAATTACTCGAAATATCTTCATCGTAAATGGAAGCATTTTAATAAAATATTAATTAATTTATAATATATATATATATATATATATATATATATATATATATATTTATTTATTTATTAATTAATTAATTATTATTATTATTTTTTTTTTTTGCATGCAAATAAATATTGAATATTCTGGTGCTCCTGCCAAATATACTAACTATGGAACCTACCCTCTGTTCTCCAACTCCCCTAAATTTATAAGCTCAGCTGACAATTTATTACCCCTTATATCACCAAAGCCATTTAATCTCATATCTCTACCCACACATACTAACCCTAATTAGAAACCCGAGCACTCTCGATCTGCACACTGAGTAATAACGCGTATTCTGTTACGAATCCCGACTGTCAATTTTAAGCATAAGCTCTCGTGGTTTTGCTTTGAGCTTCCTCAAAAGACCTCATAATTCTTGCGTGCAGCTTGATCGTGTTGTCTAGGTCTAGAACGATAGTATCATACCAGTGTGGAGGTAGCAAAATTTGGTCGTTGCTATCATGTGGGTATCGTGATCGTTTGGTTCGACCGAACTTTTTGGTGGTTGGGTTTCGAACCTCGAACATTTTAGTCGAAGTTATGGTGGATTAGTTAGTTGAGGTATGTTCGGGGTCGAGATGGGTCGAGAGCATTTAACATGAAGAAAGCCGGTGGTGTGGTGAGGGTGACGAAAGCAAGTGTTTCATAATTTCAATGTCAATCCTTGAATTCTGCATTTAAGTGAATTCAAGGTCAATTAATGAAGGCTGGTAAACTTCCTTCACATTCATTTCTCTTTCTCTCCCACCTATAAATTTATTTAGAACGCAACCGAACCTAACCCAATTGACGTTAAATATGTATTATCGATCGAAAGATTAGAAGCTTAAATTCGATTAGAGGGGATTAGAGCTGTCGGGGTCGGGATTTGGCAAGGACGGAGAATATAATCCTCGTCTCCGACTCTATTTAATGAAAATTTTTCTGTTCATTTCGTCCCCTATTCTCCATTTAAATGGGATACAAGGATTTCGGGATTCTTCTCTCAGTTTGGGACGGGTCCTCGTGGAGCCTCACACGTTAAATGGGTTACGGGGATTTCGGGATTCTGGGATTCCTCTTTCAGTTTGGGACGGGTCCTTGTGGAGTCTCACACGTTAAATAGACATTTATAAATCTGACGTTACCTATTGTTGATTTAATATACATTTTAATATATATATATAAATAATAAATGGCTTAATAACAACACACGTTTGAAATACAAAATTGACGTCTATTTGTCTTTATAAACCTACTCCTCAAACTTATGTCATTCAAATTATAAGTTCGATGATATAAAGATTTGAAATTCGAATTCGGCACTTCATTGCTTTACATGACCACGTTACCTGCTTGTCGGTTAATTCTTATGAGCTCACTCAACATAAAATTGATCAAATAAAACATGTTTAACTTTAGATTTCCTATGATCGAGCTGTAGCAGCTCAAGCTTACTACTAGCGGATATTGTCCGTTTTGGCCTGTTACGTATCGTTGTCAATCTCACGGTTTTAAAACGCGTCTATTAGGGAAAAGTTTCCACACCCTTATAAAAATGTTTAACTTTAGATTTCCTATGATCGAGCTGTAACAGTTCAAGCCTACCGCTAGCAGATATTGTCCGTTTTGGTCCATTATATATCGCCGTCAACCTCATGGTTTTAAAACGTGTCTATTAGGGAAAAGTTTCTACTCCCTTATAAACATGTTTAACTTTGGATTTCCTATGCTTGAGCTGTAACAGCTCAAGCCTACCGCTAGCAGATATTGTACGTTTTGGCCCGTTACATATCGCCGTCAACCTCCGATTTTAAAACGCGTCTATTAGGGAAAAGTTTCCACACCCTTATAAACATGTTTAACTTTAGATTTCCTATGATCGAGCTGTAACAGCTAAAGCCTACCGCTAACAGATATTGTCCGTTTTGGCCCGTTACATATCGTCGAGTTTATTAGGGAAAGGTTTCCACACCCTTATAAGGAATACTTCGTTCTCCTCTCCAACCGACGTGGGATCTTACACGAGCCATCGAAGAAAAAGATGCATGTTATTGATATTGATAGTAACTTCTCAGATGATCGAGTAGGTTCTCTTATTAGGTTAGATTATTGAAGATTCGAACATCTGACCTCTTAATTGATGATATATGTCAATTACCATTGAGCTAAGCTCGTTACGAACCGAAAGAACTTTCCGACCTAAGAAAAGATATTTGGAAAGTTGTGGTGAAGTAAGTAAAGTGGGTGTTGAGAGTAATGAAAATAATAAGTTCAAACCAAACCTACTCGAGCCTTCAAAATGCATTCAATCTCCCCTCATTTATTGCTTCTTCAACCTCCTCAGCCATCTCCCTCTCATAATTAACTTCATCTTTCCCTTCATTTTAGGTGTCCAAATCAGGTGGTTTTCATATTAGCCCTCTATAACCAATCTTTAGCTCAACCCGTCCTCGACTTTATTAACCCTCGATCGCCTCCGTCGTGCTCGATTTTCAGCCCGTGCAGGTTGAGTCATTATCAATCTAAACATAGCTCAACTGGTTAAAACATATACCCTCAAACAATACATGTCGAGTCATTACCAATCTAAACATAGCTCAACTGGTTAAAACATATACCCTCAAACAATACACGTCAGAGTCATTATCAATCTAAACATAACTCAACTGGTTAAAACATATACCCTCAGACAATACATGTCGAGTCATTACCAATCTAAACATAGCTCAACTGGTTAAAACATATACCCTCAAACAATACACGTCAGAGTCATTATCAATCTAAACATAGCTCAACTGGTTAAAACATAAACCCTCAGACAATACATGTTGAGTCATTATCAATTTAAACATAGCTCAACTGGTTAAAACATAAACCCTCAGACAATACATGCTGAGTCATTATCAATTTAAACATAGCTCAACTGGTTAAAACATAAACCCTCAGACAATACATGTTAAGTTATTACCAATCTAAACATAGCTCAACTGGTTAAGACACAACCCTCTATCAATATTACAGAGCTACCCTAATTACTTATAGGTAAGTTGGGAAGTTTCCATTTAAGATTCTCATCGGTAGGATTCTACCCTCGAACTCGTTCTCCTATATAACCAACCATATCCCAAACACAAGAAAAAACAACATAGCCCATTTAGAGCCATGGTTCCCTTTCAATCCCACCCTTCTTCTCAAAATGACAAGAGATCAGAAGTTCGAGAGTCTTCCGAGAATTTAGCAAAGAAGAGGAAGTGGGAACAACCGTTGCAACCGCCACAGATCAATTCCATATTCGATATCGAGCTTCACCTCGAAACTCCGTTACCTTTCGATTGGCAACGATGTCTTGACATTCAGGTGTTGCTATATATACAGTTTCCTTTTAAATACCGTTTATCTTATGTAAATTTATCATAATCTATTAGTTTAAGCTTTCGAGCCTAATGGGTTATTGGTACTAATTCTTTTTTAGTCGGGGAAGATACATTTCTATAACACGACGACTCAAAAGAGAACGTCGAAGGATCCAAGGGACAAGCTTGATATAGACGATGACATTGAGGGTGACGAAAGCGACGAAGACATGAGTTTGGACCTCGAGCTCAACTTGACATGCGAATCGCTCGACAAGAACAACAATCAAACAACACAAGGAGGGCGGCGAGCCATAGGTGGAATGTTCGGCTCGTCGGAAAATTACAAGCAGCAAACGGAGATGGTGGCCGCCGTTTGCATGAGGTGTCACTTGTTAGTGATGATGTGTAAATCTTCGCCGGAGTGTCCTAACTGCAAATTCCTAAACTCGCCGGAGCAGACCTCGCCGGCGATGCTAAAACGCCGGTGTTACCTTTCTTGGTGAAGTGGTAATTATAATTAAAACTTTCCTTCTTTAATTTGTGTTATTGTCATCAACTTTTTTTTTAAAAAAATTATATGGGGAGGTTTGTAATGTGTAAATATACAAATTCGTGTTTTTATTTGTTATAAACGTCGAAAACGTTCCTTCAAATTGGTTTGTCGGTGAACGACGAGAAAGAAAAACGAAATATTCCGATACAATTCAATTCTCTTTGATGGGAAAAAACGAAGCTCCGTGCTACCTTCCTACGTATTTATAACGGGCAGCCTAAAACCTACCTGATTTTTCTTATATATCTCGATCTTTCTCGTTTCTCGTAGATGTAAGAACAGTATTTGCACTCTCAATAATCGTCTCGAGTACTTTACCCAGTTATCAACGAATTATTAGGGTTTAGACTTAATCCGAGCAATGCCATATTCCCCTGTTAAGCCATTAGTAATGAAAAAAGCACTGCAAAACAATTCACGGATAACTCGAGATGGGTACGTGTTTATGTTTCTTCATTACACTCTGCACACTTGTCGAAATTCTATTGAGCAACGAGCACGGGTAACTCGATGGTTAGGGATAGGGCTACAAACCCAGAAAAATTCTATTTTTGGACACGATGACGAAGAAGTACATCGAATATAGATAAAACGGTCAATCATAGGTTAATTTTTCGAGAAATTGACGAACAAAATAATTAATTTAAAGGGTCGGAAAAGTGCCTAACCATTAACCAACTAAATCATGTGAGCTAATAATGATTTGTATCTAACTTTTGAGCGACCTTACAACACAAAATAATCATAAATGAGAGCCTCAAATCTATTGGGTATTAAAGCTCTTCCATGTACTCTAAACTAATAGTGTCCTTAAATAGGCCGCCGTAGGTCCCATCAATTAATCCTCTTGTCGCCTCCATTTTAGGGTAACCCTTAAAACAACCACACATCCCTATACTTTTATTTTTCTCTTTTAAGACCTTCCCATTCAAATTCTAATAAAGCCCTTTTAAAGGGTATGGTTCGTTACCACGTAGTCCCGTGTAAGGGTATGGATAAGATTGTGAGATTGAGAAACGAAACATTTCTTATAAGAGTGTGGAAATCTCTCTCTAGTGGGTGTGTTTTAAAATCGTGAGACTGAGGATGCTATATAATAGGCTAAAGCGGACAATATCTGCTAACAGTGGGTTTGGGTTATTATAAATGGTATTAGAGCTAGATATCGGGCCGTGTGCCAATGAGGATGTTGGGCCCCCAAGGGAGTGGATTGTGAGATCCGACATTGGTTGGAGAGAGGAACGAAGCATGAGTGTGAAAACCTCTTCCTAGTAGACACGTTTTAAAATCGTGAGGCTAACGACGATACGTAACGGACCAAAGCAAACAATACCTACTAATGGTGGGTTTGGGCTATTATAAATGGTATTAGAACCAGACGCCACGATGTGACAATGAGAATGCTGGGTCTCAAGGGGGTGGATTGTGAGATTCGACATTGGTTAGAGGAACGAAACATTTCTTATAAGGGTGTGGAACCTTCTCTCTAGTAAACATGTTTAAAAATCGTGAGGCTAACGACCATACGAAATGGGCCAAAGTGGACAATATCGGCTAACAATGGGTTTGGGTTATTATAAACGATATTAGAGCCTGACACCGAGCGGTGTGCCAATAAGTATGCTGGGCCTCCCGAGTGGATTGTGAGATCCGACATCGGTTGGAGAGGGGAACGAAGCATTTCTTATAAGGGTGTGAAACCTCTCCCTAATAGACACGTTTTAAAATCGTGAGACTGACGACGATCTGTAACAGGCCAAAATGGAGGGTTTGGACTATTACAAATCGTATAAGAGTCAAACACGGGGCGGTATGTCAGCATAGATACTGGGCCTTCAAAGGGGATGGATTGTGAGATCCCACATCGGTTGGAGAGGGAACAAAACATTCCTTATAAAGATATAAAAACCTCCCTCTAATAGACACGTTTTAAAATCATGAGACCGACCACGATACATAACAAACATGTTTTACTCTCACTCGTATACTTCAGCTCACAGTGTACTCTCATACTAAATTAACAGCTTTTTATAATTAAAAATTTTCAACTAAAGCTATATACGTTTCGGGCCGATCCAGTTTGTTGGGCCGACAATTTTAGGGTTTTGCATTTTCACTTTCAATGGGCTTTTTAATTGGGCTTATGTAAAATACAATTATTATTTTTTAAAATTTAAAATACAATTATTATTATTAGTATTATAATTAATGAAATTTTATTTTTTAAAATGTAACTAAAAAAAAGTTCGATAGATATATTTAGCATTTACATAATATTCGTATGTTTTTTTTATCTTAATTTAAATTAATTTTTAATATTTATTTTGGCTTTAAAAAAATAAAAATTATATTTTGAGAAATATTTTAAGGGAAATTAAAATTTTAACTAAAAAAAAGTTTTTTTTTTAATCTAAAAAAAAAAAAAAAGAAAAATAAGAAGAAGGAGATTGGGGGAAGATTGAGCCGCTCGAGAATGGATTAAGTTGCTTTGATAGGTATCATTTCGCGCGGCCTGAAACTGCAAAATTGATTCAGCTATGAGAATCGAATCTCTCAAATTCCCATGAATCTCCCACTTTGAATTCTCCATTCAATCATTTTTCTTCTTCCATTGTTGAAATGCCGCGGCCTGAGCTTGGTTCTTGCAGTTCATTCTTCCAAGGACCATCTCAATCTCAGAGTTTCTCCTGCTGCAGTACCAATTCGGGGTTCTTCGTCACCGGCGGCTTGTTTATTGACTCGGCAGTTCCATCTTCCTTCGCTAACTCAATTTGGTCGAAGAATTTGTCAGTTGAAGAGTCTGGTTCTGTTTCTGTTTCGGCTTCGTTCTGTCATCAGGAACAACCTGTGTTTTTTGGGGTTTTGCGGTGGCGGAGGAAGCCTCGCGTTGCTGACTGCGGGTTTTTGTCTCTGAGTGTGAGAGGCGATCGTTTTGTCCCGGAGCAGAAGGTTCGTGCTGATGGATATGAGAACTGCGAGAAGGCGGGAAAATGCGAGGGAGCTCTTGCAACTGTCGACAACGATAAACAAGAGAAGTATACGGTACATAAAAGGAATGCTATGAATACTACGAAGCATCTTTGGTCTGGTGCAATTGCTGCCATGGTTTCCAGGTCTGTCTTTACATGTTCGCTTTCAACTCATCGTTTTTGTTTATATCAGTATAGTATTATCGATTAGTTGTTGTGACTATGCTAATCAGTAGATTCAGATTGTTTTGTATAATGCGTTCCCCTCCAAGAACTCTTTATCATCCACTCGTTCATGAATTATCGTTCTGTTCTTATGCATTATGATTCTATATCTGTAACTGGTTAGTGGAGAAACTTGATCAATGAAATGCAGTAGAAAATATTTAACGGACCTGTTCATTGCATTCATGTGGACTGGTGTTTGCCCTCTATAGCTAGACAACATAGTTTACGATAATCCATGTCCATGGTGATGAGTGATGATCTTGTTGTTGTAAGTTTTCATGAAGAATGTTGTTGTAAGTTTTCATGAAGAATAGGTTTATGCATGTGTTGTCGTTTATTTTGGTTCATAACTCTCATTTATTTTTTCATAACCCTTTTAGTTCATCTTCCATTTTGATAGACGAATCATCTTGATTCATGTATGACATTAATGCTTCTACGCCTATATAAAGGATTGTCTAGGATGGTTGAGATATATTGAGTTTGAGTGTCATTTTGTATTTGTTGATTGACATTTGGGAGGAACTTTGTTGAGAGACTATGTAGTGTGAGGGTGTGAGATATACACTTTGTAAACACTTAGACTATTGAGATTGGTTGCTACCCATGGAAGTAGGGGAATTTATTCTCTATGTAGTGTGAGAGTGTGAGATCTACACTTTCTAAACACTTAGATTATTGAGATTGGTTGCTACCTATGGAAGTAGGGGAATCTCTTCTCTATGTAGTGTGAGAGTGTGAGATATACACTTAGATTATTGAGATTGGTTGTTACCCATGGATGTAGGGGAATTTTTTCTCTCTGAACCACGTAAATCTTTGTCTCTTTGTTTAATTTCTGTTTGTGGGTGTGTGAGTGCGATCGATCTAGCTTCCGCTTTCATTACAACACTTGTAGTATACTTTTTCAAGGTACAAGGGCCCGTATGTAAGCATTTGATGAACTAAAATTTTCGCCTTTTCAAAAGGTCGAGCAATAATTCAAATTTGAGGTGGTTGGGGCATTTACAATTAAATTAATGAATGGTTTCTAAGAAACACTGTAGTAGGTTCTTGCTATCTTCTAAGTTCTTGATGGATCAACAATTTTATTGTATCAGAACTTTTGTTGCGCCACTTGAGAGGCTGAAGTTGGAGTATATAGTTCGTGGTGAGCAGGGAAATCTTTTTTACGTCATCAAGAAAATTGCAGCTTCTCAAGGCTTAAAAGGGTTTTGGAAGGGAAACTTTGTCAATATTCTTCGAACTGCTCCCTTTAAAGCATTAAACTTTTATGCGTATGATACTTACAGAAAACAACTGCTTAAATTGTCTGGCCGTGAGACTACTTCAAATTTTGAGAGATTTGTTGCTGGTGCTGCAGCAGGCATTACTGCTACCGTACTCTGCCTACCACTTGACACTGTATGTTATCATAACCTTCTTCTGCTTCTGCTTCTCTTCCCCCATTGTCTTCCCCCTTTATTTTTTCTTTCATTTACATCAGATTATCCCTAAGAGAGATTCTTCTGTCTTTGAAGTATGGTTAATGAAGTAAAGTAATTCTTGGGGTTGTTACTGAGAGTAAAGATTGAAAGAAAAATGGTGCTCTGGTCTTAAGGATTGAAGAGTCCTACACAATGACCACCCAGCCTATGGGTGATCTTGGTGCCATGCATTCAAATATGTTTGAAAAGCCATAGAGGCTTTCTTAGAAGGCATCTCAGCTTATAATTGGGGGTATGTAGAATGCAATATGAATATTCGAAAATCACAACGCTACCCATCACGACCTGGGCATTCGAATGTGGTTTAGCTATGAGAACTATCCAGTATCCTCTAGAAAGGATAAAGGAACGAGAAGCAACGACCGGATATGGAGTTCCTCTTGGCCTTGCTAGGCACTTTGTTGCTCGAACCAGGACACTTTCAAAGTGGTTCGAACTTCTATACGCCATTATTAGATTAAAACATCAGTCATCGTAGTCTTTATGCATACGTTTTGTTTGTGTATTCTTCATCTTTAAGTGGTAAATTATTGTAATCGTTGTATCTTTCAGATTCGAACAAAGATAGTAGCACCTGGTGGAGAAGCTTTAGGTGGTGTAATTGGTGCTTTCCGCTACATGGTCCAAACTGAAGGGTTCTTTTCTCTTTACAAGGGCTTACTCCCCTCCATTTTAAGCATGGCGCCTTCTGGTGCAGTCTTCTATACTGTATATGATATACTCAAAACTGCTTATCTGCAGTCACCAGAAGGAAGGAAAAGAATTCAAAATATGAACCAACAGGGGAAGCAATTGAATGCTTTGGATCAGTTGGAGTTAGGACCAATTAGGACTTTACTACATGGTGCTATATCTGGAGCTTGTGCTGAGGCAGTGACTTACCCATTTGAAGTAATCAGGAGGCAGCTTCAAATGCAAGATCAGGCCACTAGAATGAGTGCCTTTGCAACCTGTTCTAAGATAGTTCAGCAAGGAGGAATACAAGCTTTATATGCAGGACTTCTTCCCAGCTTGTTACAGGCATGTGATTCTGATCTTTCTTTTATTTATTGGCGTGAATTTACTTTCTTGTAACCTTGTGCTTATATCCATAATTGTTTTAGGAAAATGGTCTTTATATCATTGATTCAGAGTCTCAAACTGCTGTGTCATTATGAATTCTTCAATGAACATAAAACAATCTGTTTCTGAGAGAACTAATTATACCTAAATGCCTGACTCAGTCAAGACCCTCCTTTCCCAACTCACCTGAAATATATTTCAGGTCGGGGATGGAAGTCATGTATTGGAGGTCTAATAAAGCCAAGTAGCCTATCAATACTTGGTAAGACATCGATACAAATATTCACCCATATTCAGTTGAGATTCCTTGAACCTCTTGTTAACATGCGTATCGGCTCAAGCCCACCACTAGCAGATATTGTCCTCTTTGGCCCTTCCCTTTCAGGGTTTGCCTCAAGGTTTTTAAAACGCTGCTAGAGAGAGGTTTCCACACCCTTATAAAGAGTGATTCGTTCCCCTCTCCAATCGATATGGGATCTCACAATCCACCCCCCTTCGGGGCCCAGTGTCCTTGCAGGCACACCGCCTCATGTCCACCCCCCCTTTGGGACTCAGCCTTCTTGCTGGCACATCGCATAGTGTCGGCTCTATATCATTTGTAACAGTCCAAGCCCACCACTAGCAGATATTGTCCTCTTTGGGCTTTCCCTTTCGGGCTTCCCCTCAAGGTTTTTAAAACGCGTATGCTAGGGAGAGGTTTCCACACCTTTATAAAGAAAGCTTCGTCCCAACCGATGTGGGATCTCACAACATGCAAGTTAAAATATGCGTATAAACTTGTTGGACAATTCAATCTGCTTTTCTGCCATTCCAAAGATGCATCGTTTGTAAGAACCAAGCCAAACTTTCTTAGGTCGTAGCCAACCCACGACATCAACTTCAATTATTGTGGAAGATCACTTTATAACTTATTTGAAAGTGACTTCTCCATTAATACTTGTGCTGAACTAAGTCACTAGCCCCTGGTTTCCAAAACTTCCATTTGCATTCAATGGAACATTATGCTTACATAGATCAATTTTGTTTCACATCTTATTTCCTTAACCTCCAGCCAGTGACATAATTACATATTTTTTCTTTTTGTTCAGGTGCATTTGTATGTTTTCAGTCAGCTTTCTTTAAATGCATTTTTCTCCGATTTTCCTGACCTGAAAAATCGAAACTACTCATCGTCATACGACAGACCGAAATCTTTTCCTTTAGCTATTGTATTCTCTTAGATTTTCTATTTTCTTTTTACTCACATACACTGCTTTGCGAATCCAGGTACTTCCTTCAGCTGCCATAAGTTTTTTCGTTTACGAGTTCATGAAGATCGTCCTTAAAGTGGAATGAACGAACGAACAACGACATCAGAAAGCAGGGAGGAAACTGATCAATTGGCCCAACATAATTCACAGTTAAGCATCACAAACGGGTCATGAAATCATGGTAATCAGTAGCTTCCTCGACATCGTGAAATCGTTTTTCGTTAGTATTCTTGAACTTAGTCGTGAACCGTAGAGCATATTCATCACTGCCCAATTTTGACTGCTACAGGAGCTTCATTTTGAGTAGATTGTTCAACAGAAATTCTCAATGTAATAAGAATTTATGCAATTATGTGTATGTAATTATCATGAAGATTATTTATGTCAGATTCTGAATAAATGCTTCGTATGTTATTTTATTTATTTATTTATTTATTTATTTTTATTTTTTGTGATACTTAAAATGAGCTTTCTTGATTTGGTGGGCCACTGTGTTTTTCCCAATTAATTCCTAGCCTCATGTTTAGGATGGAATAAAAATAAAATAAAATATAAAATATAAAATTATTTATTAATTTAATTATAGTTCAACTAGCTAAAACATTTTTTTTATAAATTTTTGATAAAATAGTCGAGATTTTATCAAAAATAAATAAATAAATAATCCACATTTACAACTTTGCAGCTGAAATTATAAAATTTTGAACAATTTTATTATTTATTATTTATTTTATTTTTTGTTTCCACTTGGATAATAATAAATAATAATTGTACCAAGAACAGAAGAGGAAGGGAAAAAAATATGGGCGGAGGGTTATGAGTCGCAGACTGACAGGGATTTCGCGTTAATTTCATGCTTGAGAAATTAGAGCACAGGATTTGGTTTTATCCGCGCCAATTCGTCTCTGCTGCCTTTGGGATCTCACTTCCTCTTCAACTCACGCTCGTAAGGTGAGCCCTAGCCTCCGCTTCAGTGGCCGTCATGTCGCCGGGCGGATGTGCATGTGTTGCTATTGAGAATGGGGATGCGGAAGCTTCTGGTAACTGTAAATCCGGTGATTCGTATTGCGAGCATTGTGGTTGTGGTTGTGGCAGTGGTTCGGCGGATTATTCGTCTTTGCCGGCTTTTTCTTGCTCTTCTTATTCACTTTGGCTTGATTCTGCGCGGTTGAGAGAGTCCGGGAAGTTTTGGCGGATTCTTGTTGCTTCTGCTAAAGGCTTCACAATTGGAGCTGGTCTTAAAGGTGGACTCTCCCTGTTTTCGATCCTTGCTGGATTGAAGCGGAGAAAGGCTTTGGCCTCCCTCGGGTAAGGTTGTTTCAAAATTGGTTATGGAGTTTATTTGCATGGTATCGTGCAATTTCTTTATGCTGTAAACAAATATGTTATCGAATTATGTTTCGTTTAGGAAGAAAGGAGTGATTACGAATCGTGATGCAATTTCCATGGCTTTGAAGGAGACTTTGAGGTACGGTCTGTTTCTTGGAACCTTTGCTGGGACATTCGTTTCCATCGATGAGATAATAGGCAATCTGGCAGGCCACCGTAGGTATACTCTTTTCTATTCTGATTTCTGTTCATGTAATCCTGAATCTTTGCTGTTTCATGTTCTTTGTTATCTTCTTTTGATTATTTAAATGTTCTCTTTTAGTTCAGGACTGCAGGATGGAGGGCTCTATCAGCGGGAGCGTTAGCTGGGCCATCAATGCTTCTGACTGGGTTAAATACGCAACATAAGACCTTGGCTATCTACATTTTTATGCGTGCTGCGGTCTTGGCAGCGCGTTGTGGGATTAAAAGCAAGCGGTTCGGCCATATTTGTAAGCCGCTCACGTGGTCATATGGTGACATCTTCCTTATGTGTCTCTCCTCTTCGCAGATCTTGTAAGAAATCTGCCGACCCAATACATTGCTGCTAATTCAAATACTAGAGGTCTTGAGCGTTTGTTCTAAATTATCGCCCATTTTCACTTTTAAGCTTCAAATTTCATCACGCGCTTGTTTTCCTGCCTGGTATCTGAATCAACAACTTTACTTTTAGCCTGCAAATCACTACATGTAATCCCTAATGCAAGCAAGCAGATGGGAAATGTGATGTCCCACATTGGTTGGTGAGGAGAACAAAACACCCTTTATAAGGGTGTGGAAACCTTCCCCTAGCAGACGCGTTTTAAAGCCTTGAGGGGAAGCCCGAAAGGGAAAGCCCAAGGAGGACAATATTTGCTAGCGGTGGATCTGGGGTGTTACAAATGGTATCAGAGCCAGACATCGGACTATGTGCCAGCGGGGAGGCTGTTCCCCAAAGGGGGTAGACACGAGAGGGTGTGCCAGTAAGGACGCTGGGCCCCAAAGGGGGGGGGGGGGTGGATTTGGCGGGGGTCCTACATCGATTGGAGAAAGTAAAGAGTGCCAGCGAGGACGCTGGGCCCTGAAGGGGGGTGGATTGTGATGTCCCACATTGGTTGGGGGAGGAGAACAAAACACCCTTTATAAGGGTGTGGAAACCTTCCCCTAGCATACACGTTTTAAAGCCTTGAGGGAAGCCCAAAAGGGAAAGCCCAAAGATGACAATATCTGCTAGCGGTGGATCTGGGGTGTTACAGGAAACCAGTCAATGACTTGCATCGTTATGATTATGAACTAATTATGTAACAGTTGAACTAGATATATTGTTGGAATGAATGCAGAACTAATTATGTAACAGTTGAACTAGATCTATTGTTGGAATGAATGCAGGTGAGAAAACTGTGTTTCATATCTTATGACACCAGGATGGTATATGCGTTAGCCAAAAAGTTCATCTATGTTATTACCCTAGGATTATATGTTATTATGAAGCTATTCTTAATATTCCTCTTGTAAGCAGTAGCTATAAGTGGACACTGTCTTGGAAAATTAGATTATCCTTGTTTAGTCTGTTTGTTGTTTTGTTTCACCTCTTCTCAATGATAGATATAGTTGCATTCTATATATGTGAGGAATATATATGTTTTTTGATCACCCAGATGAAACTTATGGTTCTTTATGCTGTCATATGAAATTACTTTGTGCTATTTTTTTTTGTAGTATCTATTGTAAGTGACTAATTTTTATAATAATAACAGACAGCTAATTAGAAGAATCATTTTCAGGTCTGCGTATGTGTTGAAGCAGGACAGCTTACCACCATCGTTTAGTTCCTTTCTCAATATACATGGTGGAAAAGATACTGTAATCCTGGAAGGTTTAAAGAGTTTTGTATCAGGCATGCCATCTTCTAATAAATTTAAAGCAGTAGAAAAGTACTACAGGGCAATGGGTGCAGATGTCAAATTAGATCTGCAAATGAAGACTCCATGCACGGTATTGTTTATATATATATTGATTTATTTCGTGTCTCTCTGTTCAACTAGAAGAAATTAAATTCTTTGCTCTCGAAGTAAAATTAGTTGTTCGTTATGTGTTGCGCAAAATATGCACGCACATTAAACGTAGATGCACTGAGATATTAGAATATCTGCCATTGTAGCAAACAACTCAAAGCGTTAATGTACTTTCCTCTCACCTGATTCAAAATCCAAGACAAACTTTTGTTCTATCCAACTCATATCCTGTTCCCCAGTTTAGTTGGCATCTGGAAGTATTTTCAATTGTCAGCTGGTTGAGAAGTCTAGTGACATTATAAGGTTTATGGTTCTCCATGAATGAAAAATTGCACAAGTTAGAGCTATTACTTGAACATGAATTCTATGTGAACAGATTGCAACAGAGAAATGGAAATGCACACTAAAAATAGTAATTATAGATGATCTAAAGAGAGAAATTTATAAGTTTGTCTTTGTCTTTGATTATTGAACCAATCATCGACAAAAAAAAAAATAAATAAAAAAAAAAAAATAAAAAATAATAATAATAATCATTCCTGCTTAGCCAAATGCTATCAAATATTCGAAAAAAAATTGATAATCTGTAAGTTTGACAATGCTGAAAGCACATTTCAGATCAGTAGAAATGAATTATGCTCATTCCTGCCCCCAATATTCTTGGAGGTAGGCGGAGGCCAATTCTTGGGGGAAAACAAAGATTTTAGCATAAAACTTTTTCCTTGGAGGCTCGTACCAAGACCTTGTGTGATGTCAATTGTGATGCTGATTGGGGAAAAATCCTCCGGTTCTTTTTCCTTGGGAACAATCTTTCCGGAATGTATCTAGTTCTTTTTGTTTTCTCCACATATTGTGTGATGTCAACTGTGATGCTGATTTGATGTCTGCATGCTTGAAATGATTTTGAGGACTCCCTGCTTAGAAAATTGAGATGATAATCATGGTATTTTTGAGAGTTTACCCTAACTATCTGCAGATATCTTTTAATTTTAAATTTTCACTTTGCATATGCTCCTGCCAAGACTAGTAAGATCAGACCTGAAGGTTTCTTTCTTTCCTAATGCAGATTATACATGGAAATCAATCATGTGGTGGCCATGTTCTTAACTTTCTCATTCAAGGATATAAAAGAGCATTGCCAGTTTACCTACCTGTTTATCTTGTCCCAGCCCTGATAGTTCATCGTGAAGGTCTCATGAATAGGTTACATTTTTTAATATCATTTGATTTATTTATACTGTGAAATGTTTGGTTTCAATTTATGATTAGAGGTAATGATTTCAAGTTAGGTTTTATTATTTTTCACGGCTCGTTGTGGTTGAACTATTGCTTAGACTGTCGATTATGTCGCAAATGTCCACTTATTAATTTTTAGCAAATAGAGATAAGTTCCCTAGTTACTCGAGTGCCTTCATAGGATTTTCTTTCATGAGCAAACAAGGGATATGAGTTTTGGGCTCGTTTATGTCTTTATTATAAATAAAATATTTTAAAAAAATGAAAATCACCCATGCAAACCTATGGATGGGAAAAACAATTAAAAGAATGGAAAAAACTAAAACTACTTAAATAACTTTTTGAGACAGTTCCTAAATGGTGTTTTGTTCCCGGCTCACGTGATAATTTGATTCCTTCATAGTTGAAGAAGTTGTTAGATTACTTCACTTTTTTAATATAATCTTGCCTTCGAGGATTGTTACAAAATACTTGCATGTTGAGATAACTTTTCTGGCTGCCTTTTTCCAACCATTGTTTTGTATTACGACGAGGGACGAAAAAATGTTATGGCTTTATGTGCAGGCCGTACGAAATTCTAGCAAGGGGGCTTCTAGGAACTGCCAGATCAAGTCTGTTCCTTTCTGTTTATTGTTCATCTGCTTGGTCAGTATCTCTTCCACTATATTCTAATGCATTGGCTTCTATTTTTTCTATCGTTCTTACTATTTTCTTCGGCCTCTCTTGTGAAACTTCTTGTTTCACTTTAAAAATGAAAATCCTATAATCTTATAAATTAGGAACCCTTTGATTATATTATGTGGACTCCTAATTATTCATTTCTAAAACCTTCAAAATCAACCATTACACTCCAAGGGAGAGTTAGAGAAAAGGTTATCTTGTGATCAATGACTAGGAGGTAAGGAGAAGTGGTTTCTTACTAGAAGTTTGAACACTCCACAAGAAAGTTGATTAGAAATGCATGAATGCTCAAACATGCAATCCTAGATCAAGAATCACAAAGAGGCGAGTCTTGTGGCTCTCAAGTGTGTAGATAACATCAAAATAACGTTAGTTAAATAGTCAATTTTGGGAATGATGTCCTAATTTGATATCAATTCATCATTCTAAACAAACCAGCTAAAATACCCTTACTTGAAACATGCTTAGAAGGGTAAAAATAGAAAACAATAAAAACTCTAAAAATAAAAATTTGGATGATAATTTGAAGTCACTTCAAAGTTTCATCTTCTGGAGATTATATCGGCTCAGATAAAAACAATAGTCTCTAATAGATCGTGTTTTTTCACCTACTTTTCAGGATGTGGACATGCCTTACTGCAAGAACTTTCAAGAAAATAAACATTCCCTTGGTTGCTCTGGCAACGGTATAGCTTTCAGTTCTTGATTCCAATTAATTTTTATAGAGTGAGAGCTCATGTTCTTGTCCTGAAAAGCATATACTTTTTGAGCAGTTCTTAGCTGGTTTGGCTCTGGCCATTGAGAAGAAGAGCCGGAGGATTGAAATCTCACTCTATTGCCTTGCGAGAGGCATCGAGAGCTTCTTCAGCTGCATGACGGATCTGGGATACTTGCCACAATCATTGAATTTTAAGAGAGCGGATGTGATAATCTTTAGCATATCAACTGCCATTATAATGCACTGCTATGCACAGGAAAGAGAGGTATTTCGATCCAAGTATTTGAACGTCCTTGACTGGGTTTTTGGTGTGCCTCCTCCTCCCCCTTGTGATGAAACACCAAGCTGCAAAAATTGCAAGCAGCATTGAGAGGCGGCGTCGGACGCCTTCTTCGACGAACTAGACTGACCAGGATTTTAGGGTGCCAAATATGTGCATTATTTGGTCATCAATTTGCATTCTACACAATATTATGATGTTTAGGTGATCATTAGCTGATATAGAATTAGCATTCAATCAAGCTTTAGATGATTCATATGAAGATATACTTCCACCACAGGGCCTCACATTTGGTAAATAACAGATGGCATTACTGTCTCATCACTTTTCATTTGTTAAATAAGAGCCCCTTTTCATCAATTCTAACATCTCATAGAATCTCAAACTCATACCTTGTCATTGTGTAGAAGCAAATTGGGGATGCCTTTATTGACAGGGTATCGGCGGCCAGTCGCCGGGCAAACAAGAGCGCCTTGCTCGAGATGCAGCTCCAGAAGAGCATGGTGGAATCGTTGCAGGAACTCATGATTCCTTGAAGTAAAATCTTTGATTATACCTTTGGAGAAATAGTAGCTTGCAAGATTCCTAAGGGCGCAGAAGTTCTTCACCTTCCACAAGATCTTCACTCGAAGACAAGACCAACACTTATGGAAGCCTCTGAAAATTCAAGGGGTGTAGACGTTCTTCACATTTCACAAGATTTTCCTTATTTTGACCCGAATACGAGAAAAAAAGTCTTGAAGAGATTTGAGAAGACCTTATTTTGACTCGAACACAAGGCAAAATCTCTTGAAAGAAAGTCTTGAAGAGATTTGAGAAGACCTTATTTTGATCCGAACACAAGGCAGAATCTCTTGAACGAAAGTCTTGAAGAGATTTGAGAAGACCTTATTTTGACTCGAACACAAGGCAAAATCTCTTGAAAGAAAGTCTTGAAGAGATTTGAGAAGACCTTATTTTGACCCGAACACAAGGCAGACTAGATTTGAGAAGACCTTATTTTGACTCGAACACAAGGCAAAATCTCTTGAAAGAAAGTCTTGAAGAGATTTGAGAAGCATTTTAACGAATTCTATGGAGAGGAAGTTTCATTTCAAGAGAAAACGTGAGAAATCAGTATCATCTTAGCTCAACCTAAACTATTTATAAAGACTCTCGAATCATCATTATTTGAATATTTAATATATTAAGATATAATATTTTATTTAAATCATATTTTAAGATATTTTAATATATATTTAGTTAATTTAAATCTCGTATAAATACATTAATTATTTTAATATTTAACGAATCAAATATAATATAATATATATATATATATATATATATTAAATATTAATTTGAAGGGTTATCCTAAAATTTTACCAAATATCTATTAAGTTTGCGAATTTTCAAATTTACTTTGAAAATAATATTTGTAATTGGAACGAATCGAAATTTAGAATTAAATTTGTAATTTTGCCGTTTAAAATTTAAAAGACCGAATAGTCTGCGTCTGTAATTTAAACAAGAAGGAGAAAAAAAGAAGAAGAAAGCGCGCTCACCGCCCCCAGGTCGAACTGCGCGGGAAGATGCCGAGGTCTTCAAACCTTGGAGGTTTCTGAAGCTTCTCTAGAATTCCGACATCACTTTCGCCGGAAGTTTCAAAGATTTCCCGTCGCTGTTTTCAGCGCTTCAATTCTCCTTTTTATCTTATCGTCGGCTTAGTCCGGGGTAAGCTATGGAATTACTTCAGTTTTATTATCAATAGTCTCTCATGTTTTGTCAATATTGTCTATTAGAATCACTTTTCATCCTCGATCAAGCCCGACCTATCTGTTAAAATCGTTCTTGTTGATGTATATATATATATATATTCATATATAGTGATTTTGGAAATCCACCGTTGTTCTGTCATGACTTCAGTTGTTGATTTCGATTGCATATGTTCATTTGACCTCGAATTGATTTTGATTTTCGTTTTATTGTAAGGGAGATTGTTGAGTATGGCAAGTTCAGGAGATTATCTTTCCCAGATTGACATTTCGAACGAGGTATGAGATTGTTCTCTCTGCATAAAGCCCTGTATGAACTATTTGGAAATTGAGGGTTTGCTCCTTGTATCGCCCTCGCATGGTTAATATTTCTGATTCCGAAACCACTTTTAATCGATAGGAAAAGGACAAGCTCGTGGCGGAAGTTATCCGCTATATCATATTCAAAACTCATCAAAATTCTGGATGTCCCATCAAAAGGGAAGAGCTTACTCAGATCGTAACAAAAAATTATAGGAATCGAGGATTGCCGGCTATTGTGATAGAAGAAGCTAAAGAGAAGCTGTCAAGCATTTTTGGTTATGAGTTGAGGGAACTTCAAAGAGCACGGCCTTCATCCACTGCCCAAGGGCACCCTCCTCAACATAGTAAGAAGTGATCTAACTTATTATCTTACTCTTAATTATTACGATCGAGATCTTCAGACGTCGGTCCAACTCCCATTTATTCACGTTATCTTACTGCAATCCTAGTTATCAGAATTTTTGTAGATATGACTACTGCAAGTCACCACAGGTTTCTTTTAACAAACAGTACAGGGTTATGGTTCAGTCTTGTCATGAGTCGAAGCATACAAATTTTAAGAATGAGCTAACCTTTTGCAACTTTAGTATAGAAAAAGTGTCCAACTAATGATCTTGTCAGTGGAACAAAATGTTCTTGTGGGTGACGAGTACATAGGATGAGAAATTCATTTCTTCTAGTAATGTTATTGTCATTACTCGAATCCGTGAGCTGTGCACATGCTTTATATTAAATGTGGTTCATTGATCATTTTATTACTTATGCTACACACTCCTATCTCAAGAACCATATATGTGAAATAGCACATATTCGAATTTATTCTCATCTCAGAAACTGCGTACGCCTAGGTTTTGGTTCATTCTTCAAAATAAACGTCTGATGCATCTGATATACAATCCTCTTTATTCATTGCATCGAAATAAAACAACTGGAACATGAGGGTTGGCATTTTCTTAGCATGAAAGTTGTGGCTATCGGTTGTAGAAAGTCATACTAAATTCAGTGGATGTACAGACTGCTGAATGTGGTTATTTGGTTATAAATTTTCTTAGTCGCTGAATAAGCTCTCATTTCGTCAAGAACTAGGATCTGCTGTATGCTTCATGGCTTGCCATTAATATTCTAATTTTCAGGTTACTTCCATCTGACATGGCTTCCTGCAAAACTATATCGTTATTGGATCTTGCTTTAACTCTTGTCACTACATGCCTTCAGATGTTGTAGATTCAAAATCCTATGTTCTCATAAGCAAGCTTCCTGCGGAGGTTTATAGAAAGTATGTTGAGGATGTCAATACCGCACACGTGACTGGTTTTAATTTTGTTGTAGTTAGTATTGTACATCTGGCTGGAGGCAAAATTCCTGAAGGTTAGCTCTATGGCTGTAGTTTCTTAATCCAATGCATACTTGGTAGATTTAGAGTGATAGAAAGACAGCTTACACATCAAATGGATTTCATTCATAAACTTTTTCTTTCAATTGTAACTCAAGCCCACCGCTAGCAGATATTGTCCTCTTTGGGCTTTCCGTTTCGGGTTTCTCCTCAAGGTTTTCCCGTTTTAAAAATCTTGAGGGGAAGCCCAAATGGGAAAGCCCAAAGAGGACAATATTTGTTAGCGGTGGACTTGGGCCGTTACACTAATTTAGTACATTACCTGGAGAAGACGTTGCTTATCAGATAGTTATACTAAGTTTTATACCATATTAACTGACTAAAAAATATTTCAATGAGTTTCTTAGAGCAAAAGTTCCAATTTTTTTGCTTCTCTTTCATCGAATCTAGTACATTACTTCGAAAAGATGTTGCTTATCAGATAGCCATGCTACATTTATGCAATATTGATCGACTCAAAATGTTTCAAAGAGTTTCTTAGGGCAGAATGCCATTTTTTGCTTTATAATGGAACCTGGCAATACACTGCAGAAAGCCTTTGGCATCACTTGAGACGAATGGGGTTATCTGAAAGTGATGAAAAACATCCAGTCCTTGGCAACATCAAGCAGGCAGTAGAGTTGCTTGTTCAGCAAAGGTCAGTAAACTCTGTACTATATGCTTGGTAACTGCAATTGAGAAACTTCAACATAATTCGATGACCATAGAAGATACTGGAAAGACGGGTTTACAGGTTCATCTTATTCTTGCCGTGCTTTGTAGATATCTGCAGAAGGACAAAATAAATGGTCCTGAAGGGAATATCACGTTCTACGAGCTTGCTGAAAGAGCTATAGATGGACCAGTTAGTGAAAAGATTAAAGAATATGTAGCACAGGTATGCAGCTTGTCTATATGTATATATAGTATGGATGAATATGTTGTTTTTAGTATAAATAAATGATAATCTTGCAGCATAAAACCTCATAAAGTAGCTAAATTTAAACTTATTATTTGCTTACTTTGGAAGAAGATTAAATGAACACGAGGAATAAAATCCGATAATCGTATTGTCGTGCATTTTAGATTATGTGCCGAAAAATATACAGGATGTCTATCAATAATTAGTTTTGCGTAATTTCTTAAGTAGCATAAAAATTGTGCTTAATATGGATGGTTGGTTGGACGAATCAATGCTACCATGAATGATGGAGCCCATCTTCTGAAGGATTCGCTGTTTATCTGTCTGGAGTGATATCTGTCTGGTTTCTGTTGAATCTAGTTTGCTTTCAGCTTATCATTGCATGTTTCTAATAATTGTGCTTCGACAGCATCAGATCATAGCTTCACGCATTCGACTTAGTTTCTCCTATTCCAAGCTGTCTTTCGCTGCTAAAGAATGTCCAAGCATATTATAATTTAGAGTCAGATAGCATAACTTTACAATTCTTTTAACTAAGTTAACCACATGCCAACCTTTCAGTCCAGCTTGCTGATGATTTGGGTTTGTAAAGTTTCAAGATAAAGAGTTATATGTTTTTTTTGGGTGTGTTTTAATCTTTTTATACATGTGAACAGCCGCTACTTTATGCGTTACGGCTTATTATTATCATCACTAACAATCAAGAATATGAACTTACAAACAACTTCTTCCTTCATCATATTGGCTGGCCCATATTAATGTTTTTAAGATTTGATATTACATAACAAGATTGTTTGTTAGAAAAAAATTATTCACGCAGTACGAATATGGCTATGAATTTGCTGACTATCATATCCCTTCTTCCAGATCGTCAATAAAAATGTTACTACAGAAGAGGGCTGACTATTGTCTCAACATTGCCTCTAGCTAAATTAGTAGTTATGTTGGATCTTCCAAGGATCTTGATGACCTCAAACTTCGCAAGGTGTGTCCAGGTTGGTCATTTTGAATTGAATGTAATTAGTCTACATGTATGTCTGATACTTTAATTCCAATTCAATAGATTGGAGTTGTATTTATTGCATTAAATATTGTATGTTACTGATATTTAATATTTTAGGTGAGTTGGGGGAAGAGCCCATCACGTTCAATTACACATCTAGCTCTATGTATGCCCATATGTATGCCCATCTTTCTCTTTACTCGTGTCACAATTTCTTTCATTAAATTGCATCATAGAAGCATTGACTTGGGGAAAATTACTGTCGAATTGAAGTCTAACCTCAATATAGCTAGTGAAAGTAGCTAGGAATTTGGTTGTCTGACCTTGATTCGAGTCGACTAGGGGAAGTTGCTATTCCTTTAAAAGGATCGACCAATTTTCGTTGCACGATGTTACGAACATAAGGTTTTGGACAAAACAACTTCCAGTTAGCAGTTCAAAGTTGAAAGAAAAAGAATAGAATGAACACTGGTTTAGAACCTACCATAGATGATTGTGGGGCATTTGCAGTCGCAATAGCAAGAAGTTACACATAAGGGAGGGGAAGTCTGTTGGTTATTCCTATGCACAAATTGGGTTCAGGCATCGTTTGAAAATGCGTAACAAATTTTGAACTAACATTCTACAACAAGAAAAAATAAAAAATAAATGGATTAGGACGAGTATCCTTGCTTTACCTTCGTCGTTCACAAGATGTCGAACCCAAAAGCTACTCGAGGCTCTAGAACGGAAATTTCTACAGCTCACCATGTCGTTGATGCACATCGACAACATTCTTACTGGCACACTCGGCTACTAGAGCTTGCATCGCCTATAGAAACTGTGGCAAAAGACTTGGCCCATGCCCTGGCATTCATGGCACCTCCTTGTAAATTGCTTCTCTTGCAAGGATCCTTGAAATGGCTAAATAACTGAACTGCTCCTTTCAGGCACGTCAAAGGTCGTTCCCACAAGGTTCCCAATCTCAGGTTCCTAAGGTGCCTTTGCCAAACATATTGAGCATAGACCAAAAGAGTTGGAAAGAAGATGTATATCAATCTCATAAACACGAACGCAGTAGCTAGAGCCAAATACGTTTCTTCCCGAAGTAGATTTTCGGGAGACCTTGCCCATGAGAATGGGCAATTTTCCTGCTCACTGCTATCATCATGCTTCTCCTGATTCCATACTTGTTCGATTCTATCTGGCGATATTTGGTCCAGTGATGCAGTTTGAATGCCTATAATCAACCATGACCACCAATATCAAATAATAGAACTAAGTTTTAACAATATAGCAGTTAAGATTCTTCATCACATATTCAACTACTGCATATTAAACCAACATTAGTATCTTCAACCACTTGCACTATTCGTCGGCGTTCGTAGCTACTTGTTAAAGCTTTACTTGTTAAAGCTTCCCTGGTTCATCCAAATATGTCGATGTCCTACGATGAAGGGGGCCTCGAAGCACCACACAACTAAAACAAATAATAAGACTCGGAAAAAAAACCTACTACATGACTAACTAAAAAACACGAAACTCCATTACGAATCGATTATGCAAGGAGAAGATGTTCAAGAATCAAGATTCAATGCTTTAATTGAATTACATACAAGATGGAAAATATTATCAGCAACTTAAAATGAATAGTAGCAACATGTATTTTGAGCAATTTGAATATCTCTTAGGCAAAAAATGCTACACAATTTCATTTCTTAAGAATTCAAAACAAGTATTCCTTTCATGGAAGCAAAACTTAAGAGGAAACATAAAGAGACCATACCAGTAACATCATTATAGAATGCAGCAAGAGAAGGGAGCGTTCGAGAACCGTAGTAGCGAGCACGCATTGTAGAATTTAAAAGGAAAAGGGTAGGAAAACCATGGACCCCATACTTAGAGAGTATGCTGCAAGAAAACATGAATTATGTTCACATAAAGTAAACATGATACGACCATAGAATGCCAAATTGAAAAAGTGAAAAGTTCAATATGAAACCTTGGCCTAACAGCTGATTCTTGGATTGCAAAATGCGGGATCGAAGGGTATAAAGACGATAGTATCGAAAAGCTCGGCCTAAAAGACTTGGAGAACTGGCACCAAGATGCATAGAAGAGCACTGCAACATATTCATAGCGGTTCTTATGTACCATATTCAGTGCCATTTGTAAGGAGGCTTCATCTCCCTTAAATCATAGCAAAAACAAATAGTTAGAGTTACCCACACAATTATAACAGCCTCCTATACCCAAATTCATGTAAAGATCAGAATTCCCAATTCTTTTAGTGGCAAAACAACAAAGATAACAGAAGTGAACTCAAAAACAGAGCCTAAAATGCTTAGGATCCGTAGAATTCAAACCCTTAAACAGTTAAGGGGGCTCTCAAACAAATTAACATCAACAAAATTGACTACAGAGCCAGAAAACATGTCTCAATATTCTGAAAAAGCTGAAATTGACCACAAAACTTGGACCAAAATTAAACAAAAGAGACCCTCAAACGTCAAGGATCTTAACGACAAACAATTTGAGATGAATCATAGAAACAGAAAGGGAAAAATAATAAGAAATTTACCTCAGAAACGCCAATAAATTCATAGTGCCCATGCTGCCCGTCAATGGGGCAGTACGAGTTCCAATCCCTAAAACGAAAGATCGTATCCAGAAAAGATTCAATAGGACACGAGAGGCCTGAATGCAAAACCCTAACCGAGTCGGCGGAGGACGCTTGCCTCCCCAGCATCACGATCAACAGAACAATTCCCCTCACGCAGAACCCGATCCTCATAATAATCACAAAATTAGAGAAATGGAGAAGGAAAAAAGAAAAAAAAAAAAAAAAAAAAAACAGAATCAAAGAGGCAACGGAGGGCGGAAATCAGAGAAGCGCATTTTAATGGCGAGAAACGAGATCGAGCGGCGAGAATGGGAGGATCTGATGGGGGAGAAGAAGCGAATTTTTGTTGAGAGGAATGGAATTCTAAAAGGGAAGAGAAATGGATTGAGAGGGAAATCGAGGGTTAATGGCCATTGAAGGTGGGTGGACCGAACCTAAAGATAACGAAACGAAGGCGGTGCGCACTGAAGCACTGCTTGCTTTGGAAAGGACCGTCTGTCATCTCTCTCACTCTCTCGCTCCTCTTCCTTAACCTTTCCCTCTCCGAATTATTTTTTTATTTTTTATTTTATTTATTTTCCTTTTTAGTCGCCGCTCAAAATTTAATATGATTTAGTTATTGATTTATATAAAAATAGTTTGTGGGCGATTTATGAGGTTTAACAAAATCATAATTAGATTAAAATGTAAGGAAGTTGAACCAATATTGTTTGAACTAATATCTATATTAGATTTTGAAACAAAATTATAGGACCAATTGTATCTAAATTTCAACAGTGTCCTGACACAAAGTTAAAATTCTAGATTTTTCTGAATGGTATCTCAATAATGGCTTGAGCTCCCTTGAGGGGGCCTTCTTCACCTACCTACGCGGTTCAAGAAAGGCCCAAAGCTAATCTTGGGTACCTTGAAACTTCATAGAACCTTTCTATCCGAGTGCAGGTAGCGAGATTGTATCTTGGCCCGTAAGTTCTAACACAAAGTTAGAATTCTAGCTCTTTTAAAGTGGTATCTAGCTGATAGCTTAGGCCCCCAAAAGGGAGCCTTCGACCCCCTCGGGAGGGGTCTTCTTCTTCACCTTCTACCTAAGCTGTGCAAGAAAGGCCCAAAGCTAATTCTGGGGAACCTTGAAACTTCATAGGATCTTTCTGTCTAAGTGCAGGTAGCGAGATAGATTGTATCTTGGCCCGTAGGTTCTAACACAAGGTTAGAATTCTAGCTCTTTTAAAGTGATATCTAGCTGATAGCCCGGGACCCCAAAAGGGAGCTTTCTTCGCCCTCCACCAAAGTTGCACAGAAAAGCCCAAAGTCAATCCTAAGGAACAGTGAAGTTTCACAGGATCTTTCTGTCTAGATGCAAGTTGTACGCATCTTCACAGATAGGTATATTTCATTAAGCTTATCTCCGAGACAGTGCATAAATCGTTACGTCTTTCATGCAGGTCAAAACTTACCCGACAAAGAATTTTCTTATCTATTAAATATTTTTTAAATTATGCTCTCGTAAAAAATTGAAAAAGAGAATTAGAAATGGAATGGATAATCAAATCTAATATACTTTATTTAATCCTTAAAACATGATTATTATTTTGATTTTTTTTTTTCATAAAATTTATTCGAAAAAAAGGCTGACATTTCCTCAAGGTCAATGATGGAAATTACTTTTCAAAAAATAATGAAAATTTACCCATACCACTCGTGAGTGCTTTGACTTGGTTATTTTCTATTAAAAACAAACTATACTAAAATAAACATATTCTTTTATAATAAAAAAAATTTCGAAGACTTATTGAAATGTGTAATAAGATCGTTCATACATATGACCTATTAAAAAAATTAAAAGTAAATTTACGAGAGCTAATACTTAAAATAGACAATATCATACCATTGTGAAAATCCATAATTTATGACATATTTATGATCTTTAACATGCAAGCAAAATCACGAGATAATTGCATAGCAATATAATGGCAAAAGATTTAAAAATGTCTCAGCCAACAAAGTTCACGAGTGTCCGTCCAATTGGGTCAATTCAAGCACCCTAGCTAATAATACTTTTTGAGTATAAACCTTGTTACAATTACATCCTCGAATTGCTTTCAACATTAAGTGGTTCGAGGCGAAGAAATCGTCCAACTAAAAACGAATTTGGGATGATACTATTCACAGTATTTTTCCTACTCGAGTGACAAAATTGTAAGCTAACTCCAACAATAAGCAGGAAGATGTGTAAAAAAAAGAACCAAATGTCTACATAATTGAGTATCTGCATCAACTTGTGTACGAGATCTCGTCTCGAAAGCAAAAGTTTCCAGCCGATACCGTCTCGAAACCAATCGACCATCAAATCATTCTCCTTCATCAGCTAGGTTAATCGTGTTCAATTGTCTAAAAAATCTATACAGTTCAGCTTAGTCTACATCTCTGCCATCGTCTGCCTAATCTCCTAAAGCACTAAGATCCTGCAATGCAATTAAGCAAACAGTAAGATCATGGGGGGAAAATAGACTAAAAATAGAACTCTTAAAATGGATGGGATTCACAAACAATAAGAATGGTAAGAAGTATTCTATTTTATCATCAATCCAATCACGAATATATTTCTTTACTTTGATTTAGATGCCTCGTATTTCTCAAAATGCAATTCGATTGATGGAATTGAGATTGATATTCCAATCTTTCTTCTTTGAACGTATTAATTTGATCCCATAAGTGGACCACCACTAAATAGCATGTTGCCACCAGACCCAGAACCCCATATTTCTTCTCGAGAATCTCCTAATTGTTTGAGAGCAACTAAAAAGAAATTCTCTAGTGGAATACCTATCCAAAAGTTTTTGTGACTCAATCATGTATAATGGAATCATAAAAAATTTGATTTTTTCGAACTCTCTGTAACTCACTATAAGCTCGAGAAACAAAGAGAAGATGTATATGAACGAGATAAGAAGGAACAATCAATCTGTTGTCACAATATAATCTTAGACAGTTTGATTCCAAAGCATTTTTCATTTGGGATGGAATATAGGCGAGTATAGATAGTCTAGAATTTCACTAGTGGAAGTAATTAATATTGTCTTAAATGCATAGAGGCACTCATATAATAAACAATAAAGCATGTCTAAATAACATCGAAGAAGAGCTGTTAACGTAAAACAGATTGTTTCTAGCAAACAAATATCAATGAAGTTTAAATTCTACGCAAGGTATACGAACAAAAACAAGTCATGACATGAATGCCATGGATTAAAACAGTTTTGTAATCACATGCTCGCGACAAAAAGGATTCATCCATCAAATTGAGCAATTAATAGTAACTTGTTCTTTATGCAGCTGACTACTTGGTAATTGGATCAGTAATCCTTTCTCATGGCATATAAGAGCCACCATGATCCTAGAAAGAGTCAAAATGTCTGAGAGGGGATTAGGCCCTGGAAACTATTCTACTGGAAACTATTCTAGGAGAAGTTCGAATACGTTTCGATAGTATCTTACTGAATTCACTCAAATTTGAGGTGATTCTTGGTAGATGACTAGTTGGGTTCATATATCAATGAGCCTTTCATAACATCTCTCCAAAGAGTTTCCTTTTCTAGCACAAACATCGAAACCCATTTGCTATCAAGTCCCCAAAGCACAAGTTTATTTCTTACTAATAACCCATACAGAAGTCTCTAGGACATAAAATATCACAAGTTTTTAGATGCCCTTATACAGTTAAGCATTACCTCGTAGAAATAAACAAGGTGAATGAAAGCTAGCCAAGATATTCATGTTATCAAAATAATTGTTCTAATAAATCTCATCCATCTTTTTTACTTCATCTAGCTAAAAGTTTGAAGAGAGACAAATAATAAATGGGCTCCCCTTGGAAATCCAAGTCTTCTTCCATTTAGTTCATTAGGCAAAGACTCACTCTATACCACATTACCAAAATGCATGAAAAGTAGGATGTCCATTCAAAGAGACCCACAGATAACTGGAGAAGCTTTTCTTACTCACGACCTAGTATAACAACCCTCTCTATTAATCCATGTGAGATCCCCACATTAGTTGGAGAGGAACGAAACATTCGTTAAAAGGGGATGAACACCTCTCCCTAGTAGATGTGTTTTAAAACCCTGAGGCTGACGACGATACGTAACGGGCCAAAACATTCAATATCTTCTAGCGATGAGCTTGAACTGTTACATTATTACTAGCAATAGAGAAACCTAAGATGAATCAAAACCTGAATCCTTTTGAAACTTTCCTAACAGTTCCTTCCAATTAGAACCTTTTCTTCCTCTATTGTGGTACATAAAATCACATGATATGCTTTTCTTCCTAATTCAACTGAAAAGATGGGCCACGGGGTAAGAAAGAAAGGGAGAAGAGGATCTCTGACTGAAGCATGCATCTTTTATCTAGAATCTCTAGTCATAATGATGGAGAAATTTGTAGAAAAGATACAATTATATAACCTCAACTCATATTCAAAACATTTCCCAGAATAATTCTTCTTCACTTCTGGTCTTTTACACATTTATAGGTAACAGCATCTAGAACTTGCTCTATTTTTCTCCATCTTTGTCGCCTATTCTAGCAATTAATAGAGAAAACACCCGAACCTTATTGGCCAATAATCACTCACATTGGCCACATTGCTTTTGTTTGGAATTGAACAAAACTCATTTATGCATGCTTCTTTTTTTTCTTTTCTTTTTTCTCTTCTTTTCTTTTTTTGTTGTTGAATAAGGAACAAAAGTTTTTTTTGAAAAAAACAATTCTTGTTTCTTGTTCTCTCAAACTTTAAATTTAAAAAAAAAAAAATTAAATCAAGTTTTCTATGGGAAAAAAAAAAAAACAATCAAAGTATCATGTTAAATATAAATTTTAGCATTTATTATGCATATTATAAGTAAAAAAATGAAGAAAGAATTTTTTTTTATTCGTGTTTTTCAAAATTAGAAACAAGAAACATAAAATCAAAATAAGTTATGTCCAAATTTTGCATATAATTAGTTACATCAACAAGGTCATAGACTAAACTCATTAAGACATATGAGACCAACCGATCAGAAGTTTGAATACCCATCTCACAAATTGAGAGAACACTTTCCTATTTCCAAAATTTTAAAATTTTAAAATAAAAAATTATTTTCTTTTATTTATTTATAAGAGAAACAATCGATCTTAAAGAAATAAATATAACATAATAATTTTGAATGTTTTGTGTCTAAAAAAATATTTTTAAACAAATATATATATATTTTTTTTAATATAAAATTTAAGAGAATACAACCATCATGTTGGACATCCATCAGTTGAGGTGTGTTCAAGCTATAACTTGTACATCATGGACATCAAACAAAAAGAAAACACAAAAAAAAAAAAAGAAGAAAAAGAACACAAACAATTATCAAACATAATTTTGGTTCTTTTTCAATAAAAATAATTACCCAACACATTTTTGTTTTTCATTTCAAAAAAATAGGAGATAAAAAATTGAAAATAGAAGATAAAAGAAACAAGGAGCAAAAACGTTTTATGACTTCCTACCTTCATAGTGGAACTATGATTTTATTCCTTTTATTTTATATTATTGTGAATGTACCAGTCAATTTGGCACACCTTGACTATTTTTACGAGACAGCTGCCTAATCCTACTACATTTAGTTGACGCCTTAAACCTTAGGCATGTCCTGGATTAAACTCATTCCCTCTCTACCTTCTAATATAAAGGAGAGATATTGCTAGGCTAGATATGCCCACTTCTATCTAGGAATGTTCTTTTTCCCATGGGGACTATGTTCAAATGGGACGAGAGACTTGGGAGGGACCAAGGAGGGAGGAATTCCAATTTGACTCGCAATTTTTCCACGAGAAATTCCTACTTCAATTCTTGCAAAATAATAGAAATTTTTGCACTGATAGAGAATCGAAAGGATGGCGTGGATGAAAATGGGCGGGCAAGGGGAAGTCATCCCATCCTTGCCTCGCCTCATGCTGTTACTACCATCGTAATTTAGTAAAGGTAGTTGGTGCAATTATGGTGGGGAAAGGTCATCTTTCTAATCCATCAAAATGTTATGTGTAGAAGCACTATAAATGAACAAATTTAACATCTAAGGTCAAGAATAAGTCAATAGCTAGGTTGATTGAAACCAGAGTATTGAAATAAAAAATATATTAAAGCTTGAACAATAAGAAAATATGGTATTATGTTGAAGTAACCTCTAAGCTCAAACATAAACAACAAAAAAAAGTTACTAACCTTCAACCTCTCTTCTACAAGAAATTATTCAAGAGACTGAAACAACATTAGCTGACATTCATATTATTAGATAAAGAAGAAACCAAATTTAATGTCTAACCATGCACCTAAAGTTTAAAGTTTAGAGGAACAAGCATGTTGAATAATGTTAAATCCAACATGTGAGGTGGAGATTTGAATCTCCTTACCTCTCTGGTGAAGATACACACGTTAACTAATTGAGTTATGCTCAACTGGTATAGTAAAATTGAATCTCCTTACCCCTCTAGTGAAGATACCATACGTTAACCAATTGAGTTATGCTCAACTGGTATAGTAAAATTAACGTAGTTGTTCTTAAATGTTGAATCCAAATACCTTAGGCATCTAGATCCCCAAACTTCCTAAAGACCTATGAATGGGATGTTCTTGAATATTACTATAGTGAGTGTCCAATTGACATAATAAGTGGCCATGCCTTGGTTGAAAAGCCTTGCTATAATCTAAATAGAGTACGTCTATGCTTTATACAAAAGCCACTTTCGTGAAAGCACTAAAGGGTAATTCTAACCTCAGTGCTTGATCTAGATACCACAAATTGTCCATCATGTGAAGTTCAAATTACCTCATAAAATATCATGATTTTCAATATTCCTTTTTTTTTTTTTTTATCACACACATCTAATCAAACTATATAAATGCCAAACATCCAACTACGAAAATGTTTGAGCCCAGCCACAAAATCAGACAGATAAAAAGAAACACGCAAACTCAACAACAAAATATCTAAAACCAACTAAAAAACAATAAAAATAGTCTATTCATAGCAAGCAACAAATCTTCATTAAAATGTTATAACTTAAGTATTTGTGAGTATTAATTTGACAATTTATTTATTATAAGATTTAATTTGATAAAATTGAAAGTAATTTGGGTAAGAAAAAAACGAATCTTTCCTCTTTTTTACTTAATTTAATTAACTATTTGAACAAAATATTAGTTGATTGTTAAATTATTGACTAATTTACTCCACTCAATCTTACATTCTCATTTAATACAAATGAATTAAATTCTAAATTTACTTTTTATGCTTCATTGTAAATATTATTTGTTTTAATTAATTTAAGTAAATTTTTTTAATAAGAATATAAGTAATTTTTTATAAGAATATAAATAATTTTTTTTATAAGAACCTAAGTAAATTTGGGTGTAAATAAATTTTAAAACAAATAAGATTGTCAAAGTTTTGCCTAACACTAATTGACATGTACTCATTTCACTAAGGTCAGAAACTCAAATATCCATATCTCATATTTGTTATTAAAAAGAAGACCCTAAAATAATTTTATGGGTTATCTCAACAACCAAATATAGTAACATTAGATTGACCCACGACAAAAATCAAAATGCACACAAGATAATTTAAACACTCAAAATATTTACATAAATGACCCACTAAGATGTGCTTATGAACATAACATGTTATTATCAAGTAGGATCAATTGTGTCTGGTCTAATTTTCCAATGTGAATAATTTAGCATGTTGGGATTTTCCACCCATTTTCTTAATCTTTTATCGTGCATATTTTACTCTCTTCTTTTAGGATATTTCCATCCTTTTTTTTTTATCTAAATAGTCGTGGGCCCGTATCATTTGTTTGGGAGATTTCATCTATTATTATAATTATTGTCTTTTCTCAATCTTCATTTTTTTTTTTTCCTAGAGTTTTTAAGCTTCAATTAAGATGGGTTTAGTTCATCGGTTAAAGTAATTCAACTTTTCATCCCGGCACGCTTCCCAAGATGCCCCAAGTGCGGTCTTTACGGGTCCAAAGTCCAAACATCGCCTGAAATTCTTTTAGAAAATGTAGGACCCCATATTGAACACCGACGACGCTGACACTTGGCATAAGACAAAAGATGCGTAGTTCCTACTTCCTAGACAGTTGACACCCACCTCTAAAATCACAGATATAACTCAGCCTAAACCAGTTTATTCTAATCCATTCCAACCTCGAATCTGGTGCACCGAAGGAAGTAACAAGATTTTAGCAGTAACTTTTCCACGGATTTCAAGGGGCATCCGTTTCATTTTCGAAGAAGCACAATATTTGGTCCCAATCGAAATGTACTATTGAAAGTTAGTTCCCCAACTAGAAACCGCCGCAAGTACTTTCGATAAGTGTCACATTTTCCTTGCACAAACAACAAATTACCAAACTTCCTTTCCTGCCAACAGGAAAATCTTAACCCACTTCAATGGTGAAGGCCTTCCGTTTTTGTCACACCCTCCCCTCATAAAGAACCACATTGCCACTCTTTTTCAGACCATCACAGAACTCTAATTATGCAGTGATTAAAAATTACTGTCTCCAACTCATTCGATCACTTATTACTATTTAATTTTTAAAATAACTTAAAACATTTTATTATTTACCCTCTAAACCACCTCAGGTTGGCCTTGTCTCAAGCTATCCATTAGGCCGGCATATCAATCATGAAATGGGGCAGTCTTAACAAGAATATTGTAGCTCATCACTATTAACCCTCAATTAAAACACAAGAATCATACAAATTTTTCTTTAAGAAGCCACGATTTCACAATCTTCCTCTCCGAATCCTTTTGGAATGGTTGAAGTTAGCTCCCCTATAGATAAAAATTATGAAAGTCTGAGCTACAATCCTGCAACCAACCATTACATATCTTCCTTGTCCAAATCCAAAGTATTGTTTATTAGTTATTTGACTCTCATCTTCCTGCTTCACGAAGAGATTTCCTCTGTTACACCAATGGAACTATAGTGAACTAGATTAATCATCCCAAAACTATACCATGTTTGGCTTTTTTCTCGGTCCAAATAGAAGTCTAATAAAAAAAAATTATTAGGAAATAAAATAGGCAGTCTTAATCACCCGTGATTGTAGCACAATCTTAACCGGCCTTAATTCCGCCTAGAGTTAATGAATTTGTTTTCTAAGGATTACAGCACATAATTTACATACCATTGATACATCAATCTCATCATATCACACGTGGAGCCAGTACTAAAGTAAGAATATGACAGGAGGCTAATAACTTGAGGATGACAAAATTGGTTAACCTTTTTTTTTTTCTTCTTCTTTGTATGAAGAAAATCTCTCAGCTACTCACCTTTCACTAAATTTTAAAATGGACTAATTTGATATATGACTGAGGCTTTTGTCAAACCAAGCTAAAACTATAATTGAGTTCAACAAAAATGTGGGTGGAGAAATTTGAATCTCTAATCTCTAATCTCTAGGTCAAGGATATATGTCTCAACCATTTTGACATATTCTCAAATTGACAAACTAAAACTACTTTTTCAATGCACCTTCTTGCATTTTAACGATTATACTTAATATTTGATCGGATGTTATTCCAAGTCCTGCGATTTTTGAAGAAAATCTGAGCTTCACATGAAGAACAATTCTAAGAGTGGATTGCATAAAGCAGGGACAATTCAAATTTCCAGTACATTCACAGAAGCGACTTCGTAGAAGGTAATAGATATGCTCTACTTCTGGGTGTGTTTATAATATACCGAAAATCTTTTCACGTTTGTGGGCACTCCTTACAGACACTCCAGGAATTACGAAATTATAGGCTACTTTTGTGATGAAGAATCTCGAGTAAAGGGACAACATGGGCACAAAATCTTCCTATTGATGAACTCTTTTGAGAAGAGGGTTGCCTCTAAATGAATGAAAGTATAGCTATAAAGAGATATAGCCTTCTTGGAAAAGGAGAATTCAGAACATTAGATTTAGAATCTTTTTCACCTAAGGTTTTCTTCTTCATTAGCAATCTCTCGACCTGATTTTCACCTCTGCACTGCAATGGGAATAAAATAAATAACTCCCTCCAGGTTAATTAAATTATTATTATTATTATTATTATTATTTTACGACCTAGGCTACCATGTGCATATCTTAACTGATCTCATCGGACAACTATTTGATCCTATAATATTTAGTTGCTAAGAAAACTACATCTAACTCTACAACATTTGGTTACCAAGAAAACTCAATTTTAACTCGATAGACTCCGTAGTATAGTTTGAATTAAGAGCATGCAAATTCAGTAAACTAATAAGTAAAATTTCAGGAAACAAATAAGTAGAAATATGAAATAAAAAAAAAAACAAGTCAGGCATTTCGCAGGCAAATATTATCAAAATATATAAATTCAGATGCAGAAGGTCAACAAGTACACCATCGGTAAAAGCAAATGATAAAATAAATACATGCACTTGACATGAAAAAACTGAGAAAAAAAGTAGCAAATCAAGAACTGATATTCAGGACTTCAAAGCTGCTAGTAATTTAAAGAAAATTCAAGTTTCATTTAATCACAGAGAAGATGATTAACAAAACTTAGTTCGATAAACTAGACTATACTTATTTTTTAAAAACTGAGAAAAGAAAGTCGAAAAACATAAATTAATTCTGAACAATTCAATTTTTACAAAAATAATTTTAAAAAAAAATATCGAAAATCAAAATACTGTTTCGCATTTTCTTTGTTTGTTCTTTTTTTCCAGAAAAGTTATTTTAAAAAATCTTTCAGTAAAACTTGGAAAATAAACGGAAAGAACATATAAATAAAATCGAGAACAATCAATCAAATTTAAAGAACGAACAATAACAGTTATCTTACGTATACAGGTAGGTCGAAGCGACCAGGTTCACAGCATTACCATTACGATCTCATCCTCCTCCGCTCGTTTATCGCATCCGCTTATGGAGTTCGCAGCCGCATTTCCATTGCTCTGAGCAAACCGATTACTATCCTTCCGCGGTCGTCCTCGCCGCCGCTTAATCGGAGCGTAACTGCTATCGATGATATCAACAGGAATACTGTGAAAAATCGCGTAGGAAGATTCAGGTACCGATTCATCATAAATGTGGTTAACAAGAACCAGGTCCTCATCTCCATCATCATAGCTGTCATTGACGCCACAATGAGACTCTCCAACGAAGAGCTGCTTGAAGAGAGTAACAATCTCAGCGCTCTCTTCATCGAAGCGGTCAGGGGATTGGGGGCGAATTGTGGAGGAGGAGGAGGAGGAAGGAAACTGAGATTTGCGAGGGGCAAGACGAAGACGAGAATAGGTTTGTTTCCGGCTACCGGCGGACTCGTTGAAGACAGATCGATCAATTTTGGGGATTAGAACGTCGTCGTCGTTGTTGGATTGGGAGATTGAAGACGACGATGAGGAGGAGAAACGAGAGAGACAATAGAGTTCGGATTGGGAGAGGAGACGGAGATCTATGATCGGAAGAGTATTCATGCGGAATCTGTCGTCGGAGGGGGAAGCAACCATAGTTGTGGAAGCCATGGATATGGCATGAGGTCCTGTAAATTGCGAAAAAAAGGGAGGGAGAGGGAGAGGGAACAACGAAAGGGAGAAGCGCCACTGTTAAAGGGGATAACCAGTTTCAAACTGGGCCTTGGCCCAAACATTTTCCCACTGGGCCTTACCCTAGAATTATTAAAATAATCGATATAAATATATTTAAATAAATAAATACATATGAATTTACACTTTCTCTTAAAAAAAATTATTACAGCAGCAGAAGCTTCCAGAATGTTCTTGTCTTCCTCTTACAGTCTCTCCACTAAACCTTTCTAGGGTTCATACTTGTTACAAGATTTCTGGTTGTTGATTTTCACTCTTCTGTCCCTGCTCCATTCTCGAGGTTTGTCGATTCTCTCTTGTTTTCCTCTGTATTTCACTATGTTTCGAATTCGATATGTTGATTGAGAATCGCCTTGTATTCTGCTGAACCTGAAACTTTTGTTTAGTGATTGTTTTTTTGATTTAGGTTATGACATTGAAAAGATTTGTGAACTTCAATCAATCAATAATGTTATGAGGATTTGCATATGAATTTGTGCGGTTGTTTGCTTTTAGCATAGAGAACGTTCGTTCTTAGTTCTTGGTTATTACTAAACTTAAGTGAAGAACATTTAGTGATTATGCTAAATCTTAGTTGTTTCTTCATTTGGTTTCAAGAGTTTTGGTTTGAGAATGTTTATGGGCAAGGATTTGTGAGGGTGTTCATAATTTGTCTACGAAAGATTGAACTGAAAAGGGAGATTTGGACGTGGAAGGGGATGATCATAAACCAAATACATCTCTACTGGTATGAGGCTTTGTGGAGGTTCATGATTCCCAATATCATACCATTGTGGAGGTTCGTGATTCACAACATGATATCAGAGTCATGGCTTTAACTTAGCCATGTCAATAAAATCCTCAAATGTCGAACAAAGGAATTGGGAGCCTCGAAGGTGTAGTAAAAAAGTGACTTAAGTGTCAAACGAAAGGTGTACTTTGTTCGAGGGCTCCAGAGAAAAGAGTTGAGCTTCAATCAAGGGGAGCCTGGTCAAGGGCTTCATAGGCCTCAAGGGAGGCTCTATGGTATACTTTGTTCGAGGGGAGGATTGTTAGTGGAGAGTCCCACATTGACTAATTAAGGAGATGATCATGGGTTTATAAGTATACATCTCCTTACTTTAGCACTTTAGAGATGTGAGATCCCACGTCGGTTGGAGAGGAGAACAAAGCATTCTTACTCTCCCTAGTAGACGCATTTTAAAAGGCTTGAGGGGAAGCTCGAAAGGTAAAGCCCAAAGAGAACAATATCTGCTAGCGGTGGGTTTGGATCGTTACAAATGGCATCAGAGTCAGACACTGAGCGATGTGCCAGTAAGGAGGCTAAGCTCCGAAGGGGGGTAAACACGAGGCGGTGTGCCAGCAAGGACGTTGGGGTCCGAAGGGGGTGGATTTGGGGTCCCACATCGATTAGAGAAAGGAACGAGAGCCAATAAGAACTCTAGGCCCTGAAGGGGATAGACTGTGAGATCCCACAATTGGTTGGGGAAGGAGAACTAAATATTGTTTATAAGGGTGTGAAAAACCTCTCTCTAGCAAACACGTTTTAAAACAGGACAATATCTATTAGCGGTGGATTTAGACTGTTACAAGAAAAATCCGACTCGTGAGCATTCCAATTGTAATTGTAATTGTGAGACTGAACCAAAGCAAAATTCATTGTACCACCTCGTGTGAAGTACAGGATTCCTCTCAGATGGGCCCATAGAAAAGATAGTTATCTGTAAATATTACTGATGAGGAAGTCCTTTCTTCAGGAAGCTTGACCAAGAGGTTATTTTCTCGTTTATTTAGTCGATGTGACCGTCAACTGTAGTTTTGTGTTTGCAGGATAATGATGATGTAGAAAGAGCAGATATCATTCCATTCAGACTCTTCCATGTTTGAAGGCATAGAAGATTACTCCCACCAAATTGGAGGGATGATTGGGCTAATAAATGCATCTAATATCATATAGGAGTAAGTAAATTTATATTTAGAGTCAGCAAACTTTAACTCCCACTCCCAGATCATTGGTCCTTTCACCCATCCAATGTCATGGTTGACATACATGAGATCTTGGAGAACGAAACATTTCTTATAAAGGTGTGGAAACCTCTTCTTACTAGATGTGTTTTAAAAACCTTGAGAGGAAGCCTAAACGAGAAAGACCAAAGAAGACAATATCTGCTAGCGATGGGCTTAGGCTGTTACAAATGGTATAAGAGCCAGACACCGGGCGATGCGCCAACGAGAACGTTGGATCTCCAAAGAAGGTGGATTGTGAGATCCAACATTAGTTGGAGAGAGGAACAAAACATTACTTATAAGGTGTGAAAACCTTTCCCTACCAAACGCGTTTTAAAAACCTTGAGGGGAAACTCAGAAGGGAAAGTCTAAATACGGCAATATCTACTAGCGGTGGGCTTAGGCTGTTACAGCTTTCTCCACAACAAAACCAATCAAAAAAGATGAAACGTTATTCGTGAGTTTACAGAGAGCCTAATCATAAAATTTGTCTAAAGCCATATTATTGTGATCGTTTGATATACTCCGCTTGTAATCTTAGGAACTCTGGCTCAGGTCCATCCCTATGTAGTGAAGGCCATTGTGTCGAATCTCAATATTATCAACCTATTGAAGACTGCAATCATTGTAACAAAAAGCTCTAGGTGGGTACCTGTGGAAGAGAGGACATGGCCTTCTAGAGCTAACTTAAACAAGAGTGAACTTGAAGTATATGGTAATGATTTTCTTCTGTTATTGATTATTAAGGTACTTGGATGAAGTTCTTACATCCCCGCTAATATTCTCATATCACCCGAAGAGACCCGATGATGACGATCTTTCGCCCTCATATAACATGCTACGTGTCACAATTGCACTATTGCGGCAGTAGGACAGCGATTGTGCGACATTTGTTCTAATCCAGCGAACACGTCGGCTATGTGAACATTTCACGGACAATAACGGCGTATGCTCGAGCCTTGGATCGCGTTTGAGAGAAATGTACATTTTGGGGCATTTGATAGCATAAAACCTACGTAGGAAGATTTGACAACTAGTCACATCATTGTATGATACATTTTTGGGCCTTTTAGCTAAAGTGGGTGTAGACATGATTTTGTGACTGATCATACACCCCTTACAGAAACAAAAATAATAATAAGAGCATATCTAACATGAAAATAAGTAAAAAGGATTTATAACAAACATGCAGCCCTGGACAACACGTCTTGGAAAAGCATGACCAAGACATCCGACATGTAGTCATAGGCAACACGTCTTGGACAAGCATAATGTTGCATATGATGGTATCTTGTTCCTCGAAGCTCCTCAACATCGTTGCACCATATTTTATATGTTAACTGAGATTGATCAGTTACTCGTCCTGAGGTAATCAAATAAAAGTTCATTTCTAATTAGATTTAGTCGTTGAATATATATAATTGTAAGTGATCCAATCATGTAATGATGAAGGTAGATGAGATTCCATGAAAAAGTTGATAAAGCTTAGCCAAATACAGCAAATGTGATTCTCATATGAGTGATGTACATAGACAAAATAATGGCCCTTCCATTTCCATCAATGTCCTCTAAACCAACTTAGCTAAGCTATTATATTATCAAATAAATTAACTACCACTAATTTCATCATCGAATCATTCAATACCATAATGATTGATCTCGATTCGATTCCTGAGCACCTAGTGGTTAACGGCTTAGTCAAAATAAATAAATAAATCTCGGTTAGTATTTGTACTTTGAATTAAGAAGTCAAAATTTTAAATTGACATATGGTTGAAAAAAAAAGTCAACTAAATCTCGTCTATTAAAATTTATTTTTATCAACTTAAAGCTTATTATACAACATTTTAAACTCAAAATGTTGTAATTAATGATGTATTAATATTAATATTAATATTATTTTAATTTCCAATATATTATAAATAGTTTATATGGTTCGAAGCTATTAATGGATTGAACCCATGACTATTATAAGCTATAGTAAATTGTATCGTGCTCAATCGATAAACGACTTTTAACGTTAAGAACTGTTGAAGAAATTTTATCAAATTACAGAATTGCTAAATTTGCAAATTTCTTAAAAGAGTTCAAACTTTCGTGATTTGTCAATCCTCCCAACCCTCGAACTTTGAAAAATTACTGAAATTAGGGTTTGAATTTTTGGAATCATTCCAAATGAACCCTAAATTTATAATCTTAATGAACAATTTCAAATTGGATAAGTAAAAATATAATCAAAACACGTGAAGTATAGATTAGAATTCGATGTCATAATTGAATTAAGTTAAATATTTTTTAAAAAATAGCATATATTGCAGTTAATAATATAACATTTTAACAGTATAGCTACGTTCAAATTGATAAAAATATTAATTAGGTTAGACATCTCGGGTTCGCGTTGAATAATAATTATATTATAAGATTAAATTTATAATTTAATTGATGTATTTTAAATTTAAAAATATATATATTAATTTATGGATATTGGGAGAGGCCAACCAGAACCCAACCCCTTTCTTCAACAGTTCAAATCCGTCTCTGCAAAATTAAGAACCAAACAAACAAAGAACACCAACGCCACATAACAACCCCTCCAATTTCTTCTATAAATCTCCATTAAACCTTCTCTGGCTTCTTAATTCATGAACATCACCGTCCACCACACCCACCGCCGCCCTCCTTCCTCCTCCTAATCCTTCCTCCGCCGCCCCCATGGCCGATCATTTCTCCAATCCCCCGCCGCTCTTCGGCGACACCACATGGACCAAAGTCTTCGTCGGCGGCCTCGCTTGGGAGACCAAATCCGACGAAATGCACAGATTCTTCCAACAGTTCGGCGAGATTCTCGAAGCCGTCATAATCAAAGATAAAACCACCGGCAAATCCAAAGGCTACGGATTCGTAAGTTCCTTATTCCTCTCCGATTCCATTTCCGGTTACGATTTTAATTCCGCCGTCTCCGATTTTGTAATTAGGTCACTTTCCGAGATCCTCAATCGGCGAGAATGGCCTGCGCTAATCCAAATCCGATTATCTGTGGAAGACGAGCAAACTGTAACATCGCCATCTTCGGTCCGCCTCGTCCTCCGCCGTCCGGAGGTATCTCCGATTAACTTTCCTAATCTCATTACCGGAAAACGATCGATTGATTTCTGTTAACATTCTTCTCGATTTTACAGGGAGAATCCAAACTACAGCGTCGTACGGCGGGTTACGGCCGTCGTTTCCGCCGCCGCCGGTCATTTTCCCGCCATACAGGTACATGATTCTTCGATGGCGACAATGTTACAAGGAACCAACAATTTACCTCGACAGGAAGTCAAATGTTGTTTGTTTTTTTGTTTCTTTTTGCAGATACCGATCCTACGCTCCAAATTACACAGTACCTTATGGCTATGGCTATGGCATTGGGTACGGCCATGGCTATGGCTATGGCTATGGCTATGGCTATGACTGTTCTTCTTCATCACCGGCTCCAAGAGCACCATTTTCATCGCCATCATCAGCAGCAGCACCCTATGTTCCGTACTATATGAATCAGGGGTTGTTCTACTCTCCGATGCACCAGATTATTACTCCCAGTACTGGTAATTATTTATCGTTTTATTAAATTCTTGTTTTATTTTGATAATAATATCATTATTGGGCGGGGATTGTCTGGAGAGAAACACATGGGTCATGGCCTGCGCCCATGTGAGGACTGAGCTGTCTGATGGGTCATTGGCCATTCACAACCCCATGAACAGGGGTGTATGAAACGCCATGCCAGATAGGATTTTTAGGTTGTTTCCAAAGTTTCTCTAACAATTCCGTCTCTACCGTCTCACTACCAGTAGATATTGTTCTTATTCTCTTTTGAGCTTCCTCTCAAATATTTAAAACGTTCATATTAGGTAGGAGTTTCCACACCCTTGAAAATAATATTAGATGAACACGGTTCTCCACAATGATATGATATTGTTCATTTTGAGTCTCTCATGGCTTTGCTTTGGGCTTCTCCGAGAGGCCTCGTGTCAATAGAGAGAGTATTCCTTGATTATAAACCCATGATCATTCCCTAAATTAACCAACATGGAACTTTCATCCACCCTCCTAAGGGTCAGCGTCCTCGCTGGCATACTATTCGGTGACTGGCTCTAATACTGTAATAGCCCAAGTCTGGAACGAAAAGACTAGAGAGGATAATATTTGCTAGTGGTGGGTGAATTTTCATCCACCCTCCTTAAGGGTCAGCGTCCTCGCTGGCATGCTATCTAGTAACTGGCTCTAATGCTATAATAACCCAAGTCTGAAAGGAAAAGTCTAGAGAGGATGATATCTGTTAGTTTTAAAGTATTTTGATACATAATCGAAATAGATAATATGAATAAATTGGTTATGTAGCATTTAAATACTTAAAATGTGTAAAATAGGTGATATCTTAAAAAGAATATAAAAAAAAACATTCTAAAATTATTCCACATAAAACATAATCCAAACAAAAAAAAGGCAGAAAATAATATCGAGATACGAAAAAACAAAATTCAATTATTTATAGCGGTTTTTTTTTAATTATCATAAACAACAAAAATCTAACTATTCATTGGTAAGACAGATCTTGTTGGGTGTCTTTTAATATTACATGTCTGTCACTTAGATCTATTAGACACAAAATTTGCTGTATAAATAGACGTTAAATTGTTAATTTAATTATTAACCTAAGTTTAAAAAATATCATATGATATATATATATAAATGTAATTTATGTATGTTTTTGGATGTGAGTGTTCAGGTTGGGAGACTCCGCAGCATACTCCAACGGACACAGAAGGTGGAGGCAGTGGCTTCAATAGCCCAAACTCTTCATAGAATCCTGTTTATATTATATTATATTATAGTAATAATAATAATATTAAGCTGTAAATTATATTTCTGTTAGTTAAATTAGTTAATTTGTACCTTAAACTTTCAATTTTATTCCGAAATCAATAAATACAATATTGTATTTAATTTTCACCTACATTTTACTAAGATTTACCTTTTTACTCTTTCAACTATAAAATCAAACAAACCCAACTAAACGAGGTGTCTTAAATGTAATCTAGGTAACATTATTGGTGTTGACGTTCCATTATTGGTGTTGACGTTCCATTATTGGCTCTTATATTTATTGTTGTGTTGAATGGATGGAAAATCGAACAGCTTGATTGGATCAGTTTTCTCGTGCAGTTTCAATAGGGTTAGTGTGCTTCCCGACAAGGTAATGTAAATGAATCTCGGCTGAGTTGAAAACTTATTCAGCCAAAAAATTAAGATGGGTAGATCGAATTTTCATGAGTAATTTTATATAAATTTTAAAGTTTTTATTTTTAAATATTATCTTTATTAAAAAATATTAATAAATTAACGGTTAAATAAAATTACTAAGGGGAGTTTTTTATTTTTACTATTTACTGTTTTTTAAGACATATTTCATATTTATCATCATATATACATTATAAGGTCACATGACCAACCACATCTCTTTCTCAAAATGACTCAAATACCCTCCCGGATCAAACGAGAGTTGAACACCGGGCAGTTACAGGGTCGTACAACGCCGGCAAAAGGTACTTTCTGGTTCCGACGCCAACGGCGTTATAGCTGCTGCCGGTGGTGCCATCCTGCAACAGGTCACCAGCGTATCCCGGATAAGCCCCTTTCCCGTACACTCCGGGGCAAGCAGTCGCCACCTCCAGCGGCGCCGCCGGCGACCCGAGATAGTAGCCGTCTCCGAATGGGTTCGTGGCGGTTCCGGCTAAAAGAGTGGCGATGTTGATTATCATGCCATCGAGTCCGACGTCGGCGTTGGGCGGTATGAGCGGCGGCGTTTGTGGGCCGTAAATGGGCTGGTGGAAAGGCCAGGCGCATTGACCCGGACATTGACTCACTGAGTTGCCGACCCATATGAATGCCGATTTTGATTTGTGGTCCCAATCGTGAAACCCGCAGTTGCTCATACAGAAACCTTCGACGGCGACGTCCTCCGCCGTGAGAACCAGTGTCACGCCGCCGTGTTTCGAGCCGGCCCTCCGTGACAACTCGGAAATTTGAAGCTTCTTTAGGAGTTTCCCAATGGAGTAGCTGTCGTCTGTCACTTGGTTCGCTAAAATCACCCGAGCCTCTTTCTTTCCGGCTCTTTTCATATAAACCTGAATTAATAGAAAAAAATAATAATTTAATTTATAATTTATAATTTTGAAATAAATTATAGTTTACCATATATATATATATATATAATCTAAATTTGGACGGTCCACAATTTACTATATATATCATATTTAACTTTTTTATTGACGAAAAATATATAAATATTTACCTTTACTGTATTATATTTGACTTTTATTATAATAAAATAATATTTTCATTTATTATTTTTTTCATATTTTTTGAAATTTATTTAAAGATTATAAATAGAGAAATTTACCATCAAATTCTATATTTATAATCATATGAGGAATATGGAAAGAATAAATAAATAAATAAATAATAAATTAATACCAGATATATACAAATATAATACTAAGCCGTAATAGAAACAAATATCTAGATACTTAACCGACAAATATAATACATATATTAAGCGGTAATAGAAGACAAATAACTAGACACTTGACTTTAATAAAATGTCAAATATGCTACTACGATAAATGGTATGAAATACTTGCCTGTAATAAACGATCAAATGTTATATATATTAAGCTATAATTTAAAATTAAATATCTTTAACATTACTTACCTGAACGGTACTCCACCAGCGAGAGACCGGCGGGGCGTTGCTGGCGGCGGTGTCGCTCTTGGAATTCAGCGACAGAAGAAAGTCGACAAGAACAGCTTTGTGAGCCGCCGTAAACTTCCCATACCATAAAATGGAAACAGGAACATCGCCGTCAAGCAACGTCCCATTATGGTAACCGATGGCCACCGGCGGCGGTTCATACAACGCAGCAAGCTTTCTTGCTCCAAACCCAGAACCGAACATGTTCATCAATCCAAAAACAACAACAAACACAATCGAATTCGAAAATCGAAAGAGACCCATTTGAAAAATCAGCTCAAATTTTCAGAAAGTTCAAAGCTTTTTCTGTTTCCTTCTCATGAACAAGATATATATATATATATATATATATATATATATATATATATATATATATATATATATATATATATATATATATATAGATATATATATAGTGCAGTGGGAGTTGGGAAGTAGCTTTCGAGGTAATGAGGATTTCTTAAAGGCTAAAAGGAAATTTAAAGATTTAAACTTTGAGTTCACGAGAAGTTGATAAGATTTTGTATTATAGGGGGAAGAATCTAACCTTTATTTATTTAATTATTTATTTGTTTTTTTGTTTTTTTATTTTTTATTTTAATTTATTTATTTTTTGGACCTTGCTGCCTCGTAAAGTTACATGCATGCATGCATCAATTTTTCAAAAAATTAATTTTTTAAAAAATAATATCGAAATTAACCCTTTCCCCCGATTAAATTATCTAATCTTTTGATCGAAGATACACGTTTAAAAAAAATAAGCAAAAGAATAAAAATAAAAAACTTCGTGTGTTGTTATTGGATCAATGGACGATGGTTTGGCAATTACTCAAAGGAGGTTCCGGGCACCGAGAATATTTAATTAATTAATTAATAAACCATCTTAAATTCTAAACTTTAATATTACTCGTACTTCTGTAGATAATTAAATAATTTGTAATATATAAGATTTAAGTCAGCATTTGAAATTCGAATTTGGCACCTAATGGTCCCCACATTCGCCTGTAATATAATCATGTTGTCTACTCGTCTTGATTTTTAAGAGTGAAGATTATCTCAACAAACGAACACGGGTCTTTTATATTTAATTTTAAAATTTTAAAATATTTATTATAAAAAAAAAAACAAAAAGATTGTTTAAATTTGTGTAAGAAAATGAATATATTAAATGTGAATTGAATTATTGATATAAATATTAAAATATATTAAGAAAATGATTGGTGGTGGGACCAAATGGAAAAAAATAAATAAAAATAATAATAATTAAAATTTTAATGGAAAATGCATCAGAAAACACAGACGAATCTGTACGCTCCAATGAAACAACGCATTTGCTTTATCCAACTCCACTTGCTTGTTTTTTATGTTTGCCCATGCCGACATGTCGTTTCTCGTTCTCTTGACCTTGGGCGATAAAATTATGAACATAGGCATGTTGAGTCTATAGTTATGTGTATACTTGGCATTAATGAAAGGAGTTGAGGGAGAGCAATAATGGAGTTATGAGGTTGGGAGAATCTCGAGCATTCATTCAAATTAGATAAGTCGTAACGTAGCTGAGAATTGTGGTTGCAAACATAATAACCGAGGTAAGAAATAATTAGACGAAACATTAAAAGTTTTGAAATTTATTGGACGTTTTTCAACGTTCATGAACTAAACAGACGCAAACGTCAAAATTTATGAGCTGAATTTCTCGATTAATTCATACTAGATATTTAACTTTGAATTATAGTTTACCACTTATTACAGACAAATATCTTGTATAATTGATGATATTTAGTACCATATTTGACTATTTATTATAGGCAAATATCTTGTGGTTTATCATGTGTATCACATTTGTTCCCTTGTTATAAGCAAATATCTGTATCCATTTATTGCTATTTCTATTTATTTGATTATAAATAGAGAACTTTTACCCATTCGGTTTTAGCAACTACGATTCTCTATTCTCCGTGGCTTCCGAATCCACTTCTCATCTTATTCCTTTCAACACTATAATCCATATATTGCCAAGACTGGTCGGTCTGGCTAAAGGTGTGGTGGTGATTACATCATATCATCAACATAGCCCAACATGTCTTTGACTTTTTCAACTAAGACAACGAGAGAAAGAAAGCTTAACGGTGATCATATGGATTAGAGTGTTGAAAGGAAGAAGATGAGAAGAGGAATTGAAAACCATGAAGAAGAAAAGATCGAGCTTACTAACCCGAAAAAGTTCGAATACCATGAGAATATTTGATAAAATCACCGTACCTAAATGATAGACGTTACTAACTTTATTTTTGCAAAAGTCAACGTAGGTACGGAGGGACCCTAACAAGGCGAATTGACTTAGGGCAATTGGCCATTTCCAGGAAGCTGCTGCAGGCTGAGCGTGAGCCAACAGCGGTGGCATTGACTTCAGACCAGGCGCCCCATGCGACAGCTCCACAAATCGCCTCCACTCTTCACGCTCACGGACCATAAATTCTCCTCCGCCGCCGACCAAGGAAATGCCTCCTCCGCTGGCAGCCTCCCGACAACTCGACACCACCGATAAAAATTTAGTTTCTAATAAAACATTAAACTTTTAATTTTATATTTAATCGGTCGATATAAAAAAAAAAAAAAAAAAGTAATAAATCAATTATCTGTTATATACTAAATTAAAAAAAAAAATTAATAAATTAAATTAATTACACAGTAAAATTGGTAATTTAATAAAATAAAATCCATTATCCGAGATTTAAGAGATTTATTTAATTATTATTTTTAAATATTTTTTTATTATATCTGCCATCCATCCCTATCCTTACATTTTTAATTAATTAGGGTATGGGGTAGGGTTTGCTGGGGAAGCCTCGTGAACTCCAAAATATATTTATTTATTTTTATTTTTATTATTTTATCTTTTATTGTTTGGATAATGCTGACGGCCACCTGTTGCATAGGTAGACTCGTGATTTTGGGTTTACTTTTACATGTTTATTAATTATAATTATTTAATGCGCGCATTAACTCACCAAACTCCCACTAATCATATTTTTTTAAATAAATAAATAATTAAAACCTTAATATTTTTAATAAATTAATTAATTTTTATTTTTAAGAAATATTAGACTTGGTTAAGTTATTTTTTACATAATTATTGAAAATAAAATTAAGAAATTATAATTTAATATTTTTGAAATTAGGTATTGGGGAATTTGAAATTTTGGAGGGCTGTGCCAGCTGTGAGGTCCAGTGAATGTTTCACTGGAGCTACTGGCTACCGGTTACGAAGGTAGCCAATCCATAGAGGTCTACGCGGTATTATTACAAAGAAATTAAATAACCAAAAACTGGAAGCGCCAAATATCACGTGCACATCACGTGCTCTTCCCATTGGATACCACTGCCAATAGCATTCCTTTACGCGTCCCGATGAATTGACATTCATGCACTGCCTCCAGCCTGTCACTCACTCCCCCAACGTCTATTTCCTTTCCTAATCTTCCCATTTTACCCCTACCCTCCCCATACCACCCTCAGGACAAATCTGACTTTTCCCCCACCAAAAGTCATCTTACTGTATCTAACCTGTAAAAAACACGTCTACATTTAAAATCCAGAGATTTTCACTTTCCATTACCACTCACGAGTGTAGAACACGCGCCCATCGTACGATATACAACGGCGCGTTGTAACCACGCGCCGGTCGATGTTGCTTAAACGGAATTGCCTACATGGTAAGTCAAATTCCACCTCATCTTCATATCTACCATTTTTAAAAAAATAATAATAATAATTTATTATCCATCAATTCTTGGCAGCTTCCAGTTCTTCCACCTATATATATATAAACCCGGTCGGCTTATTATTCCATCACAAACCAATTCATCGTCTTCCTCCTCTGCTTCTGCTTCTGCTTCATAACAATGGCGGCCTCGATGTTCCAAATCTTTGTCTTTATTTCCTTCTTCCAAATCTCCATTGCTTCCAGGTTGCTTAATGAGTTCATTCCCGACCAGACCCAGTCGCTGAAATACCACAACGGCCCTCTTCTTTCCGGCAAGATCCGTATCAATCTCATTTGGTATGGAAAATTCAAGCCGTCCCAGAAAGCAATCGTTAATGATTTCCTTACTTCCCTGTCGGATTCTTCCATTAAAGCCGCCGCGCCGTCGGTCGCCTCGTGGTGGAAGATGACGGCGAAGTATTATGAACATTCCGGCAAGACATCAGCTCCTCTGTTTTTGTCGGTCGGAAAGCAAGTACTCGATGAGAATTACTCGTTGGGGAAATCGCTCACCAACAAAAAAATCGTTCAATTAGCTTCAAAGGGTGAGCAAAAAAACGCGATTAATGTCGTGTTGACGGCGCCGGATGTCACCGTCGATGGATTCTGTATGAGCCGTTGCGGCACTCATGGCTCTGCCCCCGCCGCCGTCGGAGTCAAAGGCAAAAACTACAAATTCGCTTACATTTGGGTTGGTAATTCCGAAACCCAATGTCCCGGACAGTGCGCGTGGCCATTCCATCAGCCGATTTACGGCCCGCAATCGCCGCCTCTGATTGCGCCGAACGGCGATGTGGGTATGGACGGAATGATTATAAACCTCGCCAGTCTCTTGGCCGGAACCGTCACGAACCCATTTGGAAATGGATACTTTCAAGGTCCGGCGACGATGCCATTGGAGGCTGCCTCGGCCTGCACCGGCATCTATGCTAAAGGGGCTTATCCTGGTTACGCCGGCGATTTGTTGACGGATTCCACCACCGGCGGGAGCTATAATGCTAACGGCGGTAACGGAAGGAAGTACTTGCTGCCGTCGTTGCTGGACCCTTCTACTTCGGCTTGTTCGACATTGGTTTGAGATGATCATAGGGAAATGGTGCATTAAATATTTAATTCGTTGATTTCTTCATTTGTTGTAGCTCTGTTACATATCTGATTAATTAATCACAGCAAATCTCTTTTATTTGCTTAAATCCTTTAATCATTACACTAATTCTATTAATATCTGATGATGAAAGTCCCACATCGGTTAATTTAGGGAATGATCATGAGTTTATAATAAAAAAAATACTCTCTCATTAATATTAGGCATTTCGAAAAGTTTAAGACTTAGTCATGAGAGATTATACTCAAAGTGGGTAATATCATACTTTGTTGTGAGAGTCGTATTTATCTAAGAATTATAATTTTTGGAAAAGCTGAAAATTTTAAAATAAATTCCCTTTATAAAATTTTTATTTATTTTCATTTACATCAATTGTATTGGGCTTGTTGGTGCTTTGATTGGCCCATGGGCCGTTCCTAGAAAGTTCAATAATATTTAATAAAAAATATAATATGAGATACGATGTAATTTTAAAAAATTTAAATTTTAAAATAAACAATTAAAAATATATTAATAAATTTATTTAAACCAGGTTTGATTGTCTTTTTAGTTTTTAGATTTTCCATTAATTTTAATACCATATAATAATAGATAATTGAAGAAAAGTATAAATGGAAATAAAATAAAATAAAAAATAAAAAATAAATAACAAAAATATTAGAATAATATAAAAGTAAAAAGATTTGAAAAGGGTGAATAAAATCTTTGAATAATATAAAAAGTAAAAATTTGAAAAGACCGAATAAAATTGTAAAATTTCATTATCGAAATTAATTTTTTTAAATATATATCATAATTTTAAAAATAAAAAAATTAAGGGCAAAATAATTAATTTAAATTAATTTAAATAATTTAAGCACGTGTTTATTTATTTATTATGAGATTTTAATAATTAGATAGACATGTGGAAATGCACGACGGTCCGACATTTGTGAATGGCTAGGACAACTATGTTGGAATTTTCACGGGGTACCTTCTTTTATTTCGTGTTAAAGGAATAATTGGCGTTAATTTATTACGAACTTTATTTCAATTATTCTTCATTTTTGTTGTGTGTTTGTTAATTATTTGTGTACTAAAATTTTTATTTTAAATAATTAAATAATAATGTGAGGAGGATTTTTATTTCAAACCATTAAATATTATAACAAACTTAAAGTATTTAATTAATTAAGAGCATTTATTACTTCCAAGTTTATTCCAGGCATATTCTAAAACATTTTGCCAAAAATTATTTTTTTTTATTTTTGTTTATTAGGGACTTCTTGTCATCATAGTTATTCGTTATTAGATCTGGTGTCTTCAATGTGGAGTTTAAGTACCGGATTGAAGTGCCTAGACACTGTTTGATCAGAGTAGACGAACGAACGACTTTATTTTTCACATCAAATGCTAGAATATGAAAGAAGATAACAGTCATACGTTCCAAGTCAACTCATAAAGTAGCTCGTGTTCTCGTTACAAGTTAAGTCATTCTTGTGAAAGAGTTAGAAGAAGTTGCCTAATTTGGTGTCAAAGGTGAAGTGATTGGTCTTCTACTCTCCCTTCTCCGAGTTTAGTAATCACGTTAGAACATTTCATTCACTATTGTTGTGCTATGTATTATAATTGTACACTTGCGACAACGGGACAACGATTGTGCGACATTTATTATAACTTAACGAATAAGTTAGTCGTGTGAAATTCAAACTTCGCGATAATATTGGCGTATGCTCGAGTCTTAAGTCACATTTGAGAGAAATGTCTTAGAAAGCATGAGCGAGAAAAAACGTGTTATAGGCTAGAAAAGAATAAGCGACAACCATGGGTTTGATAGCATACAACCCGGGTAGGAAGAATTGACAACTAGTCACATCTACTATAGTATTTTTTTAGACACTTTAGCTGTGTCGGGTGTAGGTATGTTTTTTGTGGCCGGTCACAACAACAAATTTTGAAACGCACATGCGACTATGAACAACACATCCTGGACAAGCATAACTGGGACATCCAACATACGGACACGACAACATGCCTTGGACAAGCATGACGAACTACATGTATTAATTTAATTATTTAAATAAAGAAAAAAGATGGTGTCGACGTGGACCGGTTGGTGAGCTTGGTAGGTAGGTGGCTTCAGAATGGTTGCCGGACGTTTTCTAACCCACTGGTTAGGTGGCCCCTCATCCTAATTATTTATTTTTCCTCCAAATTTTAATTTATTTTATTGGCTTTATAACAAAAATAAAATAATTTTAAATTTACCTATTTATATTTAAATTGCACCGTTAGTCATAACCCGCGCTACTAAACTCCGTTTATTTCCGTTCCGTCTTCACGGCGTCGAATATTTTATTAAAAAAAAAAAGAAAAAAAAAAAAAATTACATCGTGGCTTCTCTCCCGGTCTATTTAAGATCCATTGCTGGGCAGTTTATTTAGCAGCTGAGAACTGCCGCGGAAATCGAAGAAGCCAACGGAATCAATGGCTCTCTCTAGCAGTTCTCTTGTTCCGATCAATTCTTCTGTAAGGAATCGGAGCCCTTTCCCTTCCTCTAAGCCTCGCCATTGTTCTTTCAACTTCGATGATCGAAAGTCTCTGCGGATCATCGCCCAGGCTTCTGAGTCTGCCAAGAATCCGGCTGTTTCCGATCCACCGGTGGAGAAGAAATCGGTTCCGCCGTCTGTATCGGCTGCTACGAACTCGACGGTGAAGCCGGCTCAGAAGTTGGGCTCTGAGAAATGGACTCCCGACAGTTGGAAGTCGAAGAAAGCTCAACAGCTTCCTGAGTATCCGAATCAGGAAGAGCTTCAATCGGTGCTTCATACGCTGGAAGCGTTTCCCCCACTCGTATTCGCCGGAGAGGCGAGGAGCCTGGAGGAGCGTCTGGCGGAGGCGGCGATGGGGAATGCTTTCCTTCTACAGGGTGGGGATTGTGCTGAGAGCTTTAAGGAATTTAATGGTAATAACATTCGTGATACCTTTCGGATTATTCTTCAAATGGGCGCTGTTCTGATGTTTGGAGGACAAATGCCAGTCATTAAGGTCACATTTCGTTTGCTTCTGTGTTTAATTTTTCAATCTATTTCGTTTTCCTCGATGATTTCGGTAAAATTGATCCGCGAATCTGGAAATTGGTTGTTTAGGTTGGAAGAATGGCCGGCCAGTTTGCGAAGCCTAGGTCAGACCCGTTCGAAGAGAAAGACGGTGTAAAGCTGCCGAGTTACAGGGGAGATAATATCAACGGGGATGCTTTTGATGAGAAGTCGAGGATTCCAGATCCTCAAAGGTTGATCCGAGCCTACTGTCAATCGGCGGCGACTCTGAATCTTTTAAGGGCTTTCGCCACCGGTGGTTATGCAGCCATGCAGAGGGTCACACAGTGGAACTTGGATTTTGCAGAGCACAGCGAGCAAGGAGATAGGTATTTGCTTTATTCAGATTCTTTCTCTTCTTAAATTCGTTCTGGTCAAATCGAGATCGTTTAAAGTAGCTTAATGAATCTTTGACATTCGTCTGGCTTCTGATTTTCATTTTTCTTTTGATGATTCTTGTATTCCTGTGCCCTTTCCTGCAAGCCTGTATCATCTGTTCTTCCATAGGATTATGATTCAACTTAACTATTCGCCCTGTTTCTAATTATGCATATTGTTCCTCACAATCAAGATCAGAGATATGATTGGCGTGAATTCTTACTTTCTTGGATAATTGAGTTCCCTTTTGCTGATATAATTAGGTTCTAAATCATTATTACTGTGTTCTAGATACCAGGAACTCGCCCACCGAGTCGATGAGGCCCTTGGATTCATGGCTGCTGCTGGACTTACTATTGATCATCCTATCATGACTGCTACTGATTTCTGGACATCTCATGAATGCTTACTCTTGCCATATGAGCAGTCACTTACTCGGTTGGATTCGACTTCTGGTCTTTACTATGATTGTTCTGCTCATATGCTTTGGGTGGGTGAACGAACCAGGCAGTTGGATGGTGCTCATGTTGAATTCTTAAGAGGGGTTGCCAATCCTCTGGGAATTAAAGTAAGTGCATCAGATTAAGCTACCCACGATGCTATTCCATGTTATTCAATTGATCATGTCTTGAAAATGCTCCTTTTATACACTATTGGATCATGTTCCTGAGACGGTCTTGACTGAATAAGTTGAATCTTGTGTAGGTAAGTGATAAGATGGATCCAAACGAGCTTGTTAGGCTCATTGAAATTTTGAATCCTCAAAACAAGCCAGGGAGGATTACAGTGATCACTAGAATGGGAGCTGAGAATATGAGAGTGAAGCTTCCGCATCTGATCCGAGCTGTTCGCAGGTCTGGTCAAGTTGTCACCTGGGTTTCCGATCCTATGCACGGGAACACTATCAAAGCCCCCTGTGGTCTCAAGACCCGCCCCTTCGACTCTATCAGGGTATGAAATTCATCCTTTATCATTCTACTTATAGACTACATCAGGAAGGCATGATTTGTTGAACTTAGAGCCACTGCGTAGTTACATGATATTCATAAATTTAGCGTATATCGAGGGAAAATAACTCCGAAACTGAAAGAAAATCTGAATTCTAATTGGGAATTTGTTCATACTTTCGTATCCAAATCTTTTGGTCTACCCTTTGAAGTGCTTAGAATTAGTGTGCGGGATGAACCGCAACTGTAACAACCTAAACCCACCACTAGCAGATATTGTGCGCTTTGACCTCTTATGTATCGCCATTAGCCTCACGGTTTTAAAACACGTCTGTTGCTAAATCCACCCACTTGGAGACCTAGTGTCCTGGTTGGCAACCGTTCGATGTCCGGCTCTGATACTATTTGTAACCGTCCAAGCTCACCACTAATAGATATTGTCCGCTTTGGCCCGTTACATATCCATTTTAGGCTCCCCTCAAGGTTTTAAAATGTGTCTGCTAGGAAGAGGTTTTCACACCCTCGTAAAGAATGCTTCATTCCCCTCTCCAACCGAGGTGGGATCTCACAACAACGTTCAGCTGGCTTTATTTCTTATTCAAGTAATTCGACCCTTGGAAAGTAATGGCAAAAATAAGAGTAAGAAGGTATTGTCGACAAGATAAAGTTGTCCACGTGGAGATGAATGATCATTTGGTAGGAAATGATAGTTTATGAAAGATTTTTGTGGAGCAAGTCAAAGTAAGATTCATGATCTAAATTCTTCTTAAAGAATTGTGGTAGGTAGGTAAGCGGGGTAGGTATGTTTCCATATCACCAAGTTGACTGCACCTTTTGAACAACCTTTTGGATCATGACATTTTTTCCACCTCTCAATTTGCTTGTTTTACATGTCATTGTGGGTCATCCGAGTCGGTTACACCCGAGTTGGCCAAATGTAACGGCCTAAGCTTAGTAGATAGTGTCCGCTTTAGCCTGTTGTGTATCCCCGTTAGCCTCACGGTTTTAAAAACGTGTCTACTAGGGAGAGGTTTCCACACCCTTATAAAGAATGATTCGTTCTCCCCTCCAACCGATGTGGAATCTCACAATCCACCCACCCCCCTTGAGGCCCAACGTCTTCGTTGGCACACCACCCCATGTCTGGCTTTAATACCATTTGTAACAGCTCAAGCCCACTTGCTAATAGATATGTCTGCTTTGGCCCATTTACGTATCGTCTTCAGCTTCACGGTTTTAAAACGCGTCTACTAGGGAGAGGTTTCCACATAAGGAATATTTTGTTCCCCTCTCCAACTGATGTGGGATCGCACAATCCACCCCCTTTGGGAGCCTAACATCCTCGCTGACACACCGCTCAGTATCTGACTCTGATACCCTTTGTAACAACTCAAGCTCACTGGCTCTGATACCCTCTGTAACAATCCAAGCTTACTGCTAGTAGATATTGTCTGCTTTAGCCTGTTGCGTATCACCGTTAGCCTTTCGGTCTTAAAACGCGTCTACTAGGGAGAGGTTTTCACACTCTTATAAGGAATGTTTCGTTCCTCTCTCCAACCGATATGGGATTTCACACCAAAGAACTCTGAATCTAACTAACAAGTTTTAACTGGAATTTGCAAATATGTGTTTGTTTGAAGAAAGCAAGTAATGTGGAGATTGTGTTGGCAGGCCGAGGTTAGAGCATTCTTCGACGTGCACGAGCAAGAGGGCAGCTACGCTGGGGGAGTTCATTTGGAGATGACTGGGCAGAATGTGACAGAATGCATTGGTGGATCAAGAACCGTAACATTCGACGATCTGAGCTCACGCTACCACACCCACTGTGATCCTAGGCTCAATGCTTCCCAATCTCTCGAACTCGCGTTCATCATCGCAGAGCGGTTCAGAAAGAGGAGGATCAAGTTGCAGAGTTCTCTTCCCTCTTCTGGCCTGTAAAATGCTCCAGTTAGTAGAGTTCGAGTTCGTCCTTGTAACGTTTTCCTAGTCTTTTCCGATCTTCCGCTGCCCCGCTCTCTAGCTATATTTGGTTGTATTACCAAGAAAACTGTTGGTTTGGATTGGGACACCCTCGTAAGAACAGAAGTGAATGAGGTGAAGAAATGGGAAATGAGTGCCAGTTTATCCCATTCTCCATCTCTTTATAATATATGTTCCTCGTTTTGAATGATTGTTCATTTCCTTCGGAGTGGTATTAAGATAAAAACTAAATGAACTTTTTCCCTCAGTACTTACCTTGCTAAACATTCCAATCGGTTAAGGTATGTATCTTTCGATCAAAAGATTGAAGGTTTGAACTCGAAATGTTAATATATGGTAAGATTAGAATTCTTCTACGTCAGTATTCATTTGGACGACGACAGAAAAAGGTTTTAGTTCTGTTTATGTCAAAGAAAGAGATCACTATTCGGCTTGGTTGGGTTGGTAATCTAATCCAATTTAAATTTTTTCACAACCCAACCTAACCTTCTATTTTTTGGTTGGGTTTGGGTTGTGAAACAATGAAATACTGAGTGGAGAAGTTCGATAAGAAATACAGGGTAGAGAAGTTCGACAGTAAACACAAAGTGGAGAAGTCCGAGTGGAGAAGTCCGACAACAAACACAAAGCGGAGAAGTTCGACGAGAAATATAGGGTAGAGAAGTTCGACAGCAAACACAAAGTGAAGAAGTCCGACAACAAACACAGAGCGGAGAAGTTCGATGAGAGTGGAACAGAGCACCGAGTGGAGAGACAGTCGGCGATGTCTGATGAGAAACATAGAGGCAAAATCGAGCAAAGAAACGAGAATTCAAAAGAGTCCAACGAAGAAACAAAGAGGCAAGCTGACGACACAGAGACAAGACGAAAACTTAGTAGAACAACAAAGAGGAACGTAGACAATGACTCATAGGTTTGGCTATGAGAGCTCGGGCCTACTTTATTATTATTTCTTAAAGTTTTTGGGTTAGATCGGATTAACCCAATAATTTGAAATTCAAACCCGAACAAGTCAGATTCTATAAAATGAACACAACCCAACCCTCATAATTCAAATTAGCTTAGAGTTCTTTGGCTTGCTCCATTGCTTTTATGTTAATTACCATAATAAGTCATGATAAACCTTAAAACTCAAATTAAATGTTTCTCTTACACACAAGATCCTTGAAACGTTCATTTAATTAAAACACAAATCCATATCATTAAATATAAAGCAGTCTTTTCAGATTAGCCATGTACTTGAATATCCACTAAAATTGAACAGCGTGAATTCGTCAAATTACTAAGCTGGATTTCAAAATTCCTCTAGGCTTAATCATGAAATTTGAAGTATATCAAGAAATGGCTATCCAAATTAGGAACCAAAAATCCAATCCATTCTAGATGTCAAGAAAGCTAAAAGAAGATTCTTTTAAAAAGCAAAACAGGATGGCAAAATTTAAGATAACAGAACCCTGAGACATAAATAATACGAATTAACTAAACTAAGCAGCAATGGACGGCTTTGAAGCAGTAGAGAGCCTCGACCTCTTCTTCGCCAAACTCTCGCTGCGGCGTTCTCTTTGCTCCTTCAGCCTAGACGCAAGGAGCTTCTGATACTCAGCAGCCTCAGACTTGGCCTTCGCAATTCTCTTCTTCTTCTCTGCAATTCTTCCTCGCTTCCTCTGCAGGGTCAGTGGGGTAACCAACCTCTGAATCTTGGGGGCCTTGCTAACTTTTTTGCCTGCCAATCAACAAAGAAAAAACCCCATGAGAACTTAATTCAAGAAGAAAGGGAACTGAATGTACAATTTGTACCAAATAAGATTCTATATATCGCTCAAAAGATAATCTCAGAATATTCCTGTAACAGCCCAAATCCCCCACTAGCAGATATTATCCGTTTTGGACCATTACGTACTGTATTCAGCCTCGTAGTTTTAATACACGTCTACTAGGGAAAATTTTCCACACCCTTCAAAGGAATGCTTCATTCCCCTCTTTCACCGATGAGGGATCTCACAATCCCACTTTAGAAAGCTTGTGACAAAACATAGCATAGTTTATTAAAGGAAAACATTCATCCAATTTTATCAAAAAACAGTATTAGACCTTGATCTATACTTGGGCCATCTTATGTAGCATTGTTGGAAAATTATAACTCCTCTAATCCTCTCCATCCACGACCAAAAGAAATCCAAAACAATCTTAGTTTGTTGAGCTAGGTTTAAAACTCACAAAAGGCAATATAAACCATACCAGATTTGGTGGTGAATGTTCTACGGTATGTGTTGACATACTTTCGAACATCGTCTTCCTTTGACAGATTGAAAAGCTTGCGAATCTTGGATGCCCTCTTGGGACCCCTCATTCTTGGTTTCTCAGTGTCTGTCAAGCCAGGAAGATCATTGTCTCCCTTCTTCACAATCACCAAATTCAGAACAGAAAGGTCTTGGCTGACAATGCAACCACGCACAGACTTCCTCCTGCGTTCTCCATTGCGCCTTCCATATCCACGGAAACAAGGGGTACCTGGCCAAACAAAAACAAATAAATACATGCTTGGATACTTGGGATAGTACTATAAATTATTGGAAACAAATAATATACACCACAAATTAGATTAAACGGTGCCACAGACCTCTGTGTAGAAGGAGACGGACACGGCCAGGGGTCAACACTCCCTGTTTCATTGGGAATCCCTGCTTGTCGCAACCTCCCATGATTTTGAAAACATAGCCCTTGAATTCCTGAGAAGAGGAAATTCCTCAATCAGTAAACTCAGCCACAGCAACGAGGAACTGAGATTTAATATAATGGATCACAGAAGAGCCCACATACCTCTCCGAGAGAATCTCCACTGACTTCCTGGGAGATCCTCTTGTCAAAAAAAGCACGGCTAAACAAAGAAAATGGTTCATTTTAGTCCATGAAACAATTTAACCCAGGTTAAATATGATATCATCCATGCAAAAAACAAAGGTTTAGTAATAAATTCAAAGATCCAGGCATGTAAAGCCAAGCTACAGCAAATATGAGTTTCAAGACATGAAGATGTACTTTTCAACCTAATCTAAGTTTCAAGCAACTGAACATTACGGTTCTACTAGACCAAGCTACGTATTAATGTAAAGTTTACAATAGAAAAATTCGACTGAAGATGGAAAGAACAATTCATAAACATAGAATGCACATTCGTTACTAAAACAACAAACTGAAGAACATAGAGATTTGAAAGCTAACAGTTTCTGGTCATCGTCGATTTCGAGTTTCTTCTGGCATCCAGTGGTCGGATTCGCGATATTAAACTGAAAACAAAATAGCTCAAAGTTAGAATTGAATCAAATTAGAGAGAACAATCAGGAAGAAGAGGAATCGAAGGTCGAACCTTCATCTTGTTGAGATAGTCGTGAAGGCAGGCGGCCGCAGAGAAGATATGAACAATGGAGCGAGGGAGCTACGCCTTCTTTAGGGTTTAACCTTGGCGCATAAGGGATTTTATATATGTGCTGTAACGTTTTAATATTGGATCAAAAATAGTGGGCCTACTCTAATTGGGCTGCAAACTGAAGCCCAAATAATCTATTAAAGCCCAATTTTCCAAAGCCTTTTCCATTAGTGGGCCTAATCTAATTGGACTGTCCAAACTAAAGCCCAATCATCTATTAAGGCCCAATCTACCAAAGCCTTTTTAATTAGTGGGCCTAATCTAATTGGGCTGTCCACGCTAAAGCCCAAATAATCTATTAAAGTTTTTTTTTTTTTTTTTTTTTTTTTTTTTTTTTAGATAAACCAATGGCAAAACCCAGCCTCAAATATGGTGACCCTTACCATAAGGATTGGGTTGGATGGAATTTTTTTTAGACTTGGTCGAGTTCAGGTTGAGTATGGGTTCAGTAGGCAAAGGATTGGAGTAACCCGACCCAACCTGATTATATATAAAATAAAAAAGAAAGAGAAATAGAATAACAAGAGTGGCCCGAGCACAAGCCCAACGCCCCCAACCCGAGTTTCCCTCCTCATGTGGCTTTATCTACCATATGCGACGCCAACACATTGTGCAGTGTCTACGTGTAGGGCGTATGTGTACTTGTAGACTAGACTTAGACTGAAATGTTCGGATCACGTCACCACCTTTCCATTTTCGAGTTTCATTTGCTTTGTTAGCTTTGCGCTTCAGTGAGTAGCATAGAATTAGAGAGCATCGCATCACGTTTGAGAGCAAAGGGTTCAGGTACCAGTTATCTTCGTTTCATCTTGTCTCAATCTTACCTTTGTAGCCAGTATTCAGTCATCAAGTTCTCATTTCGATTCACTGTTAGCTCCCAGTTTCGTGTTTGTCGCCTCCTAGTTGCTCAGCTTTAGCCTCGAGTGCTTCAACATTAGAGTTTTTCTTCTAAACATCCCGAACCCAACCCAAAAAATAGTGGGCTAGGTTGAGTTACTAATCTAATCCACTCGAACTTTCTGGTTGGTCAAAATTATTCCCTCAACTCGACTCATGTACACCCCTATTAATATTAAAACGTTCGGAACGAGTCATTTCATTCTCAATTTTTATTGAGTTTGAAATTCTCGATTTTAGTCTAGGCAAATATTTTGTTTATTTTTTCATTATTTTCAATACCCTCATTATATACATATTTTTTCACTAATAAACTATATAATAACCTTAGCATAAAAAATACCATAAGAAAATTATTAATTTTGTTACGTATTAAATAAATGTGAGCTAGATAATAATTAATTATTTTGAATTTTCAACTTACAAAAATAGTAAATATGTTGATATTTTCCTCATTTATTATATTATAGTCCATGTTAATTGAATAAACTTTAAATTAAATTAGTCCCTATTAATAGTTTGAATTTAATTTTACAAAAGTTGATTAGTTAATACATTAAAATAGAGTGGGGGAGTTGGGCCAGGTCAGCGGTCAGCGGTCAGCGGTCAGGTCAACAAAGAATGGCCTTCCTTTGCTGCCCAGCTTCAGCCATGGGCCCTTTAATTCAAGAAACAGAAGAATGCTTCTTTTTTTAGTTATATTCAAATTATTACTATTATTTTTAAATAAATAAATAAATAAAAGAGAACGGTTTTCTTTTTTTTTTTTATTTTAATAAAAATATACAGACAAATTTCAGCGATCGAAGGGCTGAGATTGAATCACTGAAATCTCTCTCCATCTCAGCCGTAATTTTCGGTCCACTACTCCTGAAAAAGGCCTTACATTCGGCCCTCAAAAGCCCACCTCCTCCACTCTCCGTCTTCCTCTCCTCCTCTCTTTCTTCCTCTTCCTCTTCCTCTTCCTCTTTCACCCTCTGATCCCAAATCCACCGGTCCTCAGATCCAATCTCCATTTCCTTGCAATGGCTACCGCCCCCTCTCTTCGCGAGGAGAATGTTTACATGGCCAAGCTTGCTGAGCAGGCCGAGCGCTACGAGGAGATGGTCGAGTTCATGGAGAAGGTTTCCGCTTCTATCGACAAGGAGGAGCTCACCGTCGAGGAGAGAAACCTCCTCTCCGTCGCCTACAAGAACGTCATCGGCGCTCGTAGGGCCTCTTGGCGTATTATTTCCTCCATCGAGCAGAAGGAGGAGAGCCGAGGTAATGATCACCATGTCTCTGTGATCCGTGACTACAGATCCAAAATCGAGAGCGAACTCTCTAATATCTGCGATGGAATTCTCAAACTCCTTGATTCCAGACTCATTCCTTCCGCGGCCTCCGGAGATTCCAAGGTATTTTACCTTAAAATGAAAGGCGATTACCATAGATACCTGGCTGAATTCAAAACCGGTGCCGAACGGAAGGAAGCTGCCGAAAGTACCCTCACTGCTTACAAAGCCGCTCAGGTCTGCTTCTCTCTTGTCCGATCCGTTTATTTCGCTGATATGTTATGAATACGGTGATCGTACTTTTTATGTTTCTTTGTTTTCCTGCTAGTTTTCTTGATTTTAAATCACGATTATTTGAGTTATTTTCCATTTTTTATTATTACGAGGTCATTTCTGCGTTGTGCTTTCTGCTCTACCGATTTTTGTATGCGTAAAATTGAACGAACTCGAATTTCCTTTACAGGATATTGCAAATGCCGAGTTGCCTCCCACACATCCGATCCGACTTGGATTGGCCCTCAACTTCTCTGTATTCTACTATGAAATTTTGAATTCTCCTGATCGTGCCTGCAGTCTTGCAAAACAGGTTAGTCAATTTCTCAAACGTTCTCATTCTAAAGTCGAATGATCGATTTCTGCGTTTGGTATAAAATCATCACCGATTCTTGTGTAATGTTCTCGGCAAAAAAAAAAAAAAAAAATACTAACATCTGAATCATCGTATGCTTGCCTGGTTTCATTTTTTATGCCGACTGAGAATCCATATCTATTATGTTCCGCTTTAATTAACAGTTTCTTTTCATTAATCAATGTCAATCTACCATTTTATTCATATTTTATTTTCATCCTTAAACCAGGCGTTTGATGAAGCTATCGCTGAGTTGGATACCCTCGGTGAGGAATCCTACAAGGATAGTACTTTGATTATGCAACTTCTCCGCGATAACCTCACTCTCTGGACCTCGGACATGCAGGTACACGAACTAAATTCAGCCCACCTTTGGTTTTATGGCACATTATTGAAAAAATCATTCCACAAAATGGTACAGAACAGTGATTGAATTGCAAAAATACGTTGCATATAGCTGCTCACTAGAATCTACTATTAAATCTATAATTGATTGGCGAATGAATCACCGAATGAAACCTTTCTTCCTCTTTCCTTTAAATCCCCACCATTGTTCAAGAATTACACCCTTTTACGCACTATTTTTGTTTGTTTTTCTTGATCTTTGTTTCAGGACGAGGGTGCGGATGAGATCAAAGAAGCTCCCCCCAAGCGCGAGGAAGAAAAGCAGTAAGATTAGTGAGTCCCCCACCCAAGTAGGGTTATGAACTTCTCCATAATATGTTTTTGATAGGAGAAGATGCTTGCTTCTTGTTGCTTAATTGGTACTATCCTGAGTTGTAAGGGCTCTCATGTCATTTGTTGCCGGATTGTGACCCGAGCTACAAAAACCTCGTTTACTTTTTTTTCTCTTTCATTTTTATTCTATAATCTAAAATCAGTTTTTTGTTTGCTTCTCTTGATTTACATTTTCAAGATGCATTTTGTCCAATAGAAGTGGATGACGTTGAATAGCATTGACCTCTATTTTGTCGCCTAGCTCTAATGGCTTCACGTTGAATACCCATTGGTTTTTATTACAATTTTGCTTTAAATTCTTCCCCATTGTTCTTGGTAGTGCATAATTCCTTATTCTTTCTTCCATTCAAATGAAATTTGGAATATCGAATCGTTCCACGATGGAGTGGACGGGCTGGTGAGCCTCCAGGACAAAGAGGTGGACACTACTAACCAAGCCAAGCCTAGTTCTCATTGATAGGTGCTGGTAGCTTGCTTCCAAGCCTTGCCAACTATAATAAATAGTTGTGGCCACACGGCCTCAAGGAGCCTCAAGTGCTTGTACAATGCTCAAGTGGCTCTGGGCCACGAGTAGGATGGAGCTACTTTTGAAACTCTTAGTCAAGCGTGTCATATATATTGAGGGAAGGGTGGATTTGAGAGCCTTCTTTATCCTATCTCGGGGTTGATGTTGGGATTCGATTTTGAATTTTTACTACATCCGTACGTTTTAATAAGTCTAATAATATTTAATAAGCAAAAGTATAATATAGTTGCGAATAATTTTATTAACGAGTTGACAGATTTTAAAATTATTTAATAAAATATTTTCTTTTGAAATTAACAGTTGACAATTGACATATTTTCCATAAATAATTTAATCTCGAGCTTATCGAAATGGAAAATAAAATAAAAATTTGGACGGTGATGCCCCTCGAATAAGATTCGCACTCATAGTCTTTGAAATCGATGAACTATAAATAAATTGTTCAAGGATTCTCTCTTTTTTCTTTTTAAGTGGTTTAATAATACAAATTATTTTAAAAACAATTTGAAGACAAAATAAAATAAAATAAAATAAAAATACACCTTAGTAATTCTCAAAAAGAAAAAAACACTTCCCAGTTAAATTCCAGAGTGAATAATAAAATAAAATAATATAATAGGGGTTTTTTGGTCTTTTTGTTCCGAGGCTCCTGATACATTAAAACGACGGCGTTTGGTGAATGTCCAGCACGGAGGGGACTAGTCGCCGATCCATCTTGGGCTTGACGCGGGAACAGTAGGCGAGAGCGGCAACTGCGGAAACCCTAATTGACCTATTGATGGCGAAAACGTCAGATTCGGGGAAGGGAACACTCCATGCGAGGACATTGGCGAGTTCAAGCATCCAAATGGCAGTGGTGATGATGGTGGCACTGGAAACTGCGGATGTGAGGACTGTAACATTGCAGATGATGGCGGGAGAGGCATTGTTCCTTGCTGCTGTGCGGCGAAATTGTTCCAGCCGGAGGAGACCAGAGGGCCGAGTGGGGAGAATCCTTGCGGCGGCGGTGGATTTGAATCCGCGGTAGGAATTGAATTCTGGATGTATCGCATGTAAGCGGAGACAGGGGATTCCGCTGCTGCGTGGACGGTTGGAAGTGGAGGCAACGGCGACAATGGTGTCATAGGCCGTCCGCCAAGGCCGAAATTCGCGGCGGTCGCATTGTTTAGTAGCTGCTGTGGAGGAGGAGGCATATTGGTGTTTAGAGGAGGGGGACGATTGGTAACATGCGCGAGAGGAGGAGGGCGGATTCGATGGAGGCGAGAGCTTTGGGGTTTAGGAGGTTGAATAGGCGGAGGATTTGAGAATCGCTCGTGAGCCGGTGAGCCTGTAAGTTTCTGAACCACATCTCGGAAGTCATTCTTGTTAATGTTATACACCGGCGGCTGGTGCTGCTGCGCCTGTAGATTCTGTTGTTGCTGAGTTTGAACTGGAGGTGGTGCCGATTGAAGTCGATTCTGCAGATTGTTGAAGCTCGGATTGTTTGGATTCAAGGGAGCATCAAAGCCAGGCTTTCTCAGCTGGGGAGTGGCCTTGGAAATCTTGTGGGATAGCTTGCTGAGATTCAGACTACCATGGTCTCTTCCTATGCCAGTGCTACTGGTACTGGTCGATTCTACAGATTCTTGACAGCTTTTATCCATAATATGTATTATCTAACACAAACAGATCACAGCCGCCACTGATTTTTCTTATCTAATCTATACAAACAGAGGGATCAGGCATACAGGAGTTGCAGCAGACAGCTCTAGGAGTGGTGGGGATGGTGGCCTACGTCTCTTCTCCTCACAGAACTCGGTGAGTAGGGACACAAACCCTCTGTATTGCTCACTATATATAGTATCATTTCAAGCTTGAAATGTTCAGAAAATGGTTGAATGAAAGGCCCCAATCTTCTTCTTTTGAAACTATTTTGACTGGTTTTTTTTACTCATTAAAGATGATTTTCTGCTTTATTGATAGCCATTGCTGCATTGTTGGGTATTTGATAATAGCATAATGGTTTGAATTTATAACTCATTGTGGCTTAATGAAAAGGTGTGAAAGCAAAAGAAGTACCATGCCTGTATCTCTTATGGGCTCTGTCATTTGCTTCTTTTGGTCACTATAATTCTTGTCTTTCAGTATAATTACAAAAGGGAAGGGGACATGACCCGTAAAAGAAGGCATGCAGCTGTTCTGTTCACTGCTTTTCATTTGCTAATTTACCTTTAATCTAACGGCACCGTTGCTAATTTCGTAATTAAGTGCATGATAATGGAAGGGTAATCCAATCCCACGTCTCTAAATCTTAGCTTGCGTCTGCTTGTTGTCGTGCATGTGATCTGGATTAAAAATCACTGTTTCTGGTCAAAGTTCAAGAAACGGTCTGTGTTCTTTTGGGTCTGTGTTCTTTTGGTAGATCATCATCATCATCATCGTCGTTTTCATTTACTTTGGACCCATTAGCCGTAAAAGATTCTTTAGTTGAAGCATTTCATCTTTTTCTTTTAATCATTTAATGTGAATTATAAACTGTTTGGTTCCATGATTTGACAATTATATGTTGAACACATTGTAGGGAAAATTTTGTGCATTTTGTAAGATCTCACATCAGTTAGAGAGGAGAACGAAACATTCTTTGTAAGAGTGTGGAAACCTCTCCCTAGCCGACGCTTTTTAAAAATCTTAGGGGAAGCCTGAAAGGGAAAGCCCAAAGAGGACAATATCTGTTAATGGTGGGCTTGAGTTGTTACAAATGGTATCAGAGCCAAACATCGGGTGATGTGCCAGTGAGGAGGCTGAACCCTAAGGGGGGTGGACACTAAGTAGTGTACTAGCAAGGAGGTTGAGCCCTAAAGGGGGGACACGAGATGGTGTGCCAACAAGGATGTTGGGCCCCGAAAGGGGTGGATCAGATAGTCCCACATCGATTAGAGAAGGGAATGAGTGTCAGCGAGAACGTTAGGCTCTGAAGGGGTTGGATTGTGAGATCCCACATCAATTGGAGAGGAAAACGAAACATTCTGTATAAGGGTATAGAAATCTCTCCCTAGCAGTCACATTTTAGAAACCTTGAGGGGAAGCCCGATAGGAAAAACCCAATATGCCCGCGGTGGGAACTTGAGTGGTAGATTTGATGAGGATTTATGGTTTTGAATGACATCTTTGTTGAATAGGGTGTGTTTTGGAGTAGTGAAAAAGAGTAATACTTGGAAGGATGAGTTGTATTTTGAAGAATAAAGAGCGATGGAAGTATAAAGGCTTGAGACATTAGCTGATAAAGATGATGAGGGCTCTACTTGGTAGTAGTGAAAGATTCAGTGGGAATCTATGAATTATTATTATTGTATTGTAAAAGAAATAAACAAATACATTATTTTGTTCAAAATTAGGTAAGAAAGTGAAAGATGGGAAAAGAGGAAGACTGGCACCATTGTTGAAAGCTCAAAGGAAAGGGTTGGTCCACCCAACAATGCAATCATTATTTATGATAAAGAAATCCTTGACACTCCAAAAAAAGGTGTAATACTAATGGTTTCCTTACTAAATCCTACCAAATATTTTAGGTTTGGTGTGTTACTTCGTGGTGTCCTAGTAAATATTGTATGCTTTAGTTCGTTACGTATCGTCATTAGCCTTACGGTTTTACAATGCGTCTACTAGAGAGAGGTTTCCACACTATTATGCTTCGTTCTTCTCTCCAACCGATATGAGACCTCACAATACACCTTCATTGGGGGCCCATTGTCTTCGTTGGCACACTGCCTGGTGTCTAGTTCTTGTACTATTTGTAACTACTCAAACCCACCACTAGCAAATATTGTCTTTTTGGCTCGTTGCGTATCGTTATCAGCTTCGTGATTTTAAAACTCATTTGCTAGGGAGAGGTCTCTACACCCTTATGCTTCGTTTTTCTCTTCAACCGATGTAGGAGCTCACAAGGTTTAAATGCTCGAGTTTGAAGCTCTTTCAAACCTAGAACCACTACTTTTACTCGAGCTAGAAATTAATTAAAAAAAGATTGTACTAAAATGATACTTCTCACAAATCTCAAGACTTCATGTAAAACAAGGAAGAAGGTCTTAGAGTTTACCACTTTTTATTTTGTAGATTAATTATCTTAATTATCTAATATTTATTTTCTTACAATACTATAATTTGTACTTGTTGGGCCCTTATTAAATATGAGGCCCATTAAAGCCCATAGTCTAAACCAAAGGTGTGACGTGGCAAGTTGTGATTGGATAACCGCAGTTGCTCTTTCGATTCTGCTGGAATCATCGTAACCAGTGTATGGTCAATCTTAACCTAACCAACGAGTTAGAGTTTCTTCCTCCTTCGTTTGCCCTTCCTGCTGCCGCCTCTGTTGTCCAATCGTTGCGTTTGTAGCTGCAACTGGAGCGGATCGCTTCTTCTTCTTGCATCCATGGCGGAAGCGCAGAGCGAAAATGCCCCGTCCTTAGCTGAGGTTTTTTTTTTTTTTTTTTTTTTTTTTTTTTTTTTAATACTTTTTTACAGCTTTAACAGTCTCGAATTTCTTCGTAAATCCTAAATCTTTGTTTTGGCTTCGTTTTTCCTTCTTTTTTGCAATCTAGATCGATTTAGGATTGATTTTGATAGATCGAATGTTATATAGCAGGAATTCTTCAATTATGAAGATACGTGGTGTTTTTTTCTGTTGTAAATTCGAACTTCTTAGTGTTGAGGAAATAATTGAAGAACGGTAGTAAATTCTCTGGATTAGATCCCCCGGTTCCATATGAAATAATACTGAGTTTTTTTAGCATGATTGGATTGCCAGGTTGTTCACCTTCGAGTTCTGGTGGGTTTAATTTACTGTCTGTTTATTATTTGCTGTTAGAAGATCAATGTGTTTCACCAAGTTTGATAGATCTTTATCAACGAGCTCAACCTTTTGCCTGATTTTGCATTGGAATGGAAGCTGAGAATCATTATGGATCATATCTTCCCACTGAAAATCGTTTCTTGATTTAGTTAATGGCTTCACCTAACTTCTCTGTAGAAAAGAGAGAGAAGAAAAGAAACGGGCTTGAGCTGCTTGGTTTACGAGAGGAATCTCAATGAATTCAAAGTTAATATTTAGTGAGTTTTATGTGACATCCCACCATGGTTGGAAAGGGGAACAAAACATTCTTTATAAGTGTGTGGAAACCTCTCCTTATAGATGTGTTTTAAAACCGTGAGATTGACAGCAATACATAACGGGCCTAAGCAGACAATATTTGCTTACGGTGGGTTTGAGCTGTTATAAATGTTATCAAAGCTAGGCACCAAGCGGTGTGCCAACAAAGATGCTGGGTCCCAAAGGTCCCAAAGGAAGGTGGATTGTGAGATCCCACATTGATTGGGGAAGGGGAACGAAACATTCTTTATAAGGGTGTGGAAACCTCTCTCTAGTAGACGTGTTTTAAAACCGTGAGGCTAACGGCAAAACGTAACGGGCCGAAGCGGACATATCCGCTAGCGATGGGCTTGAACGGTTACATTTTACCTTGATTTGTCATTCTCATCTAGAGGAACATTTCATAGAGACTGACCTCTTTTCTTTTACAAAGTCAGTATCATAATGTTCATATTTGAGAATTGGGGATAACTTTCTGTTAATTTGGCTTTCAGCAATATTCATTGGAAGATAAAGTGGAGAAGGTGGATATAGCAGAGCCCTCTGAAGTGAAAGAGGTAGAGAACTCAGAAAATGTTCCTCCTCCTGCAGAAGTTGTCGTGAAGAATGACGACCCACCCGTTGAAGCCGATGCTGCCGATCAAGGCGGTGACAACACTCCTGTCGACGAAAACAATGAAGATGCATCGGCAGCTGCTGCTGCTGCTGAGCAAGAAAGCAGCGGAGCCGGAGACGAGGAAAATTCTGGTGATCAAGAAAGCAGCAATGAGGCACCTGAGATTAAGGTTGTTGCTGACACTGATGATCAACAATGCATTCGTTTGTTTTTTAATACATGACATTATTAAGGCATCTCTTAGTTTGTTTGTTCATATTATTTGGTTTGCTCATTTGCAGCTTGAAACAGCTCCAGCAGATTTCCGGTTCCCTACTACAAATCAAACTAGGCATTGCTTCACTCGCTATATTGAGTACCATAGGTAATTTTTAATGTTCTTTTCTTCAGTTCTTGTTTCTTCTTAGGCCTTATTTCATAAGCTTCTGAATCATGAAAATTAAGCTTATAATTACTAGTTAAGCCTGTAGTTTTCTCTGTCTTTGCTGTTGCTACTGTTTTGGTCTAAGAATTCAAATGTTTCTTAAAAGTCGAAAACAAGGCAAATGTGTGTCTTTACTATTGTTTTGGCCACGAATTCAAATGGTTCTTAAGAGTCGAAAACAAGTCAAATATACGTCTTTGCTATTGTCTTGGCCAAGAATTCATATGTTTCTTAATCGTCGAAAACAAGGCAAATGTATGTCTTTGCTATTGTTTTGTCCATGAATTCAGATGTTTCTTAAAAGTCGAACACAAGGCAATTGTATATCTTTGCTATTGTCTTGGCCAAGGAAAATATACGCCTTTGCTACTGTCTTGGCCAAGAATTTAAATGTTTCTTAAACGTCGAAAACAAGGCAAATGTATGTCTTTGCTATTGTTTTGTCCATGGATTCAGATGTTTCTTAAAAGTCGAACACAAGGCAATTGTATATCTTTGCTATTGTTTTGGCCAAGGAAAATATACGTCTTTGCTATTATTTTGTCCATGAATTCAGATGTTTCTTAAAAGTCGAACACAAGGCAATTGTATATCTTTGCTATTGTTTTGGCCAAGGATTCAAATGTTTCTCAAACGTCAACAAGTAAAATATACGTTTTTGCTATTCTTTTGGTCAAGAATTCATATGTTTCTTAAACATCAAAAACAAGGTAAATGTACGTCTTTGCTATTGTTTTGACCCAGAATTCAAATGGTTAGCTGAAGCTTCTTTGTGATGAGTACAGATGCATACAAGCGAAAGGGGAAGGTGCTCCAGAGTGTGACAAATTTGCAAAATACTATCGTTCTCTATGCCCAAGTGAATGGGTATGCTTTCAAATGACTCGATGTGTATGCGCGTGCGTGTGCGTGTTTCATTTCATTACTAAAGCTGTGTGTTTTTTGATAATTGTTGCAGGTAGAGAGGTGGAATGAGCAAAGGGAGAACGGCACCTTCCCAGGTCCACTGTAGGAGTGAAGCCACACGCTGTGCCCTTAAATTCCAAATAAACTATCTCCTCAAACAATTGAGTTCATAATTTCCGGCTGGTTTTTAGTCTTTTATTCAAAATCCAATTTCAGCCAAGTTTGTTGATGCGACGACCCCCTGTTTCTTCAATGATTATGTTCCAATCCAATAAGACAATGAAGAAATTTGATCTCTTTTTTCTCATTGCACACTTTTGATGATCATGAATGAAGAAATTTAAAGATCAAACTCAATTTGATTGGAAGAATCGATGAACTACGCATTTGAAATTCACAAACTATGACATTCAAAGTTAAACTAAGATTGTGTTTATAGTTGCAAAAAGCTCAATTTTTACACATCGGTTGAGATTGGAGCACAGGAAAAATATTATATTGATGATGCATTGACTAATCTGGGAAGCTGGTTAAGCTCTTTCCCCACGAATTCTTCTGGCAAGTTGAATATCTTTGGGCATTATTGTAACGCGCTTGGCATGAATGGCGCAGAGGTTGGTGTCTTCGAACAGCCCAACCAGGTAAGCTTCAGCCGCCTCTTGCAAAGCCAAAACCGCGTGGCTTTGGAACCGCAGATCTGTCTTGAAATCCTGTGCAATTTCACGAACAAGCCTCTGGAATGGGAGCTTGCGAATTAGAAGCTCTGTGCTCTTCTGGTACTTGCGAATTTCTCTGCAACACATTACATTAAAACGACGCCTGAGATTTCATATGAACAAGATAAACCATCAATGATCTGTTCGTATGAACAACGATTATAGATAAAAGGTTACACACCGAAGAGCAACTGTTCCTGGGCGGTATCTGTGTGGTTTCTTCACGCCTCCAGTAGTTGGGGCGGACTTACGCGCAGCCTATGAAAATATTGGTAATGGCGACAATTATATTAGGGTTAGGGTTAAGAAACAAATGTCAATGAGCATTGAGAATTTAAGTTCCAATCTTCCATGTTCATACCTTAGTAGCAAGCTGCTTCCTGGGAGCTTTTCCACCAGTGGATTTGCGAGCGGTTTGCTTGGTACGAGCCATCTGCATAGACATCGCTCAATCAAAACAAAACAGATTGCTAAAACAACTTCATTAAAATTGCGTTCCGCTCCGTTTCTCAATTAGAATGACCAAGAACATCTGACGATTGTTCTATAATCAATAAATTCGAGGCAACTAATAGATTTAACCTACTTCTTCCTACTCTTCCTTCAGAAAACTTTGGACGAATTCTTCGATTATTATGTTTAGGTTTTAAAAGAAGTAGTCCTACCGAATCGACTCCAGAAAGTAAAGCTAATCATCAATTATAATCTATTAGAAAGAATTTGAGCAGAAAACCAGAACACATCGAGAGTGATCATACCAAGCAATTGCAAGAAAAGAAAAGGAAGATTAAGGAGGCGAAGAGAAGCAAACCTGGACGGCGAAGAAGCGCTTGAGAACCGAGAGAGAATTGAGGAGGTCGAATAGATTGGGATTTAATTCGAAAACAAATGAATTAAGCGCTTTATATAGGACGGCGCTCCCCGTCCGAGCGGATGGATATGATTGGCCTTCACTGTGCTGCTTTGTACTTAATCGGACGGTACGAGTGGATGAATGGACGGTTGAGATGCGCTTTCCGGAACACCAAACGGATCGTGAAAATGACGTGGCGGTTCCTTATTGGTCCCTGGGACGCTAGAAAATTTTGAAAGGTAAGTGACCGCCTAAATTTTAATTTTTTAATTTTTTTTTTTGTTATTGACCTAATTAATATTTTTTTAAAAATAAATCTATATCGCACAAAATTAGAAGTTTATTGTATTATTAGACATAAAATTTAATTTTATATTTAATAAATTAGTTTGTTTTTATATTTTTATACGGGACCTAATAAGCATAAAACATGTGAGATTTCACATCGATCGAAGAGAGGAATGAGTGCCAACTTGGACGATGGGTATTGAAGGTGGGTGGATTATGAGATCCTGCATCGATTGAAGAGGAAAACGAGTATCAGCAAGGACACTAGACTCCGAAGATGTGAATTGTAAAATCCCACAAACAGAGAAAAACGAAACATTTTTTATAAGGGTATGAAAACCTCTCCTATTAGACATCTTTTAAAAATCTTGAAGAGAAGTCGGAAGAAGACAATATTTGCTAGTAGTGGGTTTGGGCTGTTACAAAACACGTAACCTTATACTAACTTATTATTATTACAAAAAAACAAATTTTAATAGTATTTTCAACACTTCCCATATTTGCTTAAAATTAGTATTGTACAATCATTCAAATACGTCACAATATTAGGAATGCTCGAGTTCAATGAACACTACTAATATGGTGATAATTTGTTCATCCATGGCCGAAACAGGGCTTCATAAAATTACTACAAAGTTAGGCAGCCGATAAAAGAACCTACGTTGCATTTAAAAACAGTGCAACATTACATTAAAGGAACTATAGTGAATTTTGCATCATTGAAATTAATAAAATTGCTTCAATTCTTACCTCATTATTGTATTAAATTACTATAGCATGGAAACAATTAGGCTTAGTAACCCCTCTGTGTAAAGGGATCGTCCCTCAACCTCTTATACCACCGCCGACTACCAAAACTCGGTTATAAACACTCCGTCGCTCTGGCTGACTGTAACGATGTACAGCCAGTGACCTGGTTGACGGGTCGTCTGCCTATACATCCTACTCTAGGTGAATCTTATATTGCTATTTGGTTGAACTATCTGAAAATGGTCATGTTTCCAGTTGGTATTTCTCTTCGACATAAACAATCTGGCAAAGGGTTAACATAAAAGGCCTCTTCTGATCGGAACCTGTCCATGCCTTTGGTTCCTGAAATGGGGCCTTTTCTCTTCCTCGCAGAGCCTTGCCTGAGAAAACAGGTTTCAGAGCAAAATCAAATACAAGTTTTGAACAACTCGTTATTCATGACGGGTGGCTGTACGGTAAAAATTAGTCAAAAGGTAAACAGCTGCTCCTTAGTGTTTTTTTCTTTATAAAATATTACTAAACGGTTGAGGATGGTTGGGAGGGAGTCCCCGTTGGCTAATTTAGGGAATGATCATGGGATTATAAGTAAGGAATACATCTCCATTGGTACGAGGCCTTTTGAGGAACCCAAAGCAAAGTCATGAGAGCTTATTTTCAAAGTGGACAATATCATACCATTGTGGAGGTTCGTGGTTCCTAACATAGTATCAAAGTCATACCCTTAACTTAGTCATGTCAATAAAATCCTCAAATGTCAAATAAATAAGTTGTGAGATTCGAAGATGTAGTAAAAAATGATTCAAGTGTCAAACAAAGGGTGTACTTTGTTCGAGGACTCTAGAGAAAGAGTCCAGCCTCGATTACGGAGAGGCTGTTCAAGAGCTCCATAGGCCTCAGAGGAGGCTCTATAGTGTACTTTGTTCGAGGGGAGGATTGTTGGGAGGGAGTCTCACATTGACTAATTTAGGGATTGATCATGGGTTTATAAGTACGGAATACATCTCCATTGGTATGAGACCTTTTAGAGAAATCCAAAGCAAAGCCATGAGAGTTTATGCTCAAAGTCGTCAAAGTCGACAATATCATACCAGTGTAGAGATTCATAATTTCTAACAATATCCCATTGACTAACTAATAATATGAGAAGAAAAACACGGCTATAATGAGTTCGCAGTACCTTCTCTTGTGCATCTCAAAAATTCGGTTGGCCAAATTTTTCCCTTCTTTCATTGTTCCCTGATCAAGTTTGTCGAACAAACGAACAAGCCCTTTCCTGATAGACAATAACAAGATGACACAAACAGCTTCAGTGAAAGCAATTGAAAGGTTGTTAAAGCAGAAGATGCTTTTAATGTCAACTTTCTTGCCTGTCAGGAGATATAGTTTTCCTATGTCCAAGAAATCGCCGGTGACCTTCGACTGCTCTGGCCATATTCCCAGAGTATGAAGGAACAAAAACGTCACTCTCAACAGACACAATGTAGTCAAGGGCAGCCATTTGAGATGCATGATTGACAAAAGGTTCGAGCTCCTCAGCAGATGCTAATTTCTCCTGTAATTTTCAGAAAAAGCAAATAAGCTATCACTGCACATACTTACTAGACAAAAGCTATTGATCAAATTAGCATAGCTAATAGGACGTTGGATTTGAGTTCTGTAAGTTCATGGAACCTTTTTCATGAACAAAAGCTATCGATTAAATTTTCGAAAGGACGCTGCTCAGTGTTCTAGTTTTTTAGATTAAGAAACTTTAGGTGAAAAAGTTACAGTTACCTTGCTCATCAGTAATGGGTACCGTGCTTGAAGATTGGACATATGTGAATCGCCACCATAAATCTCTCCAGCTGCAATGTATATAGGAGTTTTTGATGGGTAGCCAAGTGCACTAAGAAATATTCCGACCTCCTTTGGTGTTAATGGGCAGAACCCTTTGGATCTTTGTTCCAAAGGATCTATCTCCTTTACCTTCCAATATGAAGTATTTTCTCTGCAAGTGTCCCCCAACACCACCACCACGAAAAAGGCAAAAGAAGAAGAGAAAGAAAATAAGAGGAATCAGGCATTGAACTCAACACACCACCAGTAGTTACGAGTGTACAATGTAACCAACCACATAAAGGATATAGAATGGGTTTTGTACCTAATCATCCTCAGCTCATCAGCTTCAGCAGGAGATAAATCATGTGTACATCCACTAAACGCAAGCATGTCCTTCTCATATCGTAAATGTAGAGCAATGTAAGGACCATGGGACCTCATTCGATCCACCAATAACTACAGCATACATTATAACTATTTATAATGACTAAAAGATGGGATATGATTACTCCAGCAGCAAACAAAAGAATATAACAGAATATTACTTTTCCCAAGGCTTCAATTTTAGGTGCAAAACGGAGGGCTTGATAACATGCACGGCAACGGAGCCTCTGTATATCTGAAGGTAGATTATTATTTGCTAATCGTGAATCAGATTTTGCAGCTCGAATAACCTAACAAAATATAGCACATTAATTAATGAAGAACAATAACTGGGATTTGCATTAACAAGATCCAAATGAAGTAGAAATACCTGAAATTCTTCCCAAAGGGTAGCAATCTCCTCCTCGTAATAATCCATACCTGACCAGCTTCTAAAATGCCTAACTATCTTCAAAGAAGAAGCCAATTCTTTAGGAAGCTTTTTTACCACTTTTACATCCATAGAAAGAGCACTGATAAAATGATCTTCATCAAAAACATCTGAGAAATTGCTGGAGATTACACAAATAAAGTAAACTCAATCATGGACTGGGCAACGTGACACAAGGAAAACCCACAAATAAAAGGAAAAACATTTGGGGAAAAAAAAAAAGATGACCAAGAGGAAACCTAGTGTCCTGCCAAAAAGATTGCTTATCAAGTTCTGGAATTACAAGGGTAGCATTAATAATGCGAGCTACAGCTACCATGTCACATATCTGCAATTCAAGAATGAAAATAGTTGTTAAAGACCAAAACTTCAATAGATTAGTTAAGAAGTATTCAAACATAATGAACGCAAAAGGACTTGGTAACAACTCTGGGATCTACAATATACTTACATAATGTGTAGAATACAAATTTCAGGACAGAACTATAAGCAAGAATTTTCAAAGCGTTGTATGGATACTGTGGCAATTAAGCTTTCCATAAGGTAACCATGAAAATCATAAAATTTAGGGCTAATTTCTGAATGCTTTAGAATCCCTCCTCCAAGCACCCATGTTTTTACAATACAATTGGATACATAGTCAATAGCATAAAATGAGAGTGGGCCAAAATTTTGACTTTAGTGAGTGGGAGGGTTGAATAACTAAATTGAAAGGTAAAGAAACAAAACAGCCAAAATGTAAGGGAGACAACAGTCCACAATGAAATGAAGATAACATTCCAAACTGGAATATAGATAAATGACAAAGGAATAAACGTTCAGGAAGTAAAACTATTCTTTGAGAACTCTTATTAACATCATATGTACTGGTTCAATAAGAATTATATTTTAGCAAAAAGAAAAATGCCAAAACACTTGAGAGGAATAATTATTGGTACTATAATAATGTAGTGACAGGTACAAACCCCAGCACGCATTTGATTGAGTCCCCCATTTGTATGAACTAGAAGGTAACCTCGTGACTCCCCAGGAGCTGCATAGCGGATAAAAGTTCAGAGAATAAGTACAAGGGGTTTTCGTTTGGAACAAGATCAACTTAGGATCGTTCTTACATGTATAATTCGAACTAGGCTCTACACATGGCAAAAAGTCACGGTTTGATGGAGGCTTCCATAGCTTGTCCAGACCCAGAACCAAGTTTGCACTGCCCAACTGTCAAGTCTAAAGGAGTGAAAAAGTGAAATGTGCATAACTTCTTATCAACAGCGAAATTACATATATTAAACTTCAAGCCAACCACAAAAACCTGATTACTTATTTTCATCAAAGATTAGAAAGATCGTGTTCTACTAATTGCTAAAAAAACAGTTACTTAGTAGAAAAGTCTCAGACGGCATATCATTTTTTCCAATTCTTTCCAGATCCTACTGATATTATTGAGGGCATTCTGCAAATGAATCATAACTACGGAGTTAAAGAAATGGAAAACCTTGCGAGAAGCAACAGGAGCTTTGGACAAATGGAGCGGAACAATCTCCTGAGTCCAGCTATTCTCAGTGCTCAACCTCTGATGTTTAAATTCACGTTGCTACATGATTAGGAACACAAAATATGTTAGCAGAAATTTTCCAAAATCAAAATCAGTGAAATCACTATTTCATAATGAGAAAACCTAAAACCATTCCGTCAAACATTTCACGAGTAAACTAGTCAACAAAATGACTCGAAGTCAAAGAATACCCTACCTAATCTCAATTCATAATCGAGAATAACTCACAGACAATATAATTAAAGAGTACACACACGAAATCGGACTACATCACACACAACCAAAACATAATAAAAGCTAAGCTATACAGTTCCTACACTGGTTCGTTGAATACGCACACTAGTAATTTCGAATTCAAACGCCAGAATCAGAAGTACTCCTTAGCAACATTTCAGAAATCAAACAAAATTGAAGAAACAAAGTTCAAAACACAATCATACATGAAGGAGAAAAGAAGAAATGAAGAGCGAGAGTAGAGATTCAGAGAAAGGAAAGATCACCAACCGTAGGAAGCTTGTGTGAATCGGAGAAGCCAGGGACTTCGGAGGACGGAAAAAAGTGAAGATGAACAGAAAGAAGCGCTAGTAAAGCTATAGAGCATATGGCGCAGGTTAGCAACTTCCTCAGCAGCACCACTGCTCTCCTCCTCCGCTTCAGCATCTCTCCTCTCTCTCCGCCGTCACTCTAAGCAATGGCCGAGCAAACCGCTTACAAAACACAACTGTTTCTCTCTCTCTCTTTCTCTGTCAGCCTCTGGCTTCGGCTTTGATGATCTCCGGCGAGAGGCGGCGAAGAGATCGGCACGGCAGAGAGGTGGATTGCTTAAGTTTTATGGTTGATTCTGGTACGGCATTCGGCCACACACTGCCTTTTGCTCGATACCATTTCCGCGTAGAGGAACAAAGATGAAATTACATATTGGGATTTAGTCACTTCCTGTGGGCCCCACATATTTTTTTTATTGGACACCAAATACCCTTCTAATTTCTTTTTTTTCTTTTTTTTCTTTTTTTTTTTTCATTTTCCAAACTTATTTTCAAGAACCAACCTGTAATTGTAACTGCCGCCATTATTATGCGTTTTTCCCTCTCTAAGGACGCCATTATTATTATTATTATTCAAAATTATTGTCACTCCATATTTAATAATTTAATCATTATATAAAATAATTTCAATTATTCTAATTAATTAAATCGGGCATAAAATATGAATTATATTTTTTCGGATTTTGGTTCGTTTTAACCTTAAACTTAAAGTGTAACCGTACAAGCCTACCATTAGAAGATATTGTCTATTTTAGTCTGTTACGTATCGCCATCAACTTCACCGTTTTAAAACGCATCTACTAAAGATAAGTTTCCACACTCTTATACCCCATTTTCCACATATGCCTACCAAATATTGTACCTTTTAGTCTGTTAGGTATCGTCGTCATCAAAATGTGTCTACTGGGTAGAGGTTTCCACGCTCTTATACTCATTTTCCATATTCTTATACCCACTTAGGGACCCAATGTCTTCACTGACACACCGCCTAATGTCTGACTATGATACCATTTGTAACGGCTCAAACTCACTACTAGCAAATATTGTCAGTTTTAGCCCATTGCTATCGCTGTCAACTTTACAGTCTTACAATGTGCTCGATAAATAGAGGTTTCCACACAATCTTAAATCGTATAGGTTCAATATGATTGATCGATCATTGAATTTTTTTAAGAATTATAATTTATGTTTTTTTTTTTTTTAATTTTAGTGTTAAAAAAAAAAAAAAAAAAAAGTTTGCTAAAATGAGCTAGTCCATGAGGTGAGTTTGCTAAAATGAGCTAGTCCTCGTGAATTGTCGCCATCTTGCTTCCCACTTTTGGCATTGCACAATAATAACAATACCTAACCCTCTGCTCTATCCTTCTTCATACTCAAAAAGCAATTTCAAAAGCCGCTAAAAACTACTTTTTCTTTAAAATTAATTAACCACATTAATCCTATACTTTATTGTAACCACTAATTATAACATATTATCGACCGTAATTCTTTTTTTTTACCGAAATTGATTGGAGCATTAACGGCTCGTGGTGGGCTACAAAATAATAATGGGATAGAGGTGTTTATATGATCTGATAATCCGACCAATTCAGATTACCCATAAAACATCTCAATCCCACTAACAGATATTGTCCGCTTTGACTCATTATAAGGGTGTGAGATCCCACATCCCTTTGGGGAGGGACACAAAACATTTTTTATAAGAGTGTGAAAACATCTCCTTAACAGACACATTTTAAAACCTTGAAAATGACAGTGATACATAACGGGTCAAAACGGACAATATCGCAACCCAACCGAACCTGGGTTGGGTTAGAATTTTTTTATAGTTCGAGTAAGGTTGAGTTTTTTGAAAAACAAAAATTCAGTTCCATTCTCGGTTGACATTTGTCTGAGTGGTCAATTTAAAAACTCAAACCAACCCTATTCTATACTACTTTTTTTATAAAAAAAATTAAAATATATTCGAAGTTTATAGTCTAAATTAATGATGTGTTATGACGGTTAAACGTTTAATATTTGAACGTTACAAATTTTAGTTATTATATAACATATATTTAAAGATAAATATATACTTTTAAAATAATAATATATTTAAAGATAAATATATATATATTTAAAATAATAATAAAAAACAACCCGACAATCCAATTCAATTGATTTATCATATTATTTCACATAAACCAAAATAGGGAAAAGGAATAAAAAAAAGAAAAGGAAAACATTAATTAATTCTATAAAAGAGAAAGCAAAGCATTACTTTTAATATTGAAAAATTCTTTACTTTAAACATCTTTTTCCTTCTTTAATCAAACCCTAAATCATGTGATTACCTTTTCCATTGTCGTTTTGACTTTCACATTTAATTTTTCTTTTTTTAAAAAAACCCTAATTTTTAGCCTTTACACGTGTCGTACAGACAAGACATCAGATCTCTGTCTTGCTACGTGGCATAATCCAGCTGGCCCCATACGGCTCCAAGTTCCAACATTGTACTGTAGATAATTTGAAAAAAATGGCCATAAAAAAAGGGCGCATAAAGTAACGACAAATCAGTGAGTGAAAAAAGCGAATGGTGTATACGTGGCGAAATGTCGGTGACGTGTTAGTGAGCATCATTAAAGACGCCGTGGGCCCATTTACAATGAGACTGTTTTTCTTTAAAAAAAAATATATATATAAAGTTTTTTAAAAATATTTTTTAAATAAAAAGTAAATCTTACGAATATTTTTATTAATTTAAAATTTTAAAATTTTAAATTGAAATTTATATGATTAATATAGGTACTTTTTTTTGTAATTTATTCATTTTATTTTATTGGTATAAAGTTCTCAAATAATTTAATCCATTGGCTAACTAGAGCGACCGAAAAAATAAATTAATTATAGAAATATAATTATTTATATTAATAATAAAGAAAAAAAATCATATGATTAATGATATTTATTCCGCTTACTTTTTAGAATTTAATTATTATGCAAATTTAGGTTGCAAAAATTAAATTAGTTAGTTAATACATCAAATCATAAATTTAATTTCAGTATAATTAGTACACATCAGATTGAAATAGAAACAGCCAAATTGGACCACGTCCACGTAGATCCGAATTTTAACGAGTGGACAAAAAGAGACCCCTGCATGACGGGTCACCCAAATACCATATTTCCAACGGTATATTTCGTCAATTTTTGGTGCCTCAATTTTTTAAAAAAAATATTTATATTGATGAGCTTGTCTTCATTTTTCCATTATTAGATTTGCATTAATGGAAAATAATCCCTGAATTATATATATATATATATATAAATAAGTGCTCATAAAATTTTGTTCTTATTTAAAAAATATTTATATATAAATTAATTAAAACGTCAAACAAAAAATTGATGACCTAAAATCGACGTGGTGGTAACTAAAATGCTTATATGAATTAAATATTAAAAAAAAAAAAAAAAAAAAAAAAAAAAAAAAAAAGAAGACATTTAGATGGGTTGACTTTTTGTTGTGGTTGACTTTTTGTTGTGGTTGACTTTTTGTTGGGTCAGCGTAACATTGTTTTGAAGTCCACAACCCATGTGATGTTGGGCTTTTAACGGTCCTCACAGAGGAGACTTGAACTGGTTGATAGCCCAATAGGGACCCAAACATCTCAATTTCTAATTAAAAAAAAAAACATATATATTAGAAAAAGAAATTGTATCATTAAGATAATTTTAATCTGGATGTAGTTTCGGTACATTCATGTTACGGTAGATAAACATAAATATAGAATAATACATGTGGTTGACACATTAGGGCATGTTCGAGGCAATGAAGTGGTTGGTTCACACACACGTGTCGTATCTTTTATTTACCATGTGTCTGCTCTTGTATAATAATCTTACGACATGCTCTACTTGGCACGGTTTTGGTAGTTTAAGAAGAAAAAACTAAAAAATACTAAAAAAGGTGACAAAAATGGTGACTCTGACGTGGGCTACTGCTTTTGGATCTATAGGTTTGCCCGTCAACCTCAAATCACGAACCTCTACAATGGTATGATATTGTCTACTTTGAATCTAAGCTCTGATGATTTTGCTTTTGGTTTCTCCAAAAAAGAAAGAGGTCTCATATCAACGAAGATAATATTTTCTCATACCAAAGAATATAATATTCCTTACTTATAAACCCACGATCTTCGGCTCAATTAACCCATGTGAGACCCCTTTACCAACTATCCTATTTTCAAACAAAGTACGTTATAGAGCCTCTATTGCGGCCTATAGAGCCCTCGTACAACCTCCCCTTAATCGAGGCTCAATTTCTTGTCTCGACCCCTAATAGAAGAACCCCATTTTCAAACACTCTTTAATTTGAATGTAAACGGAGAGGTCTATATAACAGGTGGAATCGAAACCCTAAAGAGACATGCATAGAACAGGTCAAAGAATATCTGTTTAAATAAAAAATTGAACTGTAACGGCCCAAATCTTAAAAAATTGAGCTGTAACGACCCAGATTCACCGCTAGCAAATATTGTTCTCTTTGGGCTTCCCCTCAAGGCTTTAAAACGCGTCTGCTAGGAGAAGGTTTTCTAAGCGTTATAAATGGTGGTTTGTTCTCTCCCCCAACCAATGTGGGACATCACATGAACAGACAGCGAGAAGAGATTTCTCTCAGTCACCTAAACGGATCAGATCTGATCCCACTCACCTATATATATATATATAGTATATAGAAAAGCCTTACACCGTCACACCGCCCAACACACAACGTGGCAGATCCTCCCTCTCCGCTGTCTCTCTATAAACACAGCATACCGTTCAGCTGATTTCTCGATCATCATCGGACCTTCTTCCACCCATCAACGATGCCTCTTTCTACCTTCCTCTTCGCCTTCCTCTTCGCTTCATTAGCTTCTTCCGCCGCTGCTCTGTCGCCGGGAATGCCGCCGGCCGCATCACCGACTCGGACCGCCCGTCCGCCATCCTCGAGGCTGGGCCCAACCTTGGCTCCGAGGGTTTCGCCAGCTCTCCCTCAAATGGCCAAGTCGCATCCGCCAGCACCCACGCCGACCGCTTCTCCTCCAGCTCCGCCTGCCACTGCGGTCATTCCACCGGCATCCATCGCAAACCCTCCGGAATTAAATCCTAATCCGCCGCCAACGCCGCCGTCGGGTCCCGGTAATGGCGCTGCGCCAAACAATGTTCGCCGCTGTGGGTATCTTGTAGCAGTGATGTTCATTGTGGCGGCGGCGGCGGCGGCGATGTAATACATATTAGTACGATTTTGTTAGTTTTGTGGTGAGAATTTTGTGTGTAGGATTAGAAACAATAATAATGTTTTATAATTTTTTTTATTAATTTTGTATGTTTTAATTGGTATTATTAGGCTGTTCGCCACTTCTGTACCATATTTTTCTACCCATCTCACAAATCTAACTTACTTGGAGGTCAGTGTCTACCTCCAAACCTCCTTCGAGGCCAGCGTATCGATGTGGGATCTCACAATCTATCCCATTGAGCTAAGGGTCCTCGTTGACATACACCACTCGGTGTCCACCTCCTTTGGAGGTCAGCATCCTTGCTGGCACACCATCCGGTGTCCACCACCAAACCTCCTTCGGGGTCAACGTATTGATGTGGGATCGATGTGGGATCTCACAATCCGCCCCATTGGGCTCAGCATCCTTGCTGACATACACCATCTGGTGTCCACCTCCTTTGGAGGTCAGCGTCTTTACTGGCACACTACCCTTTGGTGGTCAGCGTCTTTACTGGCACACCACCTTTTGGAGGTCAGCGTCCTTGCTGGCACTCCATCTGATGCCCACCTCCTTTGGAAGTCAGCGTTCTTTCTGTCACTCGTTTCCCTCTCTAATCGATATGGAATCTCTCACTTAGGTCAATTAGAATTTTTTAAAATAATAATAAAAATAGGACCAGTCAACCTACTCAAAATCCCAAAATCCCATGTACATTCCTAATTACCCATAAGAAAAGGGGCTAAACATGATGAAGGACAATGAAGCCACAATCAATCTTCCGACTTCGACGATTCCCTTGGTCTTTTGTTTTGACGCAACTGCAAAAGTCAAATACCGTTGACACAACTCATGGTTCTAGGAAGTCAACGTAAATAAAAATAATAAACAATCATACAAAAACAGACAACAATCACAAACTGCTTGAACAAGTTACAGCCATTCCATTCATTTTTCTCAACCTTCACGGATGAACTACTAGCCGGTGGTTTCCTGGCAAAATCTGGGTCTGGTCTGCTGTCTTCTTTATCCTCCAACAGCCGACCAATCTCATCCGACAATAGTATCACCTTAACAACAACAATACCAGAAAATTACGAACCCTTTTATGAAATGGGTTTCGATCGAGAGGTCAAAAGTTTGAATCTTTCATGAAATCTCACCTCCCCTTGAGCTACCGAGAGGCGAATCTGAAGCTGTCGATTGTTTTCCTCGAGGGTCTTGATTTGAGCAGCCAGAGACAGAGCTCTGTGAGTTGAAGGCCTTAAGCTCTGCGACAAATGTAGCAATCTTCGACACGATTCGTTGTTCATGTTCGCCACCAAGAACTGGCCAACGGTCAAACCGGTATCCCCAGGAACCAAATCATTTAAAGCCGTCTCAACCAGAACCTCCTCCAAGGAAGCGAAGGAAAACTGCAACGAAATCGAATCAAACTCAGAAAAGAGTTGAGGCTCAATTAGGGGGAGGCTGTTCGAGGACTCAATAGGCCTCAAGGGAAGCTCTACAATGTACTTTGTTCGAGGGGAAGATTGTTGGGAGGGTCCCACGTTAGCTAATTAATTCTTTTGCCTTTTGGGGCCTCGATTAAGGGGAGACTGTTCGAGGGGTTCCATAGGCTCGATGGAGGATCTATGGTGTACTTTGTTTAAGGGGAAGATTGTTGAGGATTGTTGGGAGGGTCCCACGTTTAAGGGGTTCCATAGGCCTCGAGGGAGGCTTTATGGTATACTTTGTTTAAGGGGAGGATTGTTGGAGGGTCCCTCGTTGGCTAATTAATTCTTTTGCTATTTGGGGCCTCAATTAAGGGGAGACTGTTCGACGGGTTCCATAGGCTCAAGGGAGGCTCTATAGTGTACTTTGCTTAAGGGGAAGATTGTTGAGGATCGTTGGGAGGATTCCATGTTCGAGGGGTTCCACAGGCCTCGAGAGAGGTTCTGTGTTGTACTTTGTTTAAGGGGAAGATTGTTGAGGATTGTTGGGAGGGTCCCACGTTCGAGGGGTTCCATAGGCCTCGAGGGAGGCTCAGTGGTGTACTTTGTTCAAGGGAAAAATTGTTGAAGATTGTTGGGAGGGTCCCACGTTGGCTAATTGATTCTTTTGCTTATGCTCAAAATAGACAATATCACATTATCATATCATTGTGTAGGGTCGTGATTCCTAACAAAAGATTAAAGAACGATCCAAATTAACCTCACCTTTCGCATTTGGTGTTGTTCTTTAAAGAAATTCAAATCCTTAGTTAATTTCGTAGCCTCATCGTTCAACTTACGCGCACGATCTTCCGCCTGCTTGGCGACATGGATAGCCATTTGCCCTCTACTTGCAATGACTTTCATTTTCTTCAATTGATCCTCCAAACGTGAATTCTCTTTGCTTAATCGTTCGTTTCTCTCGATCGCCTTCTTCAAGCCTTGCGCGCTCATCATCGCTTCCGCCTGAACCAACCAAAACCCATAGATTATGAAAAAAAAAAAAAAAAAAAAAAAATCATGAAATTTATGAAGTAATTAAGGTTCGAACCTGCGCGGCTTTGGTTGAGCGGATGTGTTGGTTTAATTTAGACTGTAAAGAGAGGCATTGGGCTTCGAGGCGGCGCTGGGTGGCTTCGGAGGCGGCGAGTTTGAGAGCCAGCGTTTGGGTGGAGACGGGGAGGCCCAGTGTGTGGTCGATTGATTCTTTGATGTATGCGTCCATTTCTTGAGGAATCATTGGGTTTCTTGGGACTTAGAACTTAGAGAAGATGATGGAGTTTTAAAAGATTTGAAAACCAAGATCATATAAGGAGTGGTTCGTTCCCCTGTTCGTCCGATCCACCCCTTTTGGACCCAACGTCTTTATTGGCACACTTCTCAGTGTTTGGCTCTCATACTATTTGTAACCGTCCAAGCCCACCACTAGCAAATATTATGTTTTAGAACGCATATATTAGGAAGAGGTTTCCACACCCTTATAAGAAATGTTTTGTTTCCCTCTCCAACCGATATGAGATCTCACAATCTACCCTTGAAGCCCAACGTTCTTATTGGCACACATCTCGGTGTTTGGCTCTGATACCATTTGTAACAGCCCAAGCTCACCATTAGCAGATGTTGTCTGTTTTAGCTCGTTACGTATTGCTGTCAGACTCACAGTTTTAAAATGCATATGTTAGGAGGAGGTTTCCACACCCTTATAAGAAATGTTTCGTTCCTCTCTCCCATTGATGTGGGATCTCATAATCTACCAATTTGGGGCCCAACGTCCTTGTTGGCACACTTCTCGATGTCTGGCTCTGATACCATTTGTAACCGTCCAAGCCCACCACTAGCAAATATTGTCTGCTTTAGTCCGTTACGAATTGACGTTAACCTCATAGTTTTAGAACGCATATGTTAGGAAGAGGTTTCTACACTCTTATAAAAATGTTTCGTTCCCCTCTCCAATCGATGTGGGATCTCATAATCCACCAATTTGGGACCCAACGTTCTTGTTGGTACACTTCTCGGTGTTTGGCTCGGATACCATTTGTAACAGCCCAACCCCACCATTAGCGGATGTTGTCTGCTTTAGCTCGTTACATATTGTCGTCAGACTCACAGTTTTAAAACGCATCTATTAGGAAGAGGTTTCCACACACTTATAAGAGATATCACAATCCACCCCCTTGGGGCCTAACGTCCTTACTGGCACACTTCTCGGTGTCTAGCTCTGATACCTTTTGTAACAGATCAAACCCACAACTAACAGATATTGTCTGCTTTAGCCCGTTATGAATTGTCGTCAACCTCACAGTTCCAAAACGCGTCTGTTAGAAAAAGGTTTCTATACCCTTATAAGAAATGTTTTTTTCCCCTCTTCAATCAATGTGGGATCTCATAATCCACCCCCTTGGGGCCCAACATCCTTACCGACATACTTTTTCGTGTTTGGCTCTGATACCATTTGCAACAGCCCAAGCCCACCACTAGCAGATATTGTATGCTTTAGTTCGTTCCGAATTGTCGTCAACATCAATGTTTTAGAATGCATATGTTAGGAGGAGGTTTTCACACACTTACAAGAATTGTTTCATTCCCCTTTCCAATCGATGTAGGATCTCATAATCCACCCATTTGGGGGCTAGCGTCCTTGTTGGCACACTTCTCGGTGTCCGACTCTAATACCATTTGTAACAGTCCAAGCCCACCACTAACAAATATTATTTGCTTTAACTTGTTACGTATTGCCGTCAGCCTCATAGTTTTAAAACACGTTTATTAGAGAGAGATTTTCATACAATTATAAGGAATGCTTCTTTTCCCTCCGGTGCTGAGAGTTAAAGGGTAGTGTGTAAGTAGAGTTGAGTTAGTATTGTGAAAGACACTTCCCTTAAACTTAGCTTTAGCGTCGGAAACAATGACTTAGTCGATCGTAAGGACGATAATTTGCCTCATCTCGATCATAGCCAGCTCGATAAGCTATAACCTAATTTCTAGGTATCGGTCGACGTCCTCTTCGGTCGACACAATGCTTTTTCTCTCATGGGCCCATGGGCCCATGGGCTTAGGCTTACACTAGTGGACCTGGGCCCATGCAAAAATGATGAGATAAAAGGAACAGAAAGGTCCATGTTCCATCATGTTTGTGTCCCTCTAGGGTAGGCGTGGACCAATGTTTGCAACCCACCCCACAATCAATCTCTCTTATTTTATTGTTCACACCAACCTAACCCTTCCCTTCACTGATATCAACTAAACAAGTTATGGCGCACTGTCCCTTCCTCTTAGGGCCACACAACATGATATGGGTCTCCTCCATTCCTCGCCCATTCTATGCTTCTGTGACATCCTACATCGGTTGGAGAGAGGAACGAGACATTTCTTATAAGAGTATGGAAATCTCTTCCTAGCAAACGCGTTTTAAAACTGTGAGGTTGATACCGATACATAACAGGTCAAAGTGGACATGGGTTCGGGCTATTACAAATGGCATCAAGGTCAGACACTGAACAGTGTATTAGCGAGGACACTAGCCCCAAGAGAGTGGATTGTGAGATCTCACGTTAGTTGAAGAGGAGAACAAAACATCCTTATAACTGTATGAAAACCTCTCCCTAGCAAACACGTTTTAAAATTGTGACTACATCAAAGCGGATAATATCTACTAGCGGTGGGTCTGGGCTGTTACAGCTTCATTTCGCCAAACACGCAAGTACGGGTCCTTTTCGGAGGCACAAAAGGAATCAAATGCAAAGAACTTGAACGAGAAAACGTCAAAAGCGAAGAATCATCGATTACGGTTAAAAATCATATGTTCATCATGACATAATAATAAGAAGAACAGGAAAGGGCCCATTTTATGATTTCTTCTATTCTCTACATACACTAAGCTACGAAGAACGACGTGGATTTGATGAACAGTCTGTTTTCTAGAACCTAGCGTTTTCAAAGCCGTGTAAATCCCCCACTCTACTCGTCAACGATTTTTTCATAATCGCCACTCTGGCCAGCTTCTCCGCCGCCTTCCAAGCCGACGTCGGAGTCAACGGCTCACCGTTTTCGTCAACCATAGCCGGAGCTTCCTTATCGCCTCTCCTACTACGTGCTGTCGTTGTAATTACGTGTTGTTGTTGATGCTGTCTCCGCCAATGGAGTTCTGCCAGCTCGACTTCCAACTCACGAACGTACACGTCAGCACCCGGCGATCCGGCTTGGATTAGTAACGAGCGCGCCGACGCGAGTAAATGATGCGCGCTCGTATGATCGTCGTACTCGATTAATCTCCTGGATTCTGCAACAGCGCGAGTCGTTATGAATGTGTTTCTGAGCCGTTCGATCTTTGGATTGGATGATCGGACGGCTACAGGACGTGCGTTGACGTTGAGGATATCTTGTTCGCGGCTGTAGACTACTTCTTGAGTTGATGGGTCTTTGTACAGACACTGCATCGTCATCACGTGGTGGGTCCCAGTAGCCGATGTTGGAATCTTCAGCTCGACGAGTAATTCCCTTTCTTCCTCGGCGTATAAATCGCCGAGCCGAACCGAACCCAAACTGCAGACCGTGGGCCGCCCGGTGCAGGAATATATGGCCGATATCACAACTGGAGATGAACCGTTCGGGAAGCCGAGTTGAATACGGAGGTCTTGAACCACCACGCTTAATAAACCGCTCACGCATTTTGCAAAGGCATCCTCCGCCGGTTCATGGCAGTATCCACCTCTCTCACCGAACCCAAAAGCATGAACCGGGATCTCAATATGGCCGAACCGGGTTGATGACTCGTGTCGTGTCCCAGGCCGTTGATTTGAACAGATACGCTCATCTTGGCCGTCGGATAGAAGCATGATGCTTGCAACCGGGTTTTTCTCTCGCCGGTCTTCCAGTACTTTTGTGGCTTTTCTCAAGGCCTCCCCCAAGCTGGTTCCTTGGCTGCAGACGAGCATGTCAATCACGCGCCGGGCAGCGCGTTGGCCTTGAGCCGTCATTCTCCTCAACGGCAACAACCTTTTGGGGGTGGCCGAGAAAGCGACGACGGCGAGACGGTCCGACGAGCCTAACGAAGAAATAACCAAACGCATAGCGCGTTTAAGCATCGACAATTTAGCGCCGGTCATGCTTCCGCTTACGTCCAATACCGCCACCAAATCAATTGGCGCACGGCAGAGTATCGACGGAGGCGGCGGCGGCGGTGCTTTCACTCTCAGAGCCACCGCGTAGGTCTCGTGGCTATGCCCGGAAGAAATCAGCGCCGCTTCAGGTAGCAGCCGGACTTGCACATTGGTCCTCTGAACTGAACGTTTCACCGGCGGCGGCGGCGGCTTTGGATCGACAAAGAAACCTTGAAATTCCTCCACATCGTCGCCGTTGGAGTTCTCATCGGCTTCCGGGATTGGGATAATCCGGCTTCCGGCAGTGGGGGACAAAAGTGGTTCATCGTCATCGTAGGATCTGAATTCCAAGGAATTCACTTTTGGGTTGTCTTGTTTTTGGTCGTGTCTGGGCGTAAACGCTCTGGGGGAAGATTCAATCATGGTTTTATCTTCAATTTTGGGTCGGGAATCGTTTTGGGTCGTTAATGGGCCCAGATTTTTATGGGCGGCGAGCAGAGGAACGTCTTTCCATGCGGCGTTGCAGACAGGGCAAATCAGAGCGGTGTGGTTTCTGACATGAGCTGCTATACAAGGAAAATGAAACGCATGCGCACACTCCGCCGTGTAAATCGCCGTCCCATGTCCTGTCTTCACACTACTCAAACAAATTCCACAGCTACTCTGTTTTGGGGAAAAACAGAGTAAGTCAACGCAAACCCAAAACAAGAAATTACAAAAAAGGAAAAAAAAAAAAACAGAGTGTTTGTCAGAAATCCTACTCTGAATTTGAAGCTGTTCTTGAAAAGCGAGAGTTTAAGCGGAGAACGAGGAGAAGAAGGATTCGACCCCACAATTCCCCGCCGGGATTTGTCCGATTTAGAAGCAGAGGAGGAGGTGTTGCATTGCGGCGAAGGGCGGTGATTGGCGGCGTCTTGAGTGGTCCGGCACCGGAGACCGGGACTGGTCGGCTGCTGGCGAGAGGTGGAGCGAGGAGTAGAAGGGTTACTGAAGAAACCCAATCGGACACAGCTTCTGGGGCTGGGATTTGGCGTGGCGGAGGAAGTGCTCTGTTTTCCAGAATCTCGAAAGACGGTGGTGCAAAAGGCTTTCCTCCAACCAGTACCCATTTGGAGAAGAAACTCTCACTGGTTTTTGAGTAATGGAAGAAGAAAATGGCGAAGGCGAGTTCTTATTTCAATGAAGAAGACGAAGAGGGATCGGAGTCGGAATCGGTATCGGAGACAAAAGAACAGAGCATGTCATCGGAATTGTGATCGGAAACAGAGCAAGAAGCGAAGAAGACAAGTACGTTCTTCTTCTTCGATATTGTTTTCTTTTTATTCAAGTTCGTTGCGCTCGCATACATAGGATTATATATATATATAATATATATGTTTAATTTGAAATTACCAAATTAACCGTGATGAATTTCTTTTATTTATTTATTTTTTTTTTAAAAAAAAATAAAGGCGGTCAACGACCCACTCCGGGTCGGACAAGGGCTCTTATTCTCCATGCTATTTGTTGAGTCATGGTTTCGCCGACGCTCTTGTGATTGCGTCGTCCTTTTTCATTTTTTTTTATTTCGATTAATTCATTACTATAAAAAAATATATTATTTTCATAAAAAATACAAATTTTAAATAAATAAATAAATAAATATATATATATATATATAGTGGGAGTGTTTATATGACTCAAGAATTCGATCAAATCAGATGATCCAATCCAAACCATAAAGATTGGATTGAATTTTTTAACAATATAAGATGGGTCGATTCGTAGGTTGATCTTCCTTTGGTCGGGTCAACTTGAGTAGCCCAAAAACAGGGTTTAGATCCAAACCCACCGTACTTTTAAGATTATCATGAAAATTAAGAAATTTGACTTTTGTAAACGTTAGTGTCCTGATGACAGGGGAGTCGGTGGCCGAAACCCTGATGAACCGCGACCGTAACTATAACGGTCCTATAGTAAAAAAAAATTGTCGGGTAAATTTCGATCAACATGAAAATTGTAAACTAAGTTGGGTTGAGTGGTAAACCCTATATCGTAGTATAGTTGATGTTGATGATGAGGTAATAATAGCCGTACGATTGTGTTTTGGATTGATCAACGGTGGTGGAAAAGGGCGGTCCTAGGGATTTGAGGTTTGTGCCCTACACTCCAAATTATAAGATTTTAATAAAATTATAATTTTCTATCAAATTTATATTTTTTTACTTCAAAAGTAATTTATAAATATCTTTTTTAATTATAAATTTATTGGTTTCAACTGTGACACAAATATAATTATGTTTGATTTCGGGACTTTATTGCAATTTTTTTTTTTTGCAAATCTATGTGTCAAAGTCAACGTATCAAAACCTACGTGGCCTTGCCATGTCATCATATTAGTCCGAGTACCTAGGTAGTTTAATCTTTTAATGCAATAGGATATTTATTTATTTATTTAATGGGAGAGTGGTGGGCCCCTTTTATTTGCCGACGTGGATTACAGCATCCCATGTGGGATGCCCATGTCATTACCCTCTAACATATTTTTATCTCCACGTGGCACCACATGTCTTCCTTTGACCCAATTCGTTGACTGGATCCTCAAAATAAATAAATTATAAAATCATAATTTTTTTTTTTTAAATGGTAATTAATATTTTATTCATAAAATTATACTTAAATTTAAGATTATAGTTAGACTTTAGTCTACATTAATTTATATACTTTGATTCACGTCATTATTATAATCTAACTTGTAACGTAAAAATGTGAAGAAAAAGACATATAATTAAAGACGATTATTTGAAATTTTGCTCAAAATAACATTATAAGATTTGACGACAAAAAACCGACATTTTCGTTTTGTTCAATCATAATCATTACATATATATGAATCAATGATTAAAGGGTCTCGTCAAAAAATTAAATTTTTTCATAACTTAAAGTTCGTTATATATGACGTTGAGAGACAAAACAACATAACGAGCAGTTATGATATAACATATCATTTAAATGCAATATATAATTGGTCTCTCCATCAAATCCAACCCGCCCAATTTCTTCCTTATTTTATAGGAGTTCGTCTCTTTCGTCTAGGGTAGAAAATTCTCCACTGTTGTCTCCCGTAGGAGTGTGGGTTGTGATGTCCCACATTGGTTGGGAGGAGAACAACAGACCCCTTATAAGGGAGTGGAAACCTTCCCCTATCAGACACATTTGAAAGCTTTGAGGTGAAGTCTGAAAGGGAAAGCCCTAAGAGGATAATATCTGCTAGTGGTGGATCTGGGTCATTACATGGGCTATGTCTCAGTCCCAGTGTGGTTGTGATCGAGATACATATTTGTATCTATGGAGGTAGGGCTATCGCCCGCCTGATAGAGGTAGAAGTTGGGGCTACCGAAGCCTATTTGTGTCGAGTGTGTCCACTGAAAGAGGAGAAGTGACAACTCAAGTGCCAGCTAGCACAAAAAGAGAATTCAACCGAAGATCCATTGCTCTATTTTGCATGCTCAACACTCGAAATGCAGAGAGACTTTCGAGGGCATATCCAGGTTGGTTGGTCGGATCTAGAGAACGTGGGGCACTGGGTCGGAGTGAAGATCCATTGCTTTATTTTGTATGCTCAACACCCGAAATGCAGAGAGACTCCATTGCTCTATTTTGCATGCTCAATACCCGAAATGCAGAGAGACTTTCGAAGGCATATCCAAGTTGGCTGGTCCAGAAAGTCAATGGACCGAAACCCTTCGGATTTGGAGAACGTGGGGCACTGGATCGAAGTTTGATGAATCAACTAGTCACTCCTCACCTTTACCACTATCATTGAGCTATGCTCATATTGGCCGTACCTTTATAATTATAATATTTTGTTTGAGAAAGGAGATAGCAATGACATATCACATGACAACCTTAATTTCAACATCCCATATGGAAGAGATCCCATCACTAAACTAAGCCCACAAAACATGATTTTTTTTTTCTTTTTTAAAAAAATAATTTGAAATTAATAAGATTCCCATCAATTTGAATGCACAAAATCGCCATGGATTTGGTTAATAACATCTATTCAATTATAACCCATGTGGGTCTCCATTTGGGACATTATATTATATCATATTCAACCAATTAAAAATTTTAGTTTCATAAGTCTTTTTTTTATTATTAAATTAAAAAATAAACCCGTACGAACCAAGATCGTAGATTACATCTTTGTTTATACATTTTTTTTTGTAATATCTCATGTCCATGACTCGATTTAGAATCTAAATTTACATATGCATTTGTAACCGTCCAAGCCCACTGCTAGTAGATATTGTCTGCTTTGACCCATTACATATCGGTCAGCCTCATGATTTTAAAATGCGTCTATTAGGTCACCCGATCGTTGCCTTCAAAAAAATCCCGTTACATTCATACATGTTAATTCTACTCTAACAAGAAAATGAAGACAACGAGAGAAGATGTGGGACAATTAACTTCGTTTTAGGATAAGAAAACACTATATTTTCAATTTTGTATATAATAAATTTTTATAATACAGTGAACCTCGTTTAATATTAACAAATTTAATCGACCTAAAATTAAATTTTGTATGTAATAATATGTTAAAATTTTATTTTATTTATTTATATAAATTTACCAGATAAAAATTTTAAAGTTAAATATCAAACTATTTCTTAATTAAAAAAAAAACATTTTAGAGAGAGAAAATGGTTGGATGAGAAGAGTTAGTTAAAAACGACATCAAATATGTCGTACCATTCACATGGAAGATAACATTATATATATAATATATATTATTTTTAATTATATATATTTATTAAAAAATATTTTTGTTTGTGGGGAAAATTGTTTTGGAAAATCACTACCTCTGGCTGGTTGTTAAGATGCTGCCATTATTAGCCCACATGAATTTAAAAATAAATAAATAAATAAATAAATAAATATATATATATATATATATATATATATATATATATATATTTTAATTATAAAATTAAATATTTATTTTATTGAAGATTTCCATTTATGACATCAAATGAATTACAATTTACAAACCCTTTTCCGATATTCCTTAACCGTGTTTTCATTGGATAACTCCGTCTTAGTCACAAAAGTTAGAGGGTGATCTCGAGAAATTTACAATCTCGACAAATCAATCAGTGACATGAGTATCTCTAGACCCTAGAGTACTACATCCCGTACTTAGATTCCTTACAACTACCTAACCTATCGAGTCCATGATTACTCCTACTTTTTGAATAGAAGTCAAATTATCACTATTTACAGTTACGATTTAGTCGAAATATTACAGGAATGTATATTAGACGGTGTAATTATACTTAACTTTAGTCTCGTACAAATATTCTTTCATCTGTTCTTATTTAAAATTCTCATTTTCAAGAATAAATAGCGTCGTTGTAGTGTAGGTTGGTAGGAGAATGCTCTCGAGAAAAAAAATAGGTTTATTGTATATTTAATTTTTCTTGAATCATGTGATATAAACAACAAAGTTTGGCTTTACAATGAAGACAATGGTAGCCTTCTTTGGGAAAACTTTTCTTAGATTTTCTTTTATTTTTATTTATAAAATGATTTTTTTTAAAGAAAAACGGACGATGAACCATTTGAAAACGAGTTGTCGTTAAAAGTGTTTGAAAATGGAAAAACCAAACAATTTATCCTTAACTAATCTCGAAAACTTGTCTACTTTTTCTACTAATACTAAACAACGATACCACCCGTCCACTTTTCCATGTCTTGTCTCTTTTTTGTAGACGAAAATCATACCCCACACTCTAATCTCGATCACAACGTTTCAATGTTCAACTACTTTTTTTATTTATATGCTCGTCGATCAATCGAACGAAAAGTTGTCTCCAACATTTCGAGACTTTCGAAAAAAATTCCGACGTGATTGAGTCGTTTTTTTCTTCAAATCCAATCATAAATTTTTCGACAACGATGTTGTAGCCTGCCATGTTATCGTAAACGCTAAAACAAGGCCATGTGTGATTGTTTCTTCTTGTGGGGGAAGTGATTGAAACTCCAAGCTCTCGTTTTTTTGCTTACCATTTCATTTATTATCTCTGGATTAAGCGTTTGGCTGAAGCTCTAACGAAAACAAAACATGGATGAATTAATGGAGTCGGGAATTTTGATTTGAGAAAATTATATGAATAATTGAGGTAGAAGAAGAGTGGTGGGGGATTTATTATTATTTATAATTAATTTTATTTCTAAATTTTCCTTAAAAAAATTTTAAAAATAAATAAATAAATAAATTAAGGTTTGATTAGACTCATCATTAGACCAATTTGTTTTTGTCTGTGAAAAAGAATTTTAGTTTAACCACTCCAACTAATCCTCTAATGAGACCCACTTAATTACTTTTAATTAGTGACTTAATTATTTAATAACCTTAATTATTGCTGGTGCATGAACCATCTTTTTAATTACAAAAATAATTTCTGATTTTAAATTGAATTTTTTTTATTATTTTAAAAATATTGAGCGTTAATAATAATAAAAAAAAAAAATTCAAGGATATTTTTGAGATAATTTAATTGAAGTTGAATTCTATCTCGAAAAAATATAGATTTTTGTGGGTCCGTTTCTAATGTTACATAGGGAAAAGTCGTAAATAACCCTCAAGCATGCTGGATTTCTATCTAAACTTTTTCAGTTCAAGGGTATTTTTGAGATAATTTAGTTGAAGTTAATTCTATTTCGAAAAGATATAGATTTTTGTGGGTCCGTTTCTAATGTTATATAGGGAAAAGTCGTAAATAACCCTCAAGCATGTTGGATTTCTATCTAAACTTTTTCAGTTCAAGGGTATTTTTGAGATAATTTAGTTGAAATCAATTCTATCTCGGAAAAATGTAGATTTTTGTGGGTCCATTTCTAATGTTACATAGGGAAAAGTCGTAAATAACTCTCAAGCATGCTTGATCTCTATCTAAACCTTTTTAGTTTAAGGGTGTTTTTGAGATAATTTAGTTGAAGTTAATTCTATCTCGAATAAATATAGATTTTTGTGGGTCCGTTTCTAATGTTACATACAAAAAAGTCGTAAATAACCCTCAAGCATGCTCGATTTCTATCTTAACTTTTTCGCTTTAAATAAATACGATGGAATCTTACCATTTACAATTATATGATTAAAATAATATACAATTTTTAAAATTTTTAATTGAAGTTTAAATGCATCTTGAAATCTGAGTGTAGGGGCAAAACTGGAATATTTTTATTAAAAAATTAAAAATTTGTAAAATAACTCAAACTTTTCTTCGTATTCTGATAAATGGGCCCTAATGGGCTTTTCGTTTTTGGGCCTCCTCGATTGGAATAGCCCATACTATAATTATAAATTTATTTATTTTAATTAAATTTTGATTTAAAAATAGGTTTTTAAATAGTAAGTAATTAGAAAAATAAAATAAAGTAACTAATACAACTTTAATCCTTTGGAAAGGGAGGCGTGGTCATGAAAAGTTAGTCAAAAGCCTTAATTTAGGCTACCAAATTCTATAGCTTTTGAGACGTTTACGTGTTAATGTTAGATTAAGGGTGGATTATGGATAATCTAAATATTAATTTATATAATAATTTGAATAATGGAGGAAAAGGGATTAGAAAGCTGATTTAATTATGATTTAATGTCATTTTCATATAATTGCTAAAATAGCAATTTTTAATTCAAATTATAGTGGCAAAGGGCCTAATTTTCATCATTTTTCATTAAGAATTACGTATTAATTTATTGTGTTAGGCTTTGATTTTTAGCATTGTTTGACAAAATTAATTGTGATTAATTAAATTTTCAGAAGCTTGATTTGTTGGCAATTTTTAATTGGTTGATTTGAAACCATTATTGGGTTCAATTATGATCTGACTAATTTGTTGCCATTATTATTTTGATAGTATATTAATATATTAATATATTAATATATTATTTGATTGGGTATAAATTAATTTAATCTTGATTTGTTTTTTTCATAGAATCTACACTTAATTTTGGATTTGATTTATTTTAGTTATGTTTGGATGTATTGTATTTTAATTAAAAATTTGTACAACTCAGGTGGGTTAGATGCTAATTTGTTCGAGATTTAACCTATTTGCTTGCTTGTAATCCTAATCATAATTCTCTTGCTATAAAGTAATATATATATTTTTTTTTAAATAATAACACAAATAGAATCATTCAATATTAAATCAATTCTCGTACGTTGTAAATATTTTATCGAGGATTAATCTCCGAGATATCTTAGCTATCAAGCTCTTCACATTTTTCTTAGTTTGTTCTCTATATGCAAATCTGTGTAATTGAGAGGTATATAAATCAATTGAATACGAATGAGAATGAAGATAAATTTCTTTAAGTCGTCCAATTTTAGTTATTTCTCTGATTTTTTAGATCGTCCAATTGAAATTTCATTATGAGTCTTTGGGATGTATTGTTTTGACGATGGCGAGGAATTTCTTTTGAAATTTCGATGGTTTTTTGTCTTATAATCTTTCAATTGGGTCGATGGTTGAGTATTAAGAACTTTCCCACCGACAAATTTTCTTTCGGTTGGACGAGATTCAAATTTACAACTCATTTGATCACCCAAGTTAAGCTAAAAAGAGAACTACAATTTCAGCAAGAACAAAAAAATTAATCAGTCAACTAAGTCGCTCCTCTCTCTCCTATATGTCCGTTAATCACCACTCATTTATTTCAAGATTCTTCCTATCCATCATCTATATATGGTAGGTAGAAAGGCAACCACACCAATCTCATCAAATCTAATAATTATTAGTTGTTTGAGATCTCACGGAGAACCCAACGAAACATTCTTTATATTGTGAGGCTAATGACAATATGAAACGGGTTAAAGCGAACAATATCAGCTAGCAATGGACTTGGGCTGTTACAAATAGTATCAGAGTCAGGCATCGGGCGATGTGCCAGCAAGAACGCTGGTCCCCAAAGGGGGTGGATTGTGAAATCCTACATCAGTTGGAGAGGGGAATGAAACATTTCTTATAAGGGTGTGGAAACCTAGCACTGGGCGGTGTACCAACGAGGACGTTGGGCCTCCAAAGAGGCGGGTTGTGAAATCCCACATTGGTTCCAGAATGGAACAAAATATTTCTTACAAGGGTGTGGAAATCTCTTCCTAATAGATGCATTTTAAAATTGTGAGGCTGACAGCAATATGGAACGGACTAAAGCGGATAATATCTATTAGAGGTGGACTTTGGAGCGTTACAATTTGGCATTAAAAAATACAAAGAACCAAAAAAAGAAAAAGAAAAAAAAAAACCCTTGTCAACCACCAATAACTAGACTCCTCAATCCAACCATGTTGGAAGAGGACAAAATCAACAAGTTGGGGGATGGATATCAATCACCCAACCTGCTACTTTGTATGAGACTGAGGGTACCATTATCACATGATATAACCGAGTCTCGTGGGTAGGGGCTCTGAATGCAACTGAGCAGTTCTATGAAAATAAATCTAGATGCTACTGCCTGTCTTAATGCCCATCAAAATAAATGACCAATTCAATTGCAGACAAAAATATACTGTTTTCCTTACCTTACATCTCCAGAGCAGAGCAATGAATGCAATACGGGTCTCATCATTGCTCCAAAACAGAATCAACTCAGTCCCACTGATTCAACAAGATAAGATAGGATCAGTAGACACAATCAGCAAGTTCCATTAGCATTTATTGCGGAATCATTAAATAATGTTCTTCAACCCACATTAAACTGTATGCCATAATTTCAAATAACTTCTTAAAAACCTTCTTTTAAACACTTGAAATGTAATTCCAGACAAGTACTTGAGAACTGGTTGAAGAACTTATTGACTCAGAAAACATACAGAGCGCCTATGATGCTTGCATCTAATGTATACATGTATGCAAATGGAAAGTATATTTCTTATTTCGAGCTTCAATAATGCAGGCAGATTATAGCAAGCTGTCACATGCATACTCTAAGAACTACCCGACAACCATATCTAGATAGAGCTGACAAGACAGGCACTGCCTATAGTTATTATTTTAGCAAACAGTCATCAAGAAACTGGCAGGCTTGGCATTTTCTTCATAATTTAAGAACTGATAGGAACCATATTACTACAAACTTTGTCTTACCTCGAAATTTTCTGCCGTAATTTCACGTATTACTGCAGCATAATAGAGTTATCCCGTCTCTGAAATGAATCCATCATAACTTGAATGCGAAGCAGTCGTTTTGTTGTCTGAAAAAAAAATGTTAAAAGACTACCAATGATGCTAGTGATGAAAAACGTATTTGGTAAAACTAGAAGAACATTCAGGTAGTAGTGGTAGGAGTTGAAGGAATCAAGTCAAAGAGAAGGAAGTTTACAACAGAGCATTCAAGCAACACAGTTTGATAACCAATAACTTTACAAACTTTTTGAGAGTCCTGCAAATGAGGAACAGGAACTTGCCCACAGATCTGCAGACTTGCTCTTAAATAGTTTTCAAGTACTTCAATTCACAAACTAGGGAAACTGCTTAGACATCACCAAAGTAACATAAACATAATTATAAAAACATAATGTAACAAAGGAAGCACACAAGAACCTATCCCATCCAACACTCCATCATTCTTCGAACCACCTTCCAGAGCCATATATGACGTTTTTTTTAGTTTTAGATCTATCTTATTCCAACATTTGGATGGACAGCATCAACCATGGCATAGTGCTTAGCTATTTCCTGTTTCGGCACTTCTCCACCGCCCTAGGAGCTGTAAAAAAACAATGAAAACTAATGAGAACAAACCTCGGGATACCGAGTTCGAAATTCTTTGTTCTGCACATATATAATAGTCAACAATTTTTTGTATTTAAAATTCAAAATCAGAACCAAGGTTTGCATATAGTTTCATGTTCCAATAGTTTCACCACACATGATACCATCTGCTTAATGTAATTTCATATGTAGCACCCTATTAACCATTCCAAGGGGAGTGAGCTATTAATGAGCATGATGAAGAATAGAACGAGAAACAAAATAATCAACCAGTCAATATAAGATCATTAAATCCTTATTGGACGCAGGATGTACTGCTGATGGTTGGTAAATCTCCATTAGCCATCACGTAAGCTTCTTTGCCTTCAATGGAGTTAAGTAAAAGAGCCATACGTCGTTCGCATGTATACAATTTCCGTACTTAGTTCTATTATGCAGATGGAGGCATGTGTCATATAGAAAATGCTGCAGAATCTAATGTGTTCAATAACTCATAATAGATATATCAAAATACTCACCCAGTCCAATTGCATCTGAGCTCTTCATAATCCTCAGCCTCTTACAAGAGTCGATGAACATCCTGGATTAATGAAATCAGAGATTAGACGTTTCCTATTTTAATTTATCACAATGATAGTAATCATAGTATTATTATTGACAGGAATATCTTAAAACTTCATCCATTGCCAACTGGAAATATTTTGGTTTTTGGTTAAATGGCATCTTCAGATGGTAACAACTAACATAGCTACTATTGGAAATATGAAAATGGTAAATGCTCAATCAATATAAATAAAAATGTTCACAAAAACAGTCTCACGATTGCTTAAAAGGAATTTGAAAGGGGACAGTAGGTTCTTTTAATTACGGTCATTAGTCCAGACAGTAGCTTTCTGGTTTTCGCCAGACTTCTTGCATTTTTTTTTCTTTTTATTATTGTTTTTTTATTTTTTATTTTTGGGTAAGAAATCAAGCTTTTATTGAGAAGAATGAAAGAATGTACAATGGCATACAAAAAAAAAAAAAAAACAAGTTCACAAAAGGAATCTCAAAACAAACTACAAGAAGAGATTCCAATTCAAAAGAACTAAACCAAGTTGATAATTACAAAAAAAAAAAAAAAAAAAAAAAAAGGACGGATGAACGCTCATAAGAAGTATTAAACCTAGCAACCTCTTCAAACATTATCATCCTCCAAGATCTCTCCACCCCTCTAAAAATTCTATCATTTCTCTTCAGACATATACCTCACAAAACAGCAAAAAACAGAAAAAACAAAAAAACAAAAAAAACAAAAACCAAGCAATACAAGTCAGAGAGATTTCTTGACTACTTCACGTGCTATATGCGTTCTAAAGAAATAAAGGTCATGATTACACATCAAAACATGTAACAAAAAAAGAAACCAACAGTTTTGAACTGTATAACTTACTCCCATGGGACATCACCAACGAGCATCCAGTCAGCATCTTTATCTTCGTATGTTAGAACATATTCTGAGCCATGAAGAAGATCTTTCAGCTTGCTTTCACTCATTTTCTCCACGCCCAGAGCTCCATGAGCTCCATATTGACCTGCTCAATACTGAAACAACAGTAACTAGATCCATGCAAACTAGACAGGAAATCTTAAAAGATCAGTTGTAAATTTAACAACATTATTTTCATCACATGACAGATTTTTCAATCAAATAGAAAAGTTCAAATAGCTCACCTATGGTAAAACAGCTGAACATTTTCTCGAGGGCAGAAGACAGCTCCTGGTATGCAGAGTAATTCCTCAGATCTACCTTCCTCAAATAAGGAGCACCATCCATGCTGACTTTGATAAAGAGTGCACCAGGCATTGCCTTCCCATCAACTTCATCATTGTTCTTTGAAGTTGTAGCCAATGTGTTCTTCCTGAAAGATCTTATGGGTGGCCAACCCACAACCTGTGCCCTGCAAATGAAGCAGATAAGATACCATTTCGCCAAGTTGAGGGAAAAGTAGTACCTGTGTTCTTCCTCTCTCTAACTTACTTGGAAACAGGTGCGCTGGTATTGTTATTTGCAGTCTCGTTTTGAGATGGCCTGGTTTCACTATTTTCTTGAGGCCTCTCCTGTACAACCTTTTGCGTAGATGCCTCTTTCACTTTTCCCATTTGACTTCCAAGGTTCTCCAGCAAAGAACCAGGTTTCAAACCTAGGTTAGAGTGATATTTTCCCTGCACCAGATTCGATTGCCTTTAGAATTAAGACTCAAGGACAAGACATTAAATACTGCACTGCTGCAAGTTATTCACCAAAATTTTAATAGATAAAAAGACTCAATTTCACCTCAGAGAATTCGTTCATAGCATCTGAAAACCCTCTTTTGTTGCCGGAGACAACAGCCTTATGTGGTGAAGGATAGAGACCATCATTTGATGGGTGCAAAGGAAATAGCGGTTTCTCATCTAATTGAGACGAGTTACGCAAACTGATATCTGAATCTCTCTCAGGGGATTCAGATCCAGGAAGGCCTAGCCTCAATTCAGTAGCCTTAAGATTCAGCAAAGGTTTGTTCTCATCAGACTTTGTGGCAGTCATACAGCTCTCCTCTGAAGAAGAATCAGATAATCCCATGTAATTACGCTCTTCAAATCCCAAATTGTTTTGACTGACACTCTCCATAGAGTTTGAGGAAGCCAGCAGAGTGACATTGCTGCGACATTCCTCCCCCTCCCCGACATCAAGTGGTGGTGGAGACATCAAAATTCCAGAATGACAAAGCTCACGATCTTAAAACCTGCAGAAAACAGAACACTACGAATATTTCAATTTCCAATACAAACACAGATTGTATGGATTTTCCTGTTCTTTCTACTTTGTCATTCAACCAGATTACTAGAATATGAGAAACTCGAACCATCTTGCGTAGCTACGAGATCACCAACTACTTTGAAGCATAGCGAGAAGTTCATTAAGAAACAGAAACGTTTTCAAGATAGCTAGAAAAGAACAAACTACAGAGGACAACGTTCAGTAGACTGAAACATACCGTAATTTCACATATAGCAACATTTGGGACACAAATCAATCAAGGAACAGTCAACCTAAATTATTTTCGTAACAGTTAATAATTTTGGATCCGCTGCAAACAGCCACGTAAAAAGAAAAGGCTAAAATCAATAAATCTACGAACCGGAAGACAAAAATGGACCATGTGTGCAGTCGCCGGAATCAGTGCATTAAAATCACAGGTATAAATAGAGCAAACAGCAATCAAAAGATTAAAAAAAGTAAATAGATATTCGTTTCTTGGCGACTGTTCAGCATGTTGAAAAACAATCGACAGACGTCGCAGATCTTAAATTCTAAAATTCTTCAGATAAAATGAGAGGAAAAGAGTAAGTAGAAGGAGATTCAGTCTAGTAAGCAGCACATTAGTCAAAACAACACCGCAAAACAAAAATAGATAAGTTCATCAACCAAATAACCTCCTCCTCCGCCACCTCCAATTTTCTGAGCCAGAAAATAAGAGATTCATACACAGTCTAAGCTCAAAGAACATAGAAACAGCAAGAAGAAGAAGAACACTAACATAGAATCATCAAAACTAACACAAACACAACAAAAAAGCCAAGAAGGAAACGAAAATCCGCTAATAAACCACAAACAAAGCAGAATCCGCCTAAGAAAACCTCAAACAATGAAAAATCAAGAAGAAACCGCAAAATTAAACGTTTATACCTGAATAAATCTGCAGATCAGGAGGTTAAACAGAAAAAACAGTAGCGATTGAAGTCGTTGATTCTGAACAGCAGTAGCAGGAGAGAAGCTAAAGGTTAGAGAGAGAAAGAGAGAGGAAGAGAGAGAAACTAAGGACCCTCCATTTGGCGCAAAGCAACAAAAGCCTTTTGGTGTCCGATGTGAAACTCAATGCATTAAAAACTACTTTTAAAAACACACACACAAATTTTACACTCTCTCGGACTTCTCCAACAAATTACAAATTAAAAATTACAAATAAAATCATTCTCCTTTTTCTTTATTTTCTTTTCGTCCTTTTAATTAAACATTATTATATTCTTGCCCCATTTTTAAAGAATTTTCAGGGAAGCAACTTCCAACGGCTCAGATTCTCCGACATTTTTAATCCAAAGCCGTTCATTTTTCCTTGCCCGTACACAAACAATACGGTGCGTTTGGATCAATATATTCGCAGCTAAACGACGTCGTATCCACAGCATAAATATAACATAATTCTCTTTTTTTTTTTATACGGCATAGATATTAGTATCCAATCCCTAATTAGTGGGGTGGAATTTTATACCTTTTTTTTTTTTTAATTATATATTTTAATTATTTCCAGTACTTTTTGTACCTTTAATTCTATAAATAAAATATTTAAATTTAAAAATAAAATTAATTATGAAATTGAATATTAATGAGTTAGCTTAGGTTAGGGGTTGCGCTTTTGAAATTAAATATGAAATGAGAGATGTGCGGGAAACGGCGCCGTGTTATGTGGATCGTGTTAGCGCTGTTTAGGGAAAGACAAAAGGGGCATTATGGGCACATCAAAACCTACTGTACAAGATGCCAAACAAATGGACAATACCAATCTTGCCCACAGTGGTAAAATTGTCATTTCACTCTAAATCAATCAATCAACCAATCACTAACTACCAAACCTCCATATCGTACCCCTGCAAACATGCTAGAACGACCCGTGTTGGTGTGTGAGAATAGTATTCACTTTTAAAACCAAACCATGTCGCAAGTGACGTATGAAAATACCGAGCCCATCAGATGTCAAATCCTAAAAATGGGACGTGTGTCGACAAGAACAGCCAGATGAGGGAGACTTTCATGGTCGGGTTCAGAGGGTCATATGGAGACTTTGACCGAATTGATAAGGAGAAAATTTTCGACGAAAGGGCAAAAGTGAAAATTATAGATGTAGTTATCTCGAAGACTCACTTCTCTGATTTTGGACAGCTATATCGAGCCTAGGTTTAGGTTCGATCTAGAGAGAGAAAAGGAGCATATGATGATTAGGAGAAAGAAAACAAGCATTTTGGCTAAGCTCAAAGGTGTGAAAAATTCAACCAACCCCACTTAAGACATTAAATAAATAAATATTTATTTATTTATTCAAATAAAATTAGAATAAACCTATACTTTTAAGCCCCAAGGGAACATAAAAGAGCATCTTTCATGGATTAAATTTGAATAGTACCCAAAATACCCCTCTCCGAGGATTCCACCAATTTCAAGTTGACATGCACATTGCATGATATGGGCCCACCTGTTCCCCTTCAAGGGTAGAAATGGAAATTCACTTCATGCCTTGCCGAAAAAAACAGGCTATTAATAGGAAATTGTAAAATTGTTTTTTTTTTTTAATTACTGAAAATATAAACCACTTCCACGCCAATAGAATGCCGACATTAGTATCGAAATTTATTAAATAATTTAAACATAATTATAAAAATAAATGGAGAGGAAGGGTATATTGGTAATTTTACGTTAGGGAGGGAACAGCGGAGGAGCAAAGGAAAAGCAATATGATGCATTTGGGGGACAAGAAAGCGGCTTTTAGTTTCACTCTGCCGGCTTCGCAACGCGACTACGACTCTCCCCCTCTCGCACGCGCTCCATTAATTATTTTCCTTAAATTAATTAAACTAATTATAAAATATTATTAAACGTATTTTAAATTTTTTAGTATTAATATACGTTTTAAATCGAGAATATAATGAAAATGTTGAGCAGAGTGAGGAGCACGCGCGGATGGAAAGAAGTGGGGGAAGGTTGAGTATTTAATGGAGGATCATTAACTGCCACTGAGACTGTCTCTGCACGCTTTGCTCCTTTTTTCAAACGCCTAAACTTTGCAATTCATGCCCCCATCATTTTTAATCTTTATCATTATCCCCTCAAATTTCGCCCCAATTCCAGCTTTTCTTATTTAATTAATTCTCACTTTAGCCCCTAACTTTCTCTCTTATTTCATTTTACTCCCCTCTAAAATTCATCTCTATTTTTAATACACAATAATATTAAAATATCTTATTATATTAATTTTCTTCATAACCACTCAAACTCACCGCTAGCCGGCATTGTCCACACCCTTATAAATAGTGTTTCGTTCTCCTCCACAACCAATGTGGGATATCACAATCCATCTCCCTTCACGACTCAGCGTCCTTGTTGGCACTCGTTCCTTCCCCCAATCGATGTAGGATCCCCACCAAATCCATCCCTCTTCGAACCCAGCTCCTTACTGGCACACCGCCTCATGTCTACCCACTTCAAGGAACAGCCTCCTCGCTGACACATCCCCTGATGCCATTTCTAACGACCCAAGCCCACCGCTAGCAGATATTGTTCCTTTCAGACCTCCTCTTAAGGCTTTAAAATGCGCTTGCTAATCTATAGGGTGGAGAATCTTCGTCTATACGTGTAATGAAAAACATAGTATGGATAGATTTTTTCTACTAGCTAAATAGGGATGGATCGAGAATTATATTTTTCGTCTCCGTCCCCGTCCTGCCCATCTCCACAGAATGATAAATTTTGTGGAGATGACGATTGAAATAGGAGGCCCCGTCATGTTCCACCTTATGGGCATCTTTTAAGTTAGATGTATAAATTATTTTTAATATAATCTCTTAGAATAGTTCGGGAAGATATATATATATATAAATAGAATTAAAAAGAAATTATATTCCTAGCAAATTACCAAAATATATGAGACACCCAAAACCAAATTGAAATTTTAATTTGAGTTCCATATGGGTTTGGATGGGGATGGGATGGGACCATATTGTTAGCCATTTTGAAGTCCAAAAATGGTTTGATTAGTGGAATTATTGTATCGAATACGACCCTTTTGTCGGAGCACGTGCAAGGCCACGTGCGGAATTTGTTTTTTTATTTAATATTATTTTTGCTTGTGGAAGAGGAATACTTATCTTATCTATATTTGTTCTTTGTTGGAAATTCCTTGTTTTTTTTAATATATCGATAAAATAAATTATTAAAAAAAAATACATATATTTGTATGACTTTTTTTATAAATATTAAGTGTATGCGCGGAAAAATTAAAAATATATATTTATTTCGATCATAAAAAGAAAATCGATGGGCCATCGTAAGAATGTGAGATGTCACATCGTTTGGGAGGGGAACAAATTATTTTTTTATCTGGAAATTTCTCCCTAATATACGCGTTTTAAAACTGTGAGGCTGATGACAATATGTAACGGATCAAAGCGGATAGTATCTGCTAACGATAAACTTCAACTGTTACAAATGATACTAGAGTCAGGTATCGAGCGATGTATTGTGGGATTACACATTGGTTGAAGAGTGGATCGAAACATTCCCTTATGTGGAAACTTCTTTTTAGTAGACACGTTTTAAAACTGTGAGTATGATGACAATGCGTAACGGATCAAGGCGGACAATATCTGATAACAGTAAATTGAGCTGTTACAAATAATACTAGAGCCAGGCGTCAATGAGGATGCTAGGCTCTAAGGGATGGGATTGTGAGACTACACATTGGTTGAAGAGTGGATCAGAACATTCCCTTACGTGAAAACCTCTCTGCAGTAAACATGTTTTAATTTAAATTAGGGAGACTGATGACAATATTTAACGGGACCAATGTGGATAATATCTGTTAAGGGAGAACTTGGGCCGTTACAAATAGTATCTAAATCAGGAATGGATTGGGGATCGAAACATTTCTTATTTTGAAACCTCTCCCTAACAGACGTATTTTAAAATTCATGAGAATGATGATAATATATAACGGGTCAAAACATACCATATTGAATTTTGGCTATTACAATACCAGAGCCAGGTGTCACGGTCATGCTCGTCCAAGGCATGTTGCCCATGACAAGCCCAACCGTTTATGTCTTTTCATATTCTAGTGTTTTACTTTTGTATTTCTAGGAAGTATGATGTTTCATGAATATATGTATAGGCCGGTCAGACATGAAATGTCTGTACTATAGGGTGATACAACTAATTGTCAACTTCTCCCTACCCAAGGTTATATATTGTGAGCCGTTCTTATTTCTCTCTTGCTTGCTTACATAATGTCTCTTTCAAAAAAATCTCTCTCTGCCCTCGTTTTCTAAAACCTTCTCTTAAACCGAGGCCAGAGGCTTGAGCATACGTCGTTTGACTGTAGGTGACGCAAGAACGAATTGGCTTAGCTCACTTGTCGTTGGAAAGTGAGTGCCGCACAATTGCAAATCCGCTGCCATCAAAAGTGCGATTGTGACACCAGGCACCAAGAAGTGTGCTAGCAAGGACATTGGGTCCAAGTGAATTGTGAGTTCCCATATCTGTTAGAGAAAGAAACGAAACATTAAAGGTGTGAAAATCTCTCATTAACAAACACGTTTTAAGACGGTGAGAACAACAAGTAATAAATTAAAATACATAATATCTACCAGTGATGAGCTTGAATTGACACGAACAATTTAATATCGAACTCAGAAAAAGAAGTGGAAGACAGAGCAGAAGAGAAAGATAAGTTATACCTGCGTGTGCGCGCGCGCTGCAATCTGGCATGACATCCCATCCATCACCACCATCGTACCTTCTCCGCTCATTTCGCCTTCCTTTTCTCTCAGACCAAACGACAAACACTTTGTGCGCATGCACGCAAACCCCTCCCCCCTCTCTTCGCGTGCGCGGCCACCTATCTGATCCCATTCCGGAAAGCATCAGCGCAACCTAGGCGCCTTCATGATCGGATCACGACCGAATCCACGCAAGAAACCCTAAGGAATCGGAATCGGAATCGGAATCGAAATCGAAATCGAAATCGGAATCTTACCGGATTGCTTTCGTATTGGTTTCATCTTCTTCGTCTTCGGAGGCGTTTAATTTGTTGTGTGTTAGATGAAAAGTTGAAGAAACAGAATCCGAAATCTCGGCGCGTTTTCGTACGATTCTCCATTTCTGATCTCTCACTGCAACGCTTCTGATTCTTCTGCGAATAAAACTACTTCGACTCTTTATTTTGATTTTTTTTTTTAATTTTTATATTTTATAACGTAAAAAAATATATGATAAAAACAAATAAATTTATTTGTGAAAATAGTATGTACGGACTTAATTTAAAATACAAAATTAATTATCAAAATACTCTAAAAGTAACATAACAAATAAATTGTATTATTGCTATTTTAAAAAAAAAAAATTATGTATTTTTAAAATATAGTATTACTTAATATTTCTAACTTTTTAAAATTTAATTTTTTTTTTTTGACATACTATTAAAAATGGAAAGTATTTCTAAAATAATGTATTAATGGCTTTCCAAAACTAATATTTATAAATTTCATGCATTTTTTTTAATGAAAAAGATGGTTTGATAATGATGATAATCATTATACTCTTCTTTCTCAACTATGAACTGTATTTATTTATTTATTGACTTTTTTTTTATAATTTAAATCATTTTCTTTTTATTTTAATTTTTTAATTTTATTTTGGGTGCTTCTTTTTTAATGATTATGTTCTTTCACGAGTGTTTATTAAAATAAAACTTGTTTTTCTCTCCTTTTCTCAAATCTCATTAAAATTTTCCCATTTTTCATTTTAAAAATTATTCCCACGCACCAAAACATCGTTTCAATATATTTTATATTTGTTCGTATGATTTTTAAGAACATCTTTTAGAGGTTTACGGTAATTAGAGGTTTACGGTAAAAACTCACGTTGGTTAGAGAAAAAACAAAGCATTTCTTGTAAGGATGTAGAAATCTCTCCCTAATATACGCGTTTTAGAACTGTGGGCTGACGACAACACGTAACGAACCAATACGGCCACTATATGCTAGCAGTGAGTTTTTGAACAGTTGTAGTTACACCAACGAGACGTTTTTTTTATGATTGAACCACATTTTGTATACAAATTAAAGGGTTGTAGGTATACCAATATATAAAATTCTCGTTGAATAAGATATCAAGTCGATGGTTCGATCTTTCACTCAGACATAAGAATAATATCAAACTTTAAGAACAAAGTTTGTCATAACTTTTTGTCGGCTGGTTTGACCAAGGATTCAGTCGCCTTGGACAGAGACCAACCGGTGAATGAAAAGTTTATCATATTTGGGCTTTCGGCGTGGATAAGCCCACTTTATTAATGGGCTTTTCAAGCCCATTATACCAATTCAAGGGCCGAAACCTTCTTTAGGCAAAATTTATTTCATTATATAATATTTATTTGTTTCAAATTCAAAATTTAAAATTGTAATTTCTTAATTTTTGGAGCTAATATTTGTTTTTATTAATGCGATTAAATTCATATTTTTTTTTAAAGGATAAAAATTAAATTAGGTTAATTATCAATCATTAGATTCCATTATTGTTTCTCTATGCGACAAAAATGATGTAATCACATAATTAAAATAAATAAATAAATAAATAAACCCTTTTGAAGAATTAAAACGTTAAAAATAATTAATTTTAGATGAAAATAGGCACACAAAAAAAAAAAAAAAAAAAAAAAAAACTGAAAAATTAGAAAAATTAATTAATCATCCCACTTGAATTAAAATTAAGAAATAGGGGTTGGGATGAGAAAATTGCAAACCTCACTTAATTACAGAGATTTGCTTACTAATTAATTTCTAATTAGGAACATTAACATAATTTTTTTAACAGAAAAAAAAAAAAAAGAAATAAAATAAATAATTTCTACAAGCAGCTTCCTCCATAGCCTGCATTTCTAAATAAAGCTTCCTTCAATTCTTCAGGCTTCAGTTCCTATTTTCAAGTCAAAATTATTATTAAACAAATTAAATCCATTTTAGAAAATTAAAATTATTATAATTGTTATTAGTTTCTAATAATTACAAAATATAGGCATAATAACGATAATAAAAAAGGAAAAAATATATAATAAATTATATAAAATATTCAAACAAATAAACATATTATTCGAATTCTATTATTTAGATGAATAAATTAATTTATCTAGAAATGCAAGTTCGTATATATTAAATATAAACTGACAATTTAATTAATTTGACCATATACTTTTGAAAAGACCTGAGGGGAAATTAATGGAAAAATGGAGGAATAAACTGAAAATTAACAAGAAATGATGAACAGTTAGCAAGAGGATGGGGGGAAAAGGAATGAAGAAGCAATTACCTGAGAACAAGTGGCTTGCAATGCGAAGTCATTGAAGCAGCTGATTACACAGTGTTGAATCTCAAGCCCCAATGCTTCGATCGTATTCACCGTCGATAACAGTAATCCTGGCTTCGCCGCACAGTAAATCTCGATCCTCGTGTTTCCGTTTCTGCTTTCCACCTCAAACTGTACGCCAACGATTTTCCAAATCAGTTTCACAGTAGCAATAATGAATCGAGTGCTTGTTTGAAAATCAAAGGCAAAAAAAAGTGAGGTTACTTTTGGTGAATTTCTCACTACGAATTCGCTCGGTTTTGTGTCGTGGAATGAATTCCTAGTTGTTTGATTTGTTCGATCCATTTCTCTTTGCAGATTTCCGATCTTCTCCAGCAATTCTTTCATGTAATCTATTGCATCTGCTAGAATCGCAGTTCGGTCCATCTGTTCAAATATCAGAAATCGGTTTCGATTCAAGACTCCGAGATTAATTTCGAGTTCTAATGGCAACAAAATTACTCTCTGGAATTTCGGTTTCGATTCGTAGAGATTAATTTCGAGCGTTTCTGGAATTGAGATTCGTAGAGATGATGTTTGATTTTTACCTTGCTGATCTTAGGAACGATGGATCTGAGCATTGAGAGGCGATCGTTCAAGCGCTTCCTTCTCCTTCTTTCAGCCATCAGATTCTTCGACGGTTGGCCTTGTAATTTCTTCGGTCCGTTCTTCCGTTCGAGAGCGCATGTTCCGATGTTGAAAACGGGGAGTTCTGGAGACTGATTCGGCTCCGCTTTGCAAGCTGATTGAACATGAACCGCCTCCATGTTCTGAATCTCGTTTGCGAGAAAACCTAATTCCTCTTCCTCTTCTTCTCCCTCCACATTCGGACGCTCTGCTTGAAATGGCAGAGGCGCAGCTACTTCCATGGCGGCGTAGGCGGAATCGGCCATTTCTGGAACTGAGAACTCGTTTGCCAAAGGATGATAAAATTCATCCAGATTCTGAGTGGATAGAGGTTCCGATGATGAATTTGGGTGGAAATTGGAAACGTTCTGATCAAAACAGTAATCGAACGCCCAAGCATTGAGATCGGTGATTTCAGTTGGAATGGCGTCCCAATTTGCTTCTCTTCGTAGAGCCATCAACTCCTCCAAGAAGCCGTGTTCATCGAGCTCCATCTCTCTCTCAGCCTCAAGCTCTCTCTCTCGCTCTCTAATGGCGGTTTTGCTCAAGTACCTGGACGGCATAGGAATTGCAGCGGATAGAGTTCATATATATAGGCACAAGTGAAAAGGCTTAATTCTTTAATTATGTCAAAAAAAAAAAAAAAAAAAAAAATCATCACAATAATTATATCTCTTTACGATAAATGGACGTGTCTTTTAATATTTATTTAAAGCTAATTTATTTTTGTCCCTCCAATTTTTAAAATATTTAATTAATTATTTTTGTTTAATAGATTAATAAGCACAAATTTTAAATTTTAAATTTTAAAATAATAAACTTAAATATGTGAATTAAATTATCTATAAAATATTTAATAAGCGAGTGTTTAATAGATGATAGACATAAATTTTAATTTAAAAACCAATAAATTAATTTTTTTTCCAGAATTTCAAATATGTAAAGTAAAATTGGCCATCAAAATTTTAATTTAAAAAAAATTATATCAAAATTATATATATATATATATATATATATATATATATATATATAATATAGGGTTCTATGGTCGGTCCGCGACCCCTGGATACCGAATGTGTTATTGGGTGATCTCGTAGTTCCTACGGGGTAGAGACGATGGGGTCGGTCCATGAATTTTCCTTCCTTTTGCCGCATTTCGCTCAAAGGGTTGAAGGGAGATAGTGCATCAAGCTGTTCGCAAGGCTCTTCCCCAGGGATCCTAGATGAGGGAACCCTAAGAGAGCCGCCGACTCCAACTACCGTCCACGTACGATCCATTCTAGATCCGATCAACTGCCCATCCTACCTCCTCTATGTTCTTGACAGCCCATCTTTGTCTCAGTAGAGTCTTTCAGTGGCATGTTTCGGTCCTCTTCCCCATTACTTAGAAACAGTGAGCCACCGGTTCATGTACAAGATACTATATATATATATTTTGAAATTTACAATTTTTTATTTTAAAAAAGGTTTATTTTTTAATATCTTTAATTTTATTGTATTATTATTTAATAAAAAGTGGTAAAATCATTATATTTTGAATAGAAAATTAAAATTTAATTTAAATTAAAAAGGGAAAATGGAATAACATAAATACCCAAACACAAGGGACAATGGATAATTAAATCTTTTGTCGTATTTAGATATTTGGGCCCTACTTGGAATTTTAATTAAAGTATATAATTATATAATTAGGTCCTGAATTTATATTGTTTTTTTTCTCTTTCTAATTCACGTGCTTAATGTACCAGAAATAGGAAAATATAATATAATTTATTAACGCCTAACATGCAAACAAAAAACAATGCACATTCTTATGCCCAACATTAATTATTGTACCTTTTGTAATCATTTATTTCATTTTAAATCCTATATTTTCACTCACTTAATTTCATCAAATTAATTTTAAAAATAAATAACAAAATTACCCATTAGCCCCCCAACTTTACAAATTTTATAAACCCGTCCTTTTTAAACCGAACATTTTCTTGTACAGTGCTCACCGAAAACCGCCTCACCCACTGGCATGTGGCTCTGTAGATGAACACGACTCTCTACAATGGCATGATATTGTCCACTTTGAGCATAAACTCTCGTGGCTTTGCTTTCAGCTTCCAAAAAAGTTCCGTACCAATGGAGAGAATATTCATTGATTATAAACCCATGATCGTTTTTTAAATTAGCCAACGTGTGACTTTCATCCCACCGTTCATCCGTACGTGTGAGAAGGGTTCAACAAGGAAAGGGAGGAAAAGGGTAAAGAATCTTTTAAAGCCAAGATATTGACACTTTTACCCTACGTGGGTGAAAGTGACCCAAAAAAAAAAAAAAAAAAAACTTTTATTTTAGAAAATTTAAATATATAAACCAACTCGACATGGACAAAATAAGTTTTATTATAACGGTCCAAGCCTACTGCTAACAGATATTGTCTTCTTTGGACTTTCCCTTTCGAGTTTTCCGTCAAAGTTTTTAACACCATCTTAAAACCATGAGCCTGACGACGATACGTATCGAGCAGAAGTAGACAATATCTGCTAGTAGTGGTCTTGGACGATTATAAATCATATCAGAACCAGGACCGGGGCGGTGTGCTAATGAGGACACTGACCCCCAAGGGGGGGATGGGACTGTGAGATCCCACATTAATTGGAGAGAGAAACGAAACGTTTCTTATAAGAGTGTGGAAACTTCTCTCTAGTAGACGGATTTTAAAGAGGACAGTATCTGCTAACAGTAGGCTTAAGCCGTTACATATTACTGAATTTTATGTCACACGGATACATAAATCGAACAGGGTCAACAACCATTTTTACATCTGAATTTAAGAGCATATACTCAAACTTTCAGAATTTGTAAACCGAATTATTGTGTTCATGAATTAACTCAACGATCAAAAGTGTTTTTTGTAAAGCGTAAGTAAAAAGTCATAGTAATAGTAATGTACTCTTGGAATAAGACAGGGTTACGGCAAGAAAGTACCAAAAGCTTGACCTAAAGGAATCTAATATTCACATGCTATAGCATACGGTAGTGTCATTTTGAGCTTAGATATTAACTTTTTATAAGAAAGGTCGAAGAAAAGTATGGCCATACCTATGTTGGTGCTATTATTTAACTCGGGAGAGGCAAACCCCTACTTTCTAGCTTTTACTTCATTACGTTTCGTCATCGAAATAATTAATCGGGAATTTTAAATATTTTATTTTATTTTATTTTATAAATGTTGAGTTAAAAAAAACTATTTTAATCATTTAATAATAATAATAGGTAAATTAATTAAATTAAATTCGAAATAAAAAAGTTAATAATTTTGTTGTGAAAAAGAAAAAGAACACAAAAAGAACACAAAAAGAAACTAAAAACTCGGATATAGAAAGTGACGTGGAGTTCTTGTTGGGACACGTGGCTTCTGTTGAAGGCTCGACCGCTTCCGACTAATTTTTCTATTTTAAATAATTCCAATATATATATATATATATATTTCTAATTTAATAATTTATGTCGTTTAATTGATTAATCAAAGAAATTAACTTTTAAAAATTTAAATAAACGATATTTTATCAATTAAATCATCTTAAAATGCCCCAAATAAATATTAAATTATTTTAAGATAAATTCCAATTATATCCTTGTTCCGAACTAACCAATCCAAAAAATTATAATTCAATAATATACTTGATTTTCTCATTTCTATCGAGTCCACTTCATAATCAAATTACACTTCCTTCAAACACGTGGCAAAAAGTTGGCAGGAGATTTGCGGTCCCTTTCCTTTCTAACCCCGTCACGATACGACGCCTAAACTCGAAGCTACGATTTCACAAATCCATTCAATTGGGTCTGGTCCTATTCGATTCAACTCGAGAATTTTGAAAGGCGACCGTTCTAACTCAACACGAGTAAATTAACCTTAATAAACGATATCGACTGTTTTAAAAATAGTTTTTTTTTTTTTTTTTATTAAGGAAAAAAAAAAGACAAGAAGTGATTGAGTTGAGTGATCACATGTGAAGAGGGAAAGGGAGACAAGAGATGACTCTAGCTACAATTTACAATGGCCTAAATCTAATGCATCTACCCTACTATTATCTTTTCTTAATTAATCATTAATATCCTAATTGTTAATTAATTAACACCCTAATTATGGCTAACTACCAGATAATTAGGTGTGTTTATGGGTCGAGTTGGGTCCGGTTGAAACATCTTTTGGATTCAACCCAATGATTCGGTTTATAAATTTTTTAAATAATAAACCCAACCCAATTCAACTGGATTAGTTGGTACGGTTCTGTTCACTCTGTCCTCACGGTATTACTTTATTCTCGATTACCCAAGAGTATTTAGCTTTGTAAGGTGCTCGTTGCTGATTCTGTAACGACCCAGATTCATTGCTAGCAGATATTGTCTTCTTTGGGCTTTTCCTTTCGGGCTTCCCCTCAAGGCTTTAAAACGCGTCTGCTAGTGGAAGGTTTTCCACGCCCTTATAAAGGGTGATTTGTTCTCCTCCACAACCAATGTGGGACATCACAATCCACCCCCTTTGGGGCCTAGTGTCCTTACTGGCACATCGCCTTGTGTCTACCCCCCTTCGGGGAACATCGAGAAGGCCGACACATCGTCCGGTGACTGGCTCTGATACCATTTGTAACGACCCAGATTCACCGCTAGCAAATATTGTCCTCTTTGGGCTTTCCCTTTCGGGCTTCCCTTCAATGCTTTAAAACGCGTCTGCTAGGGGAAAGTTTCCACACCCTTATAAACAGTGATTTGTTATCCTCCCCAACCAACGTGGGACATCACAGATTCACACAGGATTCCACGTGTCTTGGTCAAAGAGTAAGCTAGCGATGCCTCGGAGTAACTCGACTCGAACAGCATTTTAGTGGTTGGTTGAATTACCAAAAACACCCTAGATTAGTTAGAAGGGAAGCCTATTTAAAGAATGAAACAAAAATAAGCACAAAATTAGAAAGAAAACTTGATTAAGAATTAGAGTCAAATAAGGACATGAGTGGATCACGAGACCCCAATCCAATCGAATCCAACCCATAACCATCAGAGAGAGGGACAAAGACCCTACAATTACAGGGCTCTCCCACAAACCAAAACCGGGGTTTTCTCTCTCATCGATCAAAAGTGGTTTCATTAGATGTGGGTAAGGGAAAGAAAACCAGAAACCGGCATTTTCTCGGTCTAAAATGTAGAGAGAGAAGTGTCGTCTTGTAGTGGGTTGTTTGGATATGAAGGAAGAAAGGGGTGTGGGGGAGGTGGGGGATCCAAGTTCCTAAAGCTCTGATTCATGAGCAAGAGAAGAGAGGTAGCTACAGTTTAAAGTGGAGCTTTTTGAGGGAAAGTGTAGGGTTGGGTACCCTATATTTGGCGTTTAAGGACAAGGTTGATAATGCAATGGGAGTTGTTGAAGCTTCTTGTGTTCCTTCCTCCCTCCACCCGTCTATTCAACTTTTGCGAGATCCCACGTCGGTTGGAGAAAGTAACGAAATATCCGTTATAAGAGTTTAGAAACCTTTCTTTAGTAGACCCGTTTGAAAAAACTGTGAGGTTTATGGTGATACGTAACGAGCTAAAGTGAACAACATCTACTAGTGGTGGATTTGAGCTGTTACAAATAGATGGTATCAAAGCTAGACATGGTGGTGTGTCAGCGAGGACGCCGGGCACCTAGGTGGATTGTGAGATCCCACGTTGGTTGGAGAGAGGAACGAAATATTCGTTATAAGGATCTAGAAACCTTTCTTTAGTAGACCTGTTTAAAAAAATCGGGAGGCTTATAGTGTTACGTAACGGGCTAAAGTGAACAATATCTACTAGTCGTGGGTTTGAGCTATTACAAATAAATGGTATCAGAGCTAGACATGGCGGTGTGTCAACGAGGTGGATTGTGAGATCCCATGTTGGCTAGAGAGAGGAACGAAACATTACTTAAAAGGGTGTGGAAACCTCTTGTAAGTAGAGCTAGGCCCTAAGGGGAGTGGATTGTGAGATCTCACATTGGTTGGAGAAAGGAACAAAATATTTCTTATAAAAGCGTGGAAACTTCTCCCTATTAGACGCGTTTTAAAAAACTGTGGATAACAATGATACGTAACGGGCTAAAGCGAACAATATCTACTAACGGTGGGTTTGAGCTATTACAAATGATATAAGAGCCAAACACCGAGTAATATGCCAACGAGGACGTTGGGTCCCTAGATGGGTTGCAAGATCCTACATTGGTTGTAGAAAGGAACAATTACTTAAAAGGACATGAACCTCTCCCTAGTAGACGTTGAGCCCTAAGGGGGGTGGATTATGAGATATCACACCGGCTGGAGAGTGGAACGAAACATTCCTTATAAGAGCGTGAAAACCTCTCCCTATTAGACATGTTTTAAAAAACTGTGAGGATGATGACGATACGTAACGAGCCGAAGCAGTAATATCTACTGGCGGTGGGCTTGGGTTGTTACAAATGATATAAAAGCCAGACACCGAGCAATATGCCAGCAAGGGTCCGTAGATGGGTTGTGAGATTCTACATTGGTTGTAGAAAGGAACAAAACATTACGTAAAAGGGCGTGAAAACCTCTCCCTAATAAATACTGGGATCTAAGGGGGTGGATTATGAGATCTCACATCGACCGAAGAGGGGAACGAAACATTTGAGCGTGGAAACCTCTCCCTATTAGACGGGTTTGAAAAAACTGTGAGGATAACAACGATACGTAACGGGCAAAAACAACAATATCTACTAGCGGGCTACGGTCTTTGCCTCGATACTCAACTAGACCTTCGCCCATTTCTTTCGGGCTACGCATAAAGTTTTGACCTACTAATTTTAATATACCATTAAATTAAATTATTATTATTATTTCTTCTTTAATCTTAAGTTTAACGTGGTAGGAGGCATCCAGAGATAGAAACAAAAAAACCCTAAAAACCAGGGGCCGCTACATTTTGACTCTAATATATATATTTTAAAATAAATAATGCCCCAAAAATCAAACATTAATTAATCTGGAATTTTTAAAAATCCATGCTTTTAATTCACTCATGTTTTCTACAACATAAAGCTTCTAACCCATGTGCTCAATTTGCAAGTTTTTGTCTACTAATTTTCAAAAAAATTATCCGAACAAACAAGAAGTACATCAATAAACTGAGAGCGATGTTGAGAATATGATGACTAAAAAAGACTTAAAATAAGTAAAGGCTAATACTTATTCCAACTTTTATTTTTAGTGGCTCAATCATCAGAACTTTATAGTGGGTCTGTGTGACATGTCAGGAGGACATTTGAAATTTTTATTTTTTATTTTTTAAAATTGACTAAAATATTTAAGTTTGAATAATTGACTTTCAATAATTGGAAAAGATGGTTGAAAGAACGTGTTTTAACCTTTTCAATTGCATGGAAATTAGTGCGGTAATATATATTTTTTACTTTTTATTTTTAATCTGAGGTAAGAAATTAAATATCATATATATATATATATATATATATATATTCTTTTTGTAGAACTAAGTTCTTGGAATTGTTAAGGGTTTTTCTTTCACGGTGAGTTATTTTATTGTTCATTTTTTAAATTAGGGGTATTTTGGTAATTTTAACTGTATAAACTTTTGTTATTTTAATTGGGCCATTCTTTTTTCTCGGTTTTTGCTCCTAATGGGCTTACAGTCTCGGAAGTATCCAGCCCAAATTTTGTAACGTGACAGAAAAGTAAGTTGAGCCCAATATGAGGCCCAAGCCCAATATGAGGCTCAAGCCCAATATGAGGCCCAAGACCAACGCTCAGGTGGGCTACGCTTGGATTAGTATATAAATAACTAAATTAATAAAAATACTCACAAAATTTCCATTTAAAAAAATCCATTATTTTCAAATATTATTCTTAAACTAAAAAAAAAAAAAAAAAAAAAAAAAATACATTTACTAAACTATTAATATTATATTTAAAATATAGATTGAACTTTCAAAATCAATTAAAAAAATACTGTTTATTCTCCAGTATTTAAAAAATATTTTTAAAAATTTCATTAATACCGTTATATTTAAAAAAAAAACTTAAAATTATTTTAACATTTTTTTAAAAAGTTCAAAAATGTATTTACATTAATACCTCGTTTCAAAAATACTCATAAACTTTTCAACATTAAAACTTGTAGATAATTTATCAGATGTTTAATGGGAATTTTTTAAAATGTATTTTTAATTTTTTTTAGATCAAATTATTTTTGAAATACGATTTTAAAAAAAAAAAAATAGAAAAAAAACTATTTTTGGTCTTTATAGTACTAATAAATATTTAGTTTTAAAATTAAAAAGCCATTCTATATTAAGTGAGGGTATTACCGACATTTCGCATCTTCCAAATCAGAAATCCGCACAAACATCGCTGTCAAACTACTTGCCGTCCGCGCGCCTTAACGGTGGGACCCAACTATATGAGTCTGGTGGGCTCCACATAGCCGCAACTCTTACGCGCACGCAACCTCCGTCTCCCTTCTTCTTCCTCCTCGTCTCTCGGCCGTTACAGAATTTCCAGTTTCAGTTTCGGTTTTCAGTTTCTCCCCCAAATTCTCTCATCATCTCCAATGGCTGCCAAGCCCTAAACCCCTCTTCTTCCTCTTCTTCTTCTTCTTCTTCTTCTTCTTCTTCTTCCCTTTCCATTTTCGAACATTCTTCAATTCTTCCTCCAATGGATAACCACTCCTATTCCTCCTATGCCGATTCCCGCGGCTCCTCTCCCCGTTCCTGCGAAAACCCCTCTTGTGATGATCCTTCCTCCAACCTTAACGCCGGCAATGTTCCTCACAACTACAAAGTCAAGTTCATGTGTAGCTATGGCGGCAAGATTCATCCCAGACCTCACGACAATCAACTCACCTACACCGGCGGCGACACCAAGATTCTTACGGTCGATCGTAATATCAGTTTCTCCACGCTTTCCTCCAGGTTATCCTCTCTCTGTGATGTTACTGTTTGTTTAAAGTACCAACTCCCTGGTGAAGATCTCGATGCTTTGATTTCTGTAACCAACGATGAGGATCTTGAGCATATGATGTTGGAGTACGACCGGTTATATCGTGTTTTGAAGCCTGCGAGGTTGAGGCTTTTTCTGTTCCCTTTAAATCCACCTGCCTCGACGATTTTAGGCTCCTGGGATACAAAATCGGATAGGCAGTGGTTTGTGGATGCTCTGAATTCTTCGCGGACTCAGCCTCTGGAAGATTCGTCGCCGCCTGTGGATGCTACTGCATCGGCATCGAATCCTGATTTCTTGTTTGGATTTGATCATGGCTACCGTTTGGTTCCTGGCTCTGACTTGAAGGATTCGACCGCCATAGATACCGTGTCGACTACGGCAGTGTATAGCGTTTCTGCGGGATCTGATTGTGGATCTGAAGACCGTCAGGTGGTCGGAGAACCTGTTGTTTCTCCGTTGGAGTTTCAGGGCTTGCAGAGATTGCAAATGATGACTGAGAGAAAGAGCAATGTGACCAACTCCAAGACTTCTGCAGGCAATTCTCAACCACCACCACAAGTTACAGAGAAAATCGCTCCACCACCGGCGGCTGTTCCTCCGCCTGTACAAATGCCAGTACCTGCAGCATACTTCCCGGAGAGGCAAATGATCTCCGGTGGTTTTCCAGTGGCCAATGCTCCACCGATCGACCAGTCAGTATATATAATCCCCACTGCAGGGGGTTTATTTCAAGCTCAGACGCTCAGACCCATCAACAGACCAGTTGGGCACCAGCCTTATTATGGAATGCATGCCGCATACCATGAAGCCCAGGTTCACAGTTCGATGGCACCACAAGCTTCTCTTCAACAACCAAATGTTGGGGTGTACACCTCAGAAGGTTTTCAAATGATGCAGCCAAAGATTGCGGTAAATGAGGCAGGCTACGCTCAGATGGCGTATGACAACACTGGCAGACATGTCTACTTTACCACAGCACCACCGTATCAGACCATGGCTCCGGTGGCGGCAAATGGCAGATCCAGTGGCGGTGGTGGAGGCTCGTACAATCCGGAGGGTAATACGATTAACCCTTCCAAAGCCTCTGGTTTATAAAATCATTTTTCATTGTTCTTTAGTATATAATAAATGGGAGTTGTGGGTTTATGAATATGTATCGTCACTGCTTGATGTCTATATTGAAATGAAAAATGAAGGGATTTGCTGTGTTTAGGTAGCCATTTGTCACTACTAATCACCCCTCCACAACAATGATATGATATTTTACACTTTGACCATAAGCTTGAGTCGTTTTGATCTTCCTTTATCTAAAAGGTCTCAAACCAATAAACCCATGATCTTCCCCTTAATTAGCCAATATGAGACTCTCTCCCAACAATGCTCCCCTCTGACAAAGTACACCATAGAGCCTCCCCTGGGTCTATGTAGCCCTCGAACATCCTCCCTCCCAATAATTCCCAACAATCCTCCTCTCGAACAAAGTATATCATAGAGCTTCCCCTGGGTTTATGTAGCCCTCGAATAGCCCCCCTCCCAACAATCCTCCCTCAAACAAAGTACCTCATAGAGTCTTCTCTGGGGCTTATATAGCTTTCGAACACCCTCACTTTTATCGAGGTTCAACTCTTTCTTTGGAGTTATCGAACAAAGTACACCCTTGGTTCGACACTTGAGTCACTTTTGACTACATCTTCGAGCCCATCAACTTCTTCATTCGACACTTGAGGATTCGATTAATAGAACTAAGTCAAGGGCATGACTCTAATACCATGTTAGGAATGACGAATCTATGCAATGGTATGTTATTGTCCACTTTGAGCATAAACTCTAGTAGTTTTGTTTTCGATTTCTCCAAAAGGCCTCGTACCAATGTGAAGATGTATTTCTATAAATTTATGGTCTTCTCCTTAATTAGCCAATGTAGGATTATTTCCCAACAATCCTCGACACCTTCCACCAAATAAATCTGACCTCGAGGAACAGTGTTCCCTGTGTCCCCTCACTGTTCATGAGCCTTCTCCACTGTTTCTGTGCTGTAGAAACTCCGCAGGCCCTCCTAACATACTGTTCCGCTTGACCACAAACTTTTGATGCCTAATTTTGTGTAAATTGAGTGTCTATATTTGAGTAAGGTGTGCAGAGAAATAAAGGGAGACGATCAGTGGAATCAACACAAACAGGGTGAGATGGAGAACATGGGAAGAACAGGACAGGACAACTTGGTCAGCACCACCTCATCAGGTATGATTTTGAATATTTTAAGAAAGACTGATGATTGGATGAGATTGAATTCAGCTTAATATAATAGAATGTAATAGAATCATCATAAACCACTCTTTATGCCCATCACCAGTGGGAAATCTGTTGAGATTCCACACTAACTAGATTTGATTAAGAACAGGATTTTAAAGACTAGGAAATAAAGAATTCAATTGAAAATTTTAGTTTATTTTGAGTTCATTGACTATTGGAAACTCTAAGTTCCATCTTAGTTGAGAACCTTTGTTTGTCGGTTAAATTATTCTCTGTCCCATAGATTGAATTTTGTGTCTATTAGTGGAATGACCCAGGCCCACCGCTAGCAGATATTGTTCTCCTTGGACTTTCTCTCACGGGCTTCCCCTCACGGCTTTAAAACGGGTTTGCTAGGGGAAGGTTTACACACCCTTATATATATATATATGATGGTTTGTTCTCCTCCCCACCAATGTGGGACATCACAATCCACCTCCCTTCGGGGCCCAGCGTCCTCGCTGGTACTCGTTCTTTTCTCCAATCGATGTGGGACCCCGCCAAATCCACCCCCCTTTGGGGCCCGCGTCTTTACTGGCACACCACCTCGTGTCTACCCACCTTCAAGGAACAGCGAGAAGGTTGACACATTATCTACTGTCTGGCTCTGATACCATTTGTAACGACCCAGACCCGCCGCTAGCTGATATAGGGGAGAACAAACCATTAACACATGGTTTAATTTAACTTGTATTAAATATAAAATTAAACTAACTTTTTAAAGGTTAGAAAAAAAGAAAAAAAAAGCATATTTGATTAGTGGGGGGAGACATGATGATGGGAGATATGGAATAGATGGGGGAAGTGGAAAAGTGGGCCTTTTTGGTTCTGCCTTGCTGCTTTCCTCTCAAAAGAAATTAGGTTTTGAGTGCCAACTAAGGAGACCATCCTCATTTCCTTTTCATTTTCTCCACAACTCATCCATCTACCTTTAGTGCTCTATTTTTTTTTTTCCTTCTTAATAATAATAATAATAATAAAAACATCAACCCTACCCGAACACATCGACTTTGCTAACAACTTAAATTTTCTGTTAGTAAATATCGTCTATTTTAGCTCATTATGTATCTTTGTCATGATCTTACAATTCACTCTTCTTGTGGGCTCAACGTTCTCACTAGCACACCGCTCGGTGTCTGACTATGATACCATTTGTAACAGTCCAAGCCCACCGCTAGCAGATATTGTCTACTATGGCTCGTTACGTATCGTCGTCAGCCTTGCGACTTTAAAACGCATTTGTCAACTTCTTCCTACCAATAGTTATATACTCTGACCCGTTGTTGTTATTCTGCTTGCATATATAACACCTCATTCAAAATTTCTCTCTGCCCTCGTTTTCTAAAACCTTCTTCTTAAACCGAGGCCAGAGGCTCGAGCATACATCGCTTGGAGAGTGAGTGCCGCACAATCGCAAGTCCTATGACATCAAAACTGCGATTGTGACACATGGTATCAACATTTTAGTTATAAACATTTCTTTTTATAAAAGATGACGTATTTGATGATGCAACTCATCACAAAATACATTATTTCATTATACTATTTTTTTTTATAAATTGTAAAAAAAACATTTAATTTAATTCAATTAAATTTAAGTAAATAAATTAATTTAGACACTAAAATCTACCGTTATTATTATTATTTTTTTAAAAAGAGAACAATTTAGTATTTTTTTTTCCTAAGTAATTTCTAAATATGAACTCAAAAAATAAAAAAAATAAAAAAAGGTTGAGAAATTATGTAAATATATGAATAATATTCAATTTATTGAAGTCTATTTTCCAAAAAAAAAAAAAAAAACATCTTGAGATCCTAATTTTTTTATTTTAATTTTTTTTATATTTGTTTGGTTAGAAAATTACAAAAAAAAAAAAAAAAAAAAAAAAGTTCCTTTCTTGTCGTAAATTCCTGGAATCCAGGAAAAAAGAAATTTCATTCGATTAAAAATTATATATATATTTTTTTCTTTTTGTGTTGAATTAAAATTAAATTTCTCACAAATTTATATTTAATGTTAAAAAAGTCATATATTTCAGCAGGCAGCTTTGAAGTTACAGTTTCACATCTTCATAGACTGCTTTAGAAGAGTAAAATAAAGAATCGAATTCCTTTCTCCAACAAGAGCTAAAGAAGAAATCAATTCACCAACCTCCACAATTTCGTTTCGTTCTATGCATTTTTCACGTTTGCGAGCGGTAGATCTTCTTTGAAAGGGCTTTGATTAGCGAAGCTTTTGTGTAAAGCACAGTGCGAATGCTGAGATCGAGTTCTAGAGATTAGAATCTTTGCCGCCGGAGCGGAGGAGATCAACGGCGGAGATGGTGGTTAGAAAAGTCGGCAAATACGAGGTCGGGAGGACGATTGGGGAAGGTACGTTTGCGAAGGTGAAGTTCGCTCAGAATACTGAGACTGGCGGGAGTGTTGCTATGAAAGTTCTCGATCGGAGCACCATAATCAAGCACAAGATGGTTGAACAGGTCTGTATCTTCTCTCTAATCTTTGTGCGGAGAAATGGAAGTTTGTTCATTCTTAAACTTAGAAGAGAACTGGAGTGAAATAGGGAGAATTCGCCTCCGTAATTTGCTTTATATGACTGCATCATTTCTGCGCCGCAAAATGTTTTCAATTCCGTCGCTCTCTGAGCTACTGCAGCTATCAATTCAAGCTGAGATAATGAAATTAAGCGTGTATAGAGTTAAAATGTTTCAGAGTTAGCTATCAAAACGATATTGGCTGTGATTAATTACATGCTTCAATGATATCGATTATCTGATATCACGCTCCGGCTATGTACTTTTATCCTCTTTGTAAATTAGATTATATTTAGTATCATAGTGAATGTAAATAGCAATGATTGAGCTCAAGGATTCGGATGGGCTTCATCTGTAATCATCCTCGGGTTTCTCTAACAACAGTGAATTGAGCCGTGAAAACCTTGTTTATCCCTCACGTAGCCGCTTTCAATCACTATGTTGAAGAAGAGGAAAAATAACGTACTGATGTCTTGATCTTCGAATGAAGGAAAATGACTTGCTACTTTGTACTGTTGAATAAAGCTGGAAACATTATCGGACGAGGAATCTTACTGTTCTTGATGTGAACTCTATCTGTCTGTAGCTTTTGTACCTTTATTTTGAATAGTGCTAATAATTGGTCAGTGACGAAGTGGTCGTAAGAACGAATTCATACACGGACACCATCTTTGAAAAACAATGTAACATTCTTTAGATGAATCCTTGATTGAGCTAGACATGTTTATTTCATAAGCTTCTAACTTTTAATGTTTCAAGTTGTCCTACTAATGTTCTTCATACTTCTCTTTTGCAAGCTACATTCTTAGTCTTTCGTCTTAATCTTTTTCGATATTTGATCATGTAAAATTTCAAGCGCTTCTTCCTATAACTGTTATTAATATTCTGCAGATAAAGAAGGAGATTTCTATCATGAAGCTTGTGAGGCACCCTTATGTTGTTCGTCTTCATGAGGCATGGAATAAATTTCTGAAGTATCTATTCTCAATTATTATTCTGCCTCTTCTCTAGACATTGGGTTTGAACGTCCTTTTTCTTGTTTAACACTGGCTACACAATCTATTTTGGTTTTTAGGTTCTTGCAAGCCGTACGAAGATTTATATAATCTTGGAGTACATTACTGGTGGTGAATTGTTCGACAAAATAGTGAGTAATTCAAATAAAGAAGCCTTATTTAAGGAAGATGAGCCATTTGAAAATTTGAAACTATTAATTATTTTGTATTTCTATAGTTCATGATGTAATCCATATTCTGCAGGTTCATCATGGACGCCTTAGTGAAGCTGAATCTAGGAGATATTTCCAACAGCTAATCGATGGTGTAGATTATTGCCACAGCAAGGGAGTATATCACAGAGATTTAAAGGTCTAACTATTTCAATTGGCTGAGATCTTGGAGAAAATATTATTTCTGAGAATTGGAAAAGGAATCTCATCATTTTCTTTTTTTTTTTTCAAGCAGCCTGAAAATCTGCTACTGGACTCCCTAGGTAACTTAAAGATCTCAGATTTTGGCCTGAGTGCATTGCCCGAACAAGTAAGACATTTTAATGGTTCTTAGTTACCCAGAAATAGGCTTCTCATGTAATTTTTAGATACTACAACTGATAGTTGATTGTATTTGCTGACAGGGAGTTAGCCTACTCCGTACGACATGCGGTACTCCAAACTATGTAGCACCAGAGGTAATATGTTGGTATCTAAAAGCTTGTTAAATCAAAATTTACACAAATTGGTGATTACATTTATAAGCTTGCATTTTGGGTTGATTCTCAACCATTTTATTTCTCATGTAGGTGCTCAATCACAAGGGTTATGATGGGGCTATGGCAGATGTTTGGTCCTGTGGGGTAATTCTTTATGTGTTGATGGCAGGATATCTTCCATTTGATGAGCTTGATCTCACCACGTTATATAGTAAGGCATGAACATTTTGTCATATTATCCTTAATCTACTTCACCTTTTTACGCTGCATTTTCTATTGAAACATTGAGACGTTATCAACATCTATCTTGGGAGTAAATTGCAATCAACGCTAGGGCATGATGAGTGATTTCTTGTGGAAAAAAAAAAAAAAAAAAAAAGTTCCCACTATGTAGATCAACCCGTGAAAGCACTTAAACTATACAACAATCTATTTGTCATCTGTTTTGGTCGGACAATATTTGCTAGCGGTGTGTTTGGGCTGTTACAAATGGTATCAGAGCCAGACACCAGGCGGTGTACTAGCGAGGATGTTGGGCTCGAAGGGGTGGATTGGGGGTTCCACATCGATTGGAGAGGGGAATGAGTGCCAGCAAGGACGCTGGGTCCCGAAGGGGGATGGATTGTAAGGTCCTCCATCGGCTGAAGAGGGGAACGAAGCATTCTTTATAAGGGTGTGAAAATCTCTCCGTTTCAAGAACCTTGAGGGAAAGCCCAAAAGGGAAAACCCAAAGAAGACAATATTTGGTAGCGTGGGCTTGAACTGTTACAATTTTTGTTGGATTTAAATCAGGATGCGAGGGCCTCTCGTAGGTTCTTTATTTTTAATCGATCTAAATTCTTGTGAATTTCTCTACAATCAACATGCATGTCAATGCTCGACTAACACTGTCATTTGCCTTCTGCAGATTGAGAGAGCCGAATTTTCATGTCCATCTTGGTTTCCTGTGGGGGCAAAAGCCTTGATCCATAGAATATTTGACCCCAATCCTTCAACTGTAAGTATGGATTGCCTGACATGACGTCCTCTATGCATAAGCACTCGAACATTCTCTATGACTTCAATTTTCTGTTATGTTATGAAAAAAAGAAATAGTTCATGGTTTCTGCTGTGCATTTCAGCTACTTAATTAAAAAATGTCTACAAAAATTACCAAGAGACCTCAATGTTCTTTGTGACATTGCGTTTGAGGCAATAGATGTAGCAAACATTATGATTATTAGTTCTACTAATGGGCTTGCGAATTTCAGCACTGCAGCATTATTATATCATATTAGTAACAAATCAATTAGTACCCTCGGAAAGCACTATTTTCTTTAATAGCTCACCGAATCACGTTTTTAGTGTTGTTGCCTCTCTATATTGTTTTCTTGTTGTTAGTCTTATGAACTTGAGATCCCACATCGGTTGGAGAGGGGAACGAAACATTCCTTGGAAACCTCTCCTTAATGGACGCGTTTTAAAACCTTGAGGGGAAGCCCAAAGAGGACAAGATCGGCTAGCGGTGGGCTTGGATTGGTACAAATGGTATTAGAGTCAGACATTGGCTGGTGTGCCAGCAAAGACGCTGGGCTCCCAATGGGATGAATTGTGAGATCCCACATCGGTTGGAGAGGGGAATAAAACATTCCTGGTAAACCTTGAGGGGAAGCCCAGAAGGGGAAGCCCAAAGAGGACAAGATCTGCTAGCGGTGGGCTTGAATTGGTACAAATGGTATTAGAGTCAGACATTGGCTGGTGTGCCAGCAAAGACGCTGGGCTCCCAATGGGATGGATTGTGAGATCCCACATCGGTTGGAGAGGGGAATAAAACATTCCTGGTAAACCTTGAGGGGAAGCCCAGAAGGGGAAGCCCAAAGAGGACAAGATCTGCTAGCGGTGGGCTTGAATTGGTACAAATGGTATTAGAGTCAGACATTGGCTGGTGTGCCAGCAAAGACGCTGGGCTCCCAATGGGATGGATTGTGAGATCCCACATCGGTTGGAGAGTGGAATAAAACATTCCTGGTAAACCTCTCCACGCGTTTTAAAACCTTGAGGGGAAGCCCGAGAGGGAAAACCTAAAAAGGACAATATTTGCTAGCGGTGAGCTTGGGCTGGTACATGAACTGATAGCAGACACATTATTCGAGTATTTGTACTGTCTGATAAGCTCTGTTTTCTTCCGTGTAGCGTATTACCATTGAGCAGATCAGAGAGGACGAGTGGTTCATGAAAAATTATGTTTCAGTCAAACATTTCGAAGATGAAGATGTAAATCTGGATGACGTAAATGCTGTCTTCGATGATCCTGAGGTCGGTAAGGATTTGGGTACTATATTGGCATCTATGTGAACTGGGATTTTGGGTATTGTAGAGTTTGAAGATTAGCCAACAACTATGTCATATTTTGGTTCCCAGGCCATGAATTACTTTCAAGCAATTCGATAATAAAAATGATGAGTTTGATTTAACAATTCAATCATATTTTATTGAATTTGAGATCGATTTCTACTGTTGCTGTAGTTATTATCAACATGTTTTCCTGACTCACAAAATTTGTACATAGGAACAAAGGACCGAAGAAGAACGTGGTAACGAGGACATGAGCCCGCTCGCCCTTAATGCATTTGATTTAATAATTTTATCTCAAGGCTTAAACCTCGGAACGATGTTTGACCGTGGCCAGGTATGGTTGGGTGTTTTACTAGACGTCTTATTTTCATGTAAAATATGTAGCCAAATAGGGTCAATTTACCTCCTATGTTAAAGAGCCTCACTTGTCTAACACGGTTATAACTCATTGATAATTGACATATTCTCCTTCTCGTAGATCGGAGGTTCGAATAGCTTGTTACAAATTGTTAACTCGTACTCCGACTCAACATTAAGCATATATGTCCTTTATCTCTGATTGACTATATCATGCTCGGATCATTTTACATCATGTTGGTATAAGAAAGTTCGGTATGCATATCTTTCTCGAGAATTGAAGGTTGAATTTCTTTGGATTATGGTAGGATACTATGAAGTACCCAACACGCTTCGTCTGCCAAAAGCCCGCAAAGGTTTTATTATCAACTATGGAAGTTGTAGCTCAATCAATGGGTTTCAAGACACACATTCGTAATTACAAGGTAATCCTTTTGAAGTGAATCCTTTGTTGAGGATGGTTAGGAGGGAGTCCCACATTGGCTAATTTAGGGAATGATCATAGGGTTATAAGTAGGGAATACATCTCCATTGGTATGAGACCTTTTTGGGAAGCCGAAACAAAGTCATGAGAGCTTACGCTTAAGGTAGACTATATCATACCATTGTGGAGAGTCGTAATTCCTAACATCCTTATTATTCTATCTGGCTATCCACACTATTCTATGTACACGGATTACACTAGGAATACGGCAGGCCCCTCCGGTGTTCTAATCTCTTAACTAAGCTTCTGGTGAATCTCAGATGAGAGTAGAAGGCCCATCAGCAAGCAAGAGTTCTTATTTCTCAGTTATTATGGAAGTATGTTTCTCGTTTTTTCGCACAAAAACTTCTACCGTTACCATTTTCTGTTCTTCGACTTTGATCTGAAACATTTTCCTGTAGATTTTCGAAGTCGCTCCCACGTTCTTTATGGTGGACATTCAAAAAGCAGCTGGGGAAACCAGCGAGTACCTCAAGGTATGTCATAATAGATTCTTCACATTGCCTTCGGTTGTCGAATGTCAATCAACTTATACGCGTCTTATCTTATATATTGAAACTTTGTCGTCGAATGTCGCAGTTCTACAAGAGCTTTTATAGCAATCTTGAAGACATCATCTGGAAACCTTCAATCGACACCAGCAAACCCAGAACCGCCAAGAACAAGACTAAAAAACGCTGATTTCGTGTGCATCAAGGCTGGAAACAGCATTATCTAACCAGAGGAAGACCAAAACAGTATGATGTTAAGATATGTTTACGGTCTTTAATTACTTATACCTTGCTGTTCTTTGAGCCAGAAGAGAACAGATCCTAGGAAATTTGTATGAGTATTTGTATATACCATCATCTAGATTTGTTAAAATCTCTTTCCAAATTAGCTGACCTACCCCTTCTCATCTATACAAAGAAGGAACAATGGTGTTGCCATTAAATTGTCTTGAAATCGGCTTCATACGAATATTTCGACAGCTCAATGTCACTAGGTTTGTACAAAATTTAAGTTCGTGTCTCACCCTGTTCTTCACCAAGGACGTTACAGAAGATCTCCGAAACCTCTACAAGAACAGTATCCGTTCGAAAACTTGTGAAGCTGCTTCCTATCTCGGATGACGATTTCCCTGCCTGTCAATAATGAAATGAATCGGATAAAATTATGGCAATCCCTACACATGGTGATGCTCTTGACAACCCGAATTGGGGTAGCTGTTGGCAAGTTTAACAAACCAAAAGCAACAGCTAACTTTTCGCTGTGATAAATGGTGGAGGAGAACGCCGTTTCCTCGCCTTTCTCCTCTTCGGTTAGCTCCATATATTGAACTGGCTCGTAACCAAGAGGTTTTACTTCGTCGAGTAAAGTCTCCAACAGCTCGTACATCTCTGCTGTTTGATAGTGTGATTTGTCATTGGGTTTAAATGAATAAACTTTTTCTTTGATGGTAATCCAGCTCCAGTCCTTCAACTTTCCAAGCTTTTCTTCTGTCATTAATTTCCTCACTTTGGAAACATCCTTCCATCTCCCTGCAGAGATGTACATATTTAGCAGAGAGACGTAGGTCTCGGTGTCTTTCGGCCTGAGTTTGAGTAACTGCTCGGCAGCGTAAAACCCCAATTCGGAGTTCCCGTGACTTCGACATCCTGCAATTATCATGGACCATATAACTTCATTAGGCTCAAAGTTCATCTTCTTGACTACATCAAAAGCTTCTTCCACCAGACCCAACCTCATATACATGTCAATCATGCATGCAAAATGGTCCATTACAGGCTCAATCTTGTACTGCTTCTGCATTACTTCAAAGTAATACAGTGCTTCATCCACCAAACCACCATGGCTACAAGCTGATAGAACACCCACAAAAGTGATCTTGTTTGGTTCAACTCCAGCCAGTCTCATATCTTCGAAGACCCGAAGTGCTTGCTGAGACAAACCGTGTTGTGCGAGTCCCGTAATCATCGAAGTCCATGATATCAAAGTTCTTGAAGGCATCTCCAAGAAAGCTTTACTCGCCTCATCAATACTTCCACATTTGTTATACATACTAACCAATGCAGTTCCCACAACAACATCTGCCAAAACACCACTCTTAATGATCTGAGCATGAACTTGTTCCCCTTGTTCTAAGGCTACCAGTCTACTACAAACACTCAAAACACTGGAGAAAGTGAACAGATCAGGTTTGATACCCGAGTGATATAATTTCTGGAACATATTAAGTGCTGTGGATCCACTCTTGTGAGCTGCAAGATCATCTTCAGCAGCATCCATCATTTTTGCATGCCCTGCAATCATTGAATTCCATGTAATCAAATTGGGGGTCTCCATACCTTCGAACAATTTCTGAGCCTCAATAAGCCATCCACATTTCAGGTATAAGTACATGACAGAACTGTTTATAGGTATGCTTGAACCATAACCAAGCTTAATGCTTAGTGAATGGATCTGTGCTCCTAGACTCAACGTTTGCATCACACAGCAAGTGCTCAAGACACTGGCGAAAGTATACTCGTTCGGTTCCACGCCTTCCGAGAGCATCTCGGTAAAGAAACTTAAACTCCGAGTTGCTTGACCATTATCACCACAGGCAGATACAACTGAAGTCCATGAAATGACATTCTTTTCCTTAATTTTCTGGAAGGCCCTGATAGCGAGTTCCAAGCATCCGAATTTAGAATAGAAGCTAGACAGAGAGTTGCCAATACTAGTATCAAAATCTAAGTGATACTTGATGATATATGCATGAACTTGCTTCCCCAATTCGATAGATTGCAAGGAAGAACAAGCATTCAACACTATTCCGAGTGTAAAATTTGTAGGATAAGCTCCAGCCTGCAACATTTCGATGAATACTTTAAGAGCAACCAGAGGCTGCGAATTCTGAACATAACCAGTCACTAGAGTAGTCCAGGCAACGACATTTCTTCGAGGCAAATTATCAAACACTTTGCGAGCATGTTCCATGACTCCACATTTCGCATAAACATTAACAAGATTCGTCATTACAAATAGGTCTTCATGAGTTCCAGTTTTTACGATATGACCATGGATAATTTCCGTTTCTGCTGCTAATTTTCTGTCTATGCATTCTTGCAACAACGGAACATAGTAAGAAGTTTTGACCGTCGTACCTTCTTTCAAGAGAGACAGCGCTTCACGGAAGTCTACAAACTTCGGCTCCGCATCAACATTCAGTTGGATTAGCGACTGATTTTTCTGATTCGGCACGCTAGCACTCTGCAGTATATCATCGAATCAAAAAAACGACAGATCGAGAAAACGAAGCAGGCTAAATTCACATTCCATACGTTTAGTTACGAACAAATTAATAATCCAACACTCAGAATCCACAGTTTCACACTCCAACTCAACTGATCTATCTCACAATCCAAGAACAGAAGTCCGTAAGATCAATTCGAGTATTTTCAAAAGAATTTTTCATTTCAAGTCAATCATGACTCCACCGAAAGCAAGCAAAAAGAGTACCTTATCCTTGAGGAGAAGGCTGGTAGAATGTCGCTTTCTTACGTCGGAATCGAGGTTGAGAGGAGCAGTGAAGGTAACAGAAGGCAAGGAAGCCATGGAAGGAAGAAGGAGAAGGAATTACATAACAATGGCGGGGTGTTTATCCTTTCCCCATCCAATCTAATCCGCACACCATGAATTGTGGAGGGAACGGCCTCTTTGCTACTTCGCTTTACGGGCGTTCCAACTTTTCGCTGCCACGCCCACTCCGGTTCACCGTTGCGGTTAAATTTTGTTTTTATAGAAGATTAAAATAATTGTGTGCATTTAAAAATTTAAAAATATTTAATAAATTAATTAAATTTATATCCTTATCATTTCAAAACTTAATTTTTAATTATTATTATTATTATTATTATTTGTTTAATACACTCCATGAATTTCTTTTATTTTATGGCTAATAGAATATCGAATCTATGGGGACATTGAATTCGGATTCTCAGTCCCGATCTAAACCCTAGCATAGGTCGTTACAAATTGTATCATACTGATGCCTCTCCCAATAAGATGTGGCTCGGAGATGAACATGAACCAAGATAAAAACTAGTGGGTATGTGACATTTGAGTCCAAGGAGAGTAACGTGACCATGTTGCAGGAGATATAAAGGAAAGCCGGAGCCATCAAGTGTCGAATTTGGATTCCGAATCATGAACATGGGTCGTTACATTTACGCTCCAATTAATATTGATTTCTACCTTTTGGCCATTTATTTATATTTATTAGTATACAATAGTAGAAAATAATTCATTACACTCCTTGCAATCGGCCCGTAATGCCTCCCTCCAAAAACGGGTGGAATGCTCTCAAAATCCATTCACTTGTATACTGTTCGATTGAGTTCAGATCGTTCACTCTTTTTAATTTGGCACCAAAAAGGTAATATCGAGATTTTGGTTACGTTATCTTTTAAGATCAGTGTACAGTCGAGATTTTATATTGGAAATTCGAAAAATACTGTTCACAAGAGACATTTATTTATGCATGTAAGCGGTTTAGCAACTAATCAACAACACAAATTTATAATGACTTTTCAAGCACTGGGTTTTAACGAATAGCTGCCATTTATTAGCATACTGTCTAACCCGACTCGGCTGCCAATAAAACTGTTCTTCAGTCTCTATATTTCATTGTCTCTTTCTCAAAACCTACCGTTGGAAATTGCTTGGAAAACTCCTCAACCTCACGTCGGAGTTTTGAAATTTCAGATTGGAATTCTTTATTTGATTGCACGGTTGCTTTGAAATCCTTCAACTTAGCACCTGCATTCACGATTGAGTATGTCAAAGGATTCTAAAAGATAGAGAGCCAACAAATGGGCGATAATGTGAGACGAGAGAGTTCAATATATTTTAATGCAGATCGGATGATTGTTACGATCGAAAATCCGACCTTTAGGCTCAGCAGCCTTAATCTTCAAGGCTAACTTCAAAGCTTCATCAAAGAATTCAGCTACTTTCACAAAATCTGCTTCGAGGAAGCCTCTGGAAGTAAGAGCAGGGGTTCCTATATACACAAAATTTATAGTATTATGATAGTCTATACTCTTATTCAGTATCGGATATGTTATATTACATGACATGACATATTATTTTATATCATGAACTCGAAAGTCATACCCATACGAATGCCACTCGGAGAAATGGCAGACACGTCCCCTGGAACTGTGTTCTTGTTAGCTGCAATATGCACCCAATCCAAAACCTTTTCCACTCTCGAGCCATCAATACCCTGTATAGGTTGAAAATAGATTAAATTACAAATTTAGTCCCCAAACTTTTAAATTTGTCTCTTTGGTCTTTAAACTTGTATGATAAATCCTTTGAAGTTCCAATTTTGTCTTTCATAAGTAATTTTAAAAAGTATCTAATCCGTCCTTCAACTTTTAGTTTTGTGATCAATAAGTCATTGAATTTTCAGTAATAAATAATAGATCCTTGACTCATTCGTTAATTTTTTTTAATCTAAAAGCATCGGTTAAATTTTTAAAGTTTTAAATGCTTTATTAGAATGACTTTCTAACACTTGAAAAGTTATTCCAAATAGAATTTTACTATCAGTTAAACCGTCAATAAAATTACGTGGATGAGAAGTATAATAGTTATAACGAAGAACCAGAAGTCACCCTTTACCTTATTTTTCAAATTCACGAGGAGTAAATGATTATCAGTTCCACCAGATACAAGTTCATAGCCCTTCTCAATCAAACACTGCATAAACAATGAATTTGACACAGTAAACTACACTGATTTAAGCAAAGAATTTAAAGCAGTGAGAAAAACATGCACTAGTCTGTATACCTGAGCAAATCTTGAAGAATTATTGAGAACCTGTTGTTGGTAGGCTTTGTATTCCGGAGTTGTGGCCTATTGTAATATGGTAAAGAACAGAAATAACATGAATGAAAACAATTTATTTCTGTTACCGAGGATGTTTTGAATTAAATAAACAACCTGCTTTAGCGCAATCGCCAGACCAGCAATTTTATGGTTGTGTGGGGAACCTTGAAAACCAGGGAAGACAGCGCCATTGATTTTGTCTTCATAGTCATAAAGCACCTTGTTGAGGATTATTGGAAGTGAGTCCCACGTTAGTTAATTTAGTGGAAGATCATGAGTTTATAAGTGGGGAATACTATCTCCATTGGTATGAGGCTTTCCACGTTAGTTAATTTAGTGGAAGATCATGAGTTTATAAGTGGGGAATACTATCTCCATTGGTATGAGGCCTTTTGGAAAGCCCAAAGCAAAGCCATTAGAGCTTATGCTCAAAGTGGACAATATCATACCATTGCGGAGACTCGTGATTCCTAACATGATATCAGAGCTATGCCCTGAACTTAGCCATGTCAATAGAATCCTCATTGAACAAAGAATTGTGAGCCTCGAAGGTGTAGTCAAAAGTGACTATAGTGTCGAACAAAGGGTGTACTTTGTTCGAGAGCTCGAGAGAAAGGAGTCAAGCCTCGATTAAGGAGAGGCTTATAATGTACTACTTTGTTCGAGGGGAGGATTGTTGAGGATTGTTAGAAGTAAATCCCACCTTGCTTTAAGTGGAATATCATGGATTTATGTGGGCTTTTGGGAAGCCCAAACCAAAGGCATGTTGAAATATTAGACAACAAATAAAGTTTGGTTATTTTTTTAGCTACATTTTTACGTCTCACTTACTTCCTCTCCTTTTTTGTTGATCTCTTTAACGCCCTTTCGATAGAAAATCAAAGCCCCTCGTGGTCCACCTAAGGACTTATTTGTGGTCGTTGTCACAATATCAGCATATTCAAAAGGAGATGGAATAACGTCTGCTGCCACTAAACCAGCAAGGTGTGCCATATCAGCCATCATGATTGCCTTATATTTGTCACAGATCTGTCACGACGAAATCAAATGTTATGCTACAAATGTAAAAGTAAAACCCTGGTGGAGATATTCCAAAATGTAATTCATAGCCAAGCAAAGGAAGAAGAAACCTTTCGAATTCGTGCATAATCATAGAGACGAGCGTAGGCAGTTGCACCAGCAACAATGAGTTTTGGTCGAAACAAAGATGCACTTCTCTCCATCTGCATATAAGTTTTGATTATTTGGATTGCAGTTTCAAGAAAAATCAATAGGATATCAGTATACAATTCATTCAAACGGTACAGAAGCATTTGCTAACCCCATCATAGTCAATGTAACCAGTTCTCTCATCCAACCTATATGGCATTGTCTCGAAGAACATTGAAACAAGAGAAACTTTCTTGGTAGCAGTCTGCAAAAGTTCGAAGAAACATATACAAATATGAAATCACTTACAAGCTCATGTTCTCGATGATAGTTCGGTTTCTTACGAAGAAAATCTAAAAGGAAACGTTCATAATTTTTAAGATCGTAGTAACTCAGTTTAAACTTTGCCTACTTTTCCCGAACAAATTTGTAACTAAACCAAAAACTAACCTGTACTACATTTGAAAATTAAGGACCTACCTGATAACCGTGCGAAAGGTGTCCACCATGTGGTAAATCAAGAGACATTATCCTCTCGTGAGGTTTTAATAATGCACTGTATGTCAGAAAGTTGGCTATAGATCCAGTGAAAGTCTGCACGTTAACTACAAACAAAAGAACATGTTCAGTTAATCAACTTCATATTGAGAAAATTCTGAAACTATTTGCAAATGTGCAGCTGAATCACAAGAAACTCGGGGAAATTCCAGCCTAACTTGTTGAGGATTATTGGGAGTGAGTCCCACGTTGGTTAATTTAGTGGAAGATCATGAGTTTATAAGTGAGAAATACTATCTCCATTGGTACGAGGCATTTTGGGGAAGCCCAAAGTAAAGCCATGAGAGCTCATGCTTAAAGTGGACAATATCATACCATCCGTGATTCCTAACATAACTTAGGAGATAAAGATACCCATTACGCTCCCTACTAAGAAAAGATCATAATAATAAGATATGAACAATTATGCTACCTCCCCATTTTGCAGGGTCCAAACGGAAAGCTTCAAACACACGTTTCTTGCACAAGTTCTCGATGATATCAGCGTACCTAAATCCATTTTGGGTTTGTAATTAATTCAAACAGGAATCGAACAAATGAAATTGTAGTGTAGAATTGAAATAGATTGATTGACAGACTCAGTTCCTCCATAGTATCTGGCACCCGGATATCCTTCACTATATGAATTGGTCAATATCGAACCAACTGCTTCCATTACTGCTCTTGGGCAGAAATTCTCCGAAGGTATAAGCTCAAGACCCTTCAAATTAAAAAACGACTTGAAGCTAAGCTCAACTCAATTCAACCGACCATTTCAATTAAAAAATAAAACAAAAAAAGAAAAAAAAACCTGGAATTGACGAGCTTTCTCAAGCTCAATGATGTCTGCCACATCGGGAGCAATGACCTCCATGGGGGAGTTCAGCTGCTTAATCCACTGCAAAAGTAAAAGGAAAAAAAAATCTAAATTGTATATGTTGTCCACGTCCGTTAATTTAGAGAATGTTCTTAGGTTTATAATCAAATAATACTATCAGGCCGGTTGGGAAGCCTAAAGCAAAGCCATGAGAGCTTATGCTGGACAATATCATACTACTGTGGACAGTCGTGTTCCTCTAACTTGATATTAGAGTCATGTCCTAAACTTAGTCATACCAATAGAATCCTCAAATGTGGAACAAAGGACTCCAAAAGAAGAGGAGCCAAAGCCTCGATAAAGGAGAGGCAAAGTTAGTCATACCAATAGAATCCTCAAATGTGGAACAAAGGACTCCAAAAGAAGAGGAGTCAAAGTCTCGATAAAGGAGAGACTTACTTTGTTCGAGGGGAGGTGTTGGTGGATGAAAATCTCGTATTGTTAAATTATTTGTGCATATAAAAAAATATAGACATAATATTCTTTTTCTTTTTAGTTTATTTTTAAATTTTGATTTTTATCAAATAAAAAAAAAACACACACACATTGAAAAATTGAAAATATTTATCTGTGATATTTATAATTAATTAAATTAATACAACAATTTTGACATAAAATAAATATAATTTTTTTAAAAAAAAAAAGAAAATCAAAGAAATGGAGTGCTCACCGTAGCTCGAGCTTCCCTTTCCTCCGCCGTGGACCTGCAAACAGAAGACTGTGGCCAAAGAAAACCGACGGAAAATTTGGGCATCAAAACAGAAAAATCATAGATATTATGAATTAACGGCGAGGAGAGAGAAAAACAACCATGTGACGGAGGAGGAACCGCCCATTCACCGGAGCAACGTTGGGTTTCATGACGCCGACGGCTACTTTTCTTAGAAACATTGCCATTGGTTTCCGCCGGCGATTGCCTCCACCGATATGAAAAATGTTTTAAAAAATATAAACTGTTTTTTTCTTTTTTTCTTATACTATAATGTTAACTAATTCATTCCATATATATATAGGGATTATGGGAGATATTAGAAAGCATTTTTAATGGATAGATTTGAGATTTTTTTTTCTTTTTCTAGTCCTCCTATTCCTTTTTTAAATTACCTTTGATTCCCAAAAATTTAGAACATTTCGTTAAATTCAATACTTTTGTCATTAAAAAAAAATATATAAAAATTAATGGATTTAATATTATTTTAATTAAAAGATAGAAATTTGATTAAAATATATTTTAATATTCGCGAGTCAGTTGCTAATTTTTAATAAAATTCTCTAATAAAGTTTCATAACGGTTTTATATTTTAAATTGGTCAAAATATTGAAAGGTAAATTTGGAATAAATTTGAAAATGATAAATATATAAATATTTAAAGTTTTAATGTTTGATTCATGTATTTACATTTAAAGTTCTTTTTAGTTGTTCGGAGGGTATGTTGAGGATTGTTGGAGGGAGTTTCACATTTGTTAATTTAGGTAATGGTCATGGGTTTATAGGTAAGGAATATATCTCCATTGTTACGAAGCCTTTTGGAGAAGCCCAAAGTAAAATCATCGGAAGTTATGCTCAAAGTGGACAATATCATATCATTATGGGGGTCGTTATTCCTAACAGGGTCCGACTCAAGCTCATGGCCGAGAAGTCTAATGTAAATTTCAACCCAAATTATTGCTTCCTTCTTAGTTTCCTGGCTTAATATTTACGCGTGTGTACGTGTATGTATATTATATATATATATATGTGTGTGTTAACAACACTTCATTTGAAGTCAAAGAGGTAAAAAAAAAAAAAAAAAAAAAAAAAAAAAAATCAAATTATCAGGGTCTAGAAGAATATTAATAGATATGTTTGAGAAATTTTATTTGTCCTCCCATTTAAATTTAAATTTAAATTTATTTGATTCTGAAGCTTTTAAATATTCTGTTCATGTTCTAAGTTTGTCAAATGTTTTTTTTTCCACATTCATTGTAACAATTTCTTATTTTCTTTTCTAGAAAAAGAGTTATATGATTGTGACATTTTGTTTTAATGGTAGAAGACATTGATAAAGAATATTGGTGGCAAAGGAAAAAATTTAACCTCTTTTTGGCTCTAAGTTTCCAGAACAAAGCAAAAGTAAATACAAGAAGACTTACTTGGGTTTAGATAGGATTTCTGAAATCTCCAACTCGTCCACGCCATTATCTTGATCACATTATGTCTCGTCTATTAAAAAAGAAAAATAAAAATAATTTGGTAAGTAATTAATTTGATCAGTAGCCAACTTGTTTAAATAAATTCTATTAATTATTTTTTTTACGTATATTATAAGTTTTATTTGTAATGGATTATTTATAGGTTTTTGGTCTAGATCCGTCCTCGGTCCAACCATTATATTGTCTTTTAGGCTCATCTACTAGGGTCTCTCTATTAGTGTTAATATATTCTAGCTAACCTTAAACTTTATTTGTTGGTTCTGATTATGCTTACTACAAATTTCGGATTCGTAGTAAGACTTGTTCTCAGTCAAATACGACCTATGTACTAAAATCTTTGGTGGCCTAAAATAGTACGAAAATCAAGAATACTCATTGTTCCTAACTTAACACACAAGGCGTCTACTAGAAGTTTTGTCCTTATTAGAAGAAAATAAGTTTCTTGAAATTTTCAATTTCGAATCGTATCCCTACAAAAAAGAATATTGCAAGTCAAAAGACTACTTCACCTAATCATTCGAATCTTTGTTTCGTAGTCTCTAAATTATACGCCCTCTGGTTCTGGTTGAACCCTAACACCGTACTCCAATTTTGACTCTATATGACCTAATATATGTATAAAACTATGTCGAATCCTTCCTGAAACGTAACCTAGAATTGGATCCTCATTGGGAAGTGATTGGGAAGTGATTCAGTAATTAAATCTGCATAAATCCTTTTTTGTTCTTTCATTCCAGATGAAACCCGTGGCTACATAAATCCTTTTTTGTTCTTTCATTCCAGATGAAACCCGTGGGATTAGTAGACTAAGAATACTCATACATATCTCATATCATAACAAGCTCAAGTTCCCACGTGCCCCCAACACGCTGTTTCATGTGCCCCAACTTTGGGCACTTGCACCTCGCGCGCCTCATAGCTCACGTCTTCTTCTTCCTCGAGAGCTTCCTCCACATTTTTCAGATCTTTTTGATTATTTCTTCTATGTCCTTTTCATGATAATTTGAGTTAGGATTGTCTAAGATTGTTGAGAATTGTTGGGAGTGAGTCCCACGGCTAATTTAGGAAATGATCATGGGTTTACTAGTAAAGGAATACATCTCCATCAGTACGAGACTTTTTGGGGAAGCTCAAAGCAAAACCATAAGAACTTATATTCAAAGTGGACTTGTACTGGATCGGTATTTCATTTGGGTTTCTTCTACTACAACATTTTAGATCACAAATCCATTAAGCCCCAAAGTTTCCTTCACCGAACGTGGCCTTGGTTATTCCGTAATCATCAAAGTCAATTATATCAAAGTTCTAGAAGGCATCTCCAAGTAAGTTTTACTTGCCTCATCAATACTTCCACATTTGCTATACATACTAACCAATGCAGTTCCCACAAGAACATCTCCCGAAACACCCCTCTTAATGATCAGAGCATGAATTTGTACCCCTTGTTCTAAGGTTACTAGTCTACAATAAACACTTCAAACACTGGAGAAAGTGAACAGAGAGGTTTCATACCCGAGCGATATAATTTCTGGAGCATATTAAGTGCTATGGATCCACTCTTATGAGCTGCAAGATCATCAGCAGCAACATCCATCATTTTTGCATGACCTGCAATCATCGCATTCCATGTAATCAAAATGAGGGTTTCCATACCTTCGAACAGTTTCTGAGCTTCAATATGCTATCCACATTTCAGGTATAAATACATAGAATTTTTTTTTATAGGTATGCTCGAACCATAATCAAGCTCAATGCTTAGTGAGTGATGTTGGATGAAAGTCCTACGCCGGCTAATTTCTAATCAAGGAATACTCTCTCCATTGAGATGAGGTCTTTTGGGGAAGTCAAAACAAAGTCACGAGAGCTTATGCTCAAAGTGGAAAATATTATACCATTGTAGAGAGTCGCGTTCATCTAACAAGTGAATTTGTGCTCCTAGATCAAATGTTAGCATCAGGCAACAAGTAATCAAGGCACTTGTGAGAGTATATTCATTCGGTTCTACACCTTCTGAGAGCATCTCGACAAAAAAAAACTTGGGACTCCAAACTGCTTGACCTGAAGTCCATGAAATGACGTTCTTTTCCTTAATTTTATGGAAGGCCCTTACAGCAAATTCCAAGCACCCGAATTTAGAATAGAAGCTAGAAAGAGAGTTGCCAATACTAGTACCAAATCTATGTGATATTTGATGATATATGCATGGACTTGTTCAGAATTGTTCGAAAGGAAGTTCCACCTCGGCTAATTAAGAGGATGAACATGGATTTATGAGTAAGGAATACATCTTCATTGGTATGAGGCCATTTGAGAGTTTATGCTCAGAGTGAACAATATCATACTACTGTGGAGAGTCATGGTTCCTAATATGATTATTAAAGTCATGTCCTTAACTTAGTCATGCCAATAACATCCTCAAATGTCCAACAAAGAAGTTGTGAGCCTTGAAGGTGTAGTAAAAAAGTAACTAAAGTGTCAAATAAAATGTGTACTTTGTTAAAGGGCTTCAGAGAAATGAGTCGAGCCTCAATTAAGGGAGGCTATTTGAGGGCATCATAGGCCTCAGGGAAGCTCTATGGTATATTTTGTTCGAGGAGAGGATTGTTGAGGATTGTGGGTGGGAAGTCTCACATTGACTAATATAGATTTATAAGTAAGAAATACATCTCCACTGCTATGAGACTTTTTGGGGAAATCAAAAGTAAAGCCACGAGAGTTTATGTCCAAAGTGGACAATATCATACCATTGTGGAGAGTCGTAGTTCCTAACAGAACTTGCTTCCTCAATGTATTTCCACTACTATGAGACTTTTTGGGGAAATCAAAAGTAAAGCCACGAGAGTTTATGTCCAAAGTGGACAATATCATACCATTATGGAGAGTCGTAGTTCCTAACAGAACTTGCTTCCTCAATTCGATAGATTGCAAGGAAGAACAAGAATTCAACACTATTCGGAGTGTAAAATTTGTAGGATAAGCTCCAGTCTGCAACATTTCGATGAATACTTTAAGGGCAGGCAGAGGCTGCGAATTCTGAACATAACCAGTCACTAGAGTAGTCCATGCAACCGCATTTCTTCTAGGAAAATTATCAAACACCTAGCGAGCATGTTCCATGACTCCACATTTCACATTTCACATTAACAAAAAAACGTCATTACAAATAGGTCTTCATATGTCCCAGTTTTACCGATATGTCCATGGATAATTTCCTTTTCTGCAGCTAAATCGCTGTCTATGGCTATCCATTATTGCAACAAAGGAATATAGTAAGAAGTTTTGACCGTCGTACCTTCTTTCAACAGAGACAGAGCTTCATGCAAGTTCACAATCTTCGGCTCCGCATCAACATTCAGTTGGATTAGCGACTAATACGACACGCTAGCACTCTATACTATATCATAGAATCAACAAATCGACAGCTCAAGAAAACGAAGCAGGCTAAATTCACATTCCATACGCTTAGTTACGAACAAATTAAGTATCCAACACTCAGAATCCACAGTTTCACACTCCAACTCAACTGATCGATCTCGCAAACCAAGAACAGAAGTCCGTAAAATCAATTCGAGGATTTTCAAAAAAGAAAAAATCATGACTCCACCGAAAGCAAGCAAAAAGAGTACCTTATCGTTGAGGAAAAGCTGGTAGAATGTCGCTTTCTTAAGCCGGAATCGAGGTTGAGAGCAGCAGTGAAGGTAACAGAAGGCAAGGAAGCCATGGAAGGAAGAAGGAGAAGGAATTACATAATAATGGCGGGAACCCATGAATTGTGGAGGGAAAAACGTCTTTGTTTCTTCGCTTTACCGTCACCGTACTTTCACTTCCAACTTTCCATTCTTTTCTTTTCTTTTTATTTTTTTCAAATAAATTTGAAGTTTAAAAAATTGTTAAATATTTCTTATAAAACTTGAAAAGTTTAGAGAAATTAATTTTGTAATTTAACCCATGAATTATATATATATATATATATATATATATATATATATATATATATATATTTGTTAAATTATAGGGGACTAACTTTAATTAATTTTCAATTATTTCTTTAAATTTTGAAAAGTTTTTACTTAAAAATATCCTTTCAATTTTAATTTTTTTAAAAATATATTTTCAAATTAATTAAATAATGAAATTAGTTTAGGGGTAAAAATAGTTATTTATAACTAGGGTGTACATGGTCCACGTCTTGGTGGAGGGAAAGTTCAAGTTGGTTGGATTGGTAACCCAACTCAACCCAACCCAACCCTCTATTGTTCCAAACTGAGAAGAGATAAGAAGGGAAGAGAAAAAACTACGGCCAACAGAACAAGTTCGATGAGAAACACAGAGCATAAAAGTTCGATGGAAATAGAACAGAAAGTTGAGTGGAGAGACAATGGGCACGACGTCGACGAAGTCGAGTGGAGAAATAGGAGCAGAGAAGAGAGTCTGACAGAGAAATAAAGAGGTGACCAACGAGCTAGATCGACGTCCGAGATGAGGACATCAACGGAGAAGATGAACACCGTGAGATAAGAACGACGAAGATGAGCACAATGAGATGGATGAAGAGAGAGAAAGTCAATTACAATAATTAATCCAGTCTGCACGTTGAATATTGCATGTGTGCCATCTGATAGGGTCATACAGGATCGGTGGGCTGGTATCAGAATCTACCAGAATATGGATGCTCTTCCATTTTCTTTATTAATATATAATCATAGAAAATAATTCTATCTCAAATATTATTTTGGTTATACAATGTTTTTAAGATCAACAGCGTAAAAAGACGACTTGTAATGAACATTTATTTAGGAAGCTTCAAAGGAAAAAAGACACATCAATTCAGTGGAAACGTACAGATCTATGGGGGGTCAGTGGGCATCATTTTGAAAGGATATTTGCTCGAGGGTCGGAGCCAGCCACCTTAACAATGAAGATATCTGCAAAACATGCCCAAAACTAAAAATCAGACGGTCTAACGGTATTGTGAAGCAATTTAAAAATGACTTTTCAAACGCTTATAAAAGGGGTTTTTAACATTCGACGAGTTAGGGAGAGATGTTCTAACCCGACTCCGTTATTCCGTCTCAATATTTCATTGTCTCTTTATCACAACCTATTGTTGGAAACTGCATGGCAAACTCCTCAACCTCACGTCGTAGCTTTGAAATTTCAGATTGAAATTCTTTATTTGATTTCATGGTTGTCTCGAAATTCTTAAACTTAGCGCCTGTGTTTATAATATTTGAAAACCGAGATTGAGTATGTCAAAGGATTCTAAAAGATAGTAGTTCGATATTATGTTAGAGAACCAACCTTTAGGTTCAGCGGCCTTAATTTTCAAGGCCAACTTCACACCTTCATCAAAAAATTCAGCTATTTGAGCAAAATCCGCTTCGAGTAAGCCTCTCGAAGTCAAAGCAGGAGTTCCTATATACACAAATTTAGATATTAGACCGGTTAAGAATCACGGATCTCCACAGTGGTACGATCTTGTCCACTTTGAGCATAATCTCTCATGGTTTTGCTTTGGGCTTTCCCAAAAGGCCTCGTACCAATGGAGATACTATTCCTTGCTTATAAACCCATGATCATTCCCTAAATTAGCCAGCGTGGGACTCCATCCCAAGAGTCCTCCCATCGAACAAAGTACACTATAGAGCCTCTCTTAAGGTCTATAGAGCCCTCGAACAAGACCAACAATCAGAGCATGAACCCACAAACAAAGAATAGAGGTAGCCGTACTAGAAAATTTTAAAAACAAGGCCATACCCAAACGGATGCCACCAGGAATCACGGCAGATACGTCCCCTGGAACTGTGTTCTTGTTAGCTGCAATACGAACCCATTCCAAAACCTTCTCAACTCTTGACCCATCAATACCCTGCCAAGTCAAGTCAATGACAACATTTATATCATAAGTTCGAAAATACGTCAAATTACAAGTTTAGTTCTCAAACTTTAAATTGTGTTTATTTGGTTATTGAACTTCAAAAAACGTTCGATAAATCCTCGAGCAAGACCTTGAAAATAACTCGGGATGATTGTTAGCTTCAGAATGATTTTTCAGCACTTGAAAAGTCATTTCAAATCGACCTTTAATTTGTCATCACTACATAAACAAAAATATCTAGACGAGAATGAGCAGGAAGTCACCCTTTACCTTATTTTTCAAATCTATAAGGACTAAATGATTATCAGTTCCACCAGATACAAGCTCATACCCCTTCTCAATCAAACACTGAGCAAGTTTTGAAGAATTCCTGAGAACCTGCTGTTGGTAGGCTTTGTATTCCGGAGTCATTGCCTATTGCAACATGGTAAAGAAGAGAAATAAAGCGAATGAAAACAATAGCTAAATCTAGCATTCAGAAACGGAAATAAAATTGGGATCGAAAGTATGTTGGCAACTAATACCTATCAATAAGGAAAATATAAACTAATTAAATACTGAAAATAAAATAAAATATACTATAAATCAAATCATAAAGGAAAGAATATTAAGATATAATATTTAAGATATATTCCATAACTAATATATAAGTCTCGACCTGTTTTAGTGAAATCGCCAGACCGGCTAGTTTTTGGTTGTGTGAGGCACCTTGAACACCAGGAAAGACAGCGTTATTGATTTTGTCTTCATAGACATAGAGCACCTGTTGTAGATTGTAATGAAAATATTAGACAACAAATAACTTTCCCTTGGAACTTATATTTACATCCTAAGAAGCACGAACGACGCCGTAGTTGTTAAGAATTATTGGGAGTGAGTCCCACATTAGTTAATTTAATGGAAGATCATGAGTTTATAAGTGAGGAATACTATCTCCATTGGTATGAGGCCTTTTGGGGAAGCTCAAAACAAAGCCATGAGAGGTTATGCTCAAAGTGGACAATATGATACCATTGTGGTGGAGACTCGTGATTCTTAACAGTAGTAACATGCTCTTTTAAGATCTCACTTACTTCCTCTCCTTTTTTGTTGATCTCTTTAACGCCCTTTCGGAAGAAAATCAGAGCTCCTCGTGGTCCACGTAAGGATTTATTTGTGGTTGTTGTCACAATATCAGCATACTCAAAAGGAGATGGAATAACGTCTGCTGCAACTAAACCAGCAAGATGTGCCATGTCTGCCATCATGATTGCCTTATGTTCGTCACAGATCTATCACAATATTCAACCAAATGTTATGTTCCAAGTTTAAAAGTAAAACCCAGATGGGGATGTTGAGGTTTATTGGGAGTGAGTGTCCCACATTGGTCCAATTCAGTGGAAGATCATGGGTTTATAAGTGAGGAACACTAACTCCATTGGTATGAGGCCTTTTGGGGAAGCTCAAAGCAAAGCCATGAGAGCTTAGGCTTAAAGTGGACAATATCATACCATTGTGGAGAGTCGTGATTCCTAACAGGGGATATTGTATATTGTAATCTATAGGCATGTAGAGGAAGAAGAAACCTTTCGAATTCGTGCATAATCAAACAGACGAGCATAGGCACTTGCACCAGCAACAATGAGTTTTGGTCGAAACAAAGATGCACTTCTCTCCATCTGCGTATGAGTTTTGATTATTAGGATTGCAGTTTCAAGAAAAATCAACGGAATATCAATATACAATTCGTTCAATAGTACAGAAGCATTTCCTGACCCCATCATAGTCAATGTAACCAGTTTTCTCATCCAACCTATAATGCATTGTCTCGAAGAATAATGAAACAGCAGAAACTTTCTTGGTAGCCGTCTGCAAAAGTTCAAAGAAACATATATAAATACACACGTTTCAAAAGTTCACATGACCATATGAAATCACCCAAAGCAGCTAGTGATTAAATTATAAAGTTAATCCTTTTGGTTTGGAGAGAGCTAGATAATTTCATCCATTTGGTTTGATACAACTTCATAAATAGTCTCTACTATTAGCCGTCGCTAACAAATTCATGTTCTCAATGAAAAGAGAACCGTAACGGCCCAGGCCCACCGCTAGCAGATATTGTCCTCTTTGGGCTTTCTCTTTCGGGCTTCCCCTCAAGGTTTTTAAAAACGTTTTTTTAGAGTTACACAACGGAACTGGTGCTCATCCAGATACTATCCTCTTTGAGTTTTCCCTTCTAGGCTTCCCCTCAAGGTTTTTGGACTTTCCCTTATAGGCTTCCCCATTACGCGTTTACTAGGGAGAGGTTTCCACACCCTTATAAAGGTGTTTTGTTCTCCTCCTCAAACGACGTGGGACATCACAAGAACTATAGGTCAAAATTCTATCTTTTAACATCATTGGGATTAAATCAAATTTGTGCTTTAACCAAAAACTAATACGTATTAGATTTGAAAATTAAGCACCTGATAACCATGAGAAAGGTGTCCACCATGTGGTAAATCAAGAGACAGTATCCTCTCATGAGGTTTTAATAATCCAGTATATGTCTGAAAGTTAGCTATGGATCCAGTGAGAGTCTGCACGTTAACTAAAAACAATAGAGCATGCTCAGTTAGTCAACTTCATACTAGTTCTGAAAATGTTCGCAAATATACAGCTGAATCACAAGAAACTCGAGAAAAGAAAATACGTAAATAGACAGAATTTGAAACAAAATTTGATCATAACCATTGGACAACATGTAACGACCCAGATCCACCGCTAGCAGATATTGTCCTCTTTGGGCTTTCCCTTTCGGGCTTCCCCTCAAGGCTTTAAAACGCGTCTGCTAGGGGAAGCTAGGGAAAGGTTTCCACACCCTTAATAATGGGGGTTTGTTCTCCTCCCCAACCAATGTGGGATATCACACAACAAGTGTTGTTAAGCTTGCTCTCGATTGTTAGTACTAAAATGAATAAGATAATGATGATGATAATGATACCTCCCCATTTTGCAGGATCCAAACGAAAAACTTGTAGAGCACGTTCCATGCACCAGTTTTCAATGATGTCCACATACCTAAATCCATTTGGGGTTTATCATTAGTTAAAACAGGAATAGAATAAAGGAAATTGTAGCGTGGAATTGAGATAGAATGATTGACAGACTCAGTTCCTCCACTGTATCTGGCACCGGGATATCCATCACTAGATGAATTGGTCATAATCGAACCAATTGCTTCCATCACTGCTCTTGAGCAGAAATTCTCTGACGCTATAACTTCAAGACCCTTCACATTTATAAATGAATTGCACAAGAATTAACCACGAACCTAGCTCAAATCAATTCAATGGAGCATTAAAAAAGAAAAAGAAAAAAAACCTTGAATTGACGAGCTTTCTCAAGCTCAATGATGTCTACCACCTCCGGAGCAACGACCTCCATGGGGTCGTTCAGCTGCTTAACCCACTGAAACCAAAATTAATTAACCGTTAGGAATCACGAGTCTCTACAATGGTATGATATTATCCACTTTGAACATAAGCTCTCATGGTTTTGCTTTCGGCTTCCCCAAAAGGCCTCATACCAATGGAGAGAGTATTATTTGTTTATAATCCCATGATCATTCCCTAAATTAGCCGATGTGGGACTTTCATCATCCAACACCTCCCCTCGAACAAAGCACGTCTCCCCTTAATCGAGGCTCGACTCCTTTGGAGTCTTAGTCACTTTTTACTGCCTTCGAAGAGGCTTGACTCCTTTTTCTTTTGGAGTTCTTTGTTCGACATTTGAGGATTTACCAATCTATTGTCACGACTAAGTTTAGGGCATGACTCTAGTACCATGTTAGACGAACACGACTCTCTACAATGGTATGAGGCTTTTTGGGGAAGCCCAAAGCAAAGCCGTGAAAGCTTATGCTCAAAGTGGACAATATTATACCATTGTAGAGTCGTATTCGTCTAACAACTTAATTCTTTTATGGTTAAAAATATATTTTGATGGGCATTCATTTATTTCGCGCTTAATATCTTTATTTATTCTAAATTAACATATCAGAACGCTATCTTATGTGTTAATTTTAACATGTAACTTATTGTATTTGTATCATACTATGAAAAAAATGTTTTCTTATAACGTATATAATTAATTTTGTTATACTAATTATTTACCATTAAAAGCTTATAATAATTTATTATATTCATTTATTTGAAGGTAGTTATTAAGATAGATGGCTAAATAAATTAAAAATACGCTAAAATTATGACATATGATTCATAATATATTTTTTAATGAAGAAAATTAAATCTAGGTGGATAAAATTGTTTTAATAATTTGACTTAATAATAATAAACTAACTAATCATAATTAATTATCTATAAATAATTAATACGTAATTATAAAAATTAAATCGAAATATTATTTATTTATATAAAATTTTGATACGCTAAACGTCTTTTTAAAAATAAAAATATAATTATTTATAATAATTAATACATCAAATAAAAAATTGATTTAAACATCTAATAGTTACCTTCTATTTTCAAAAAATAAAAAATCAATAATTCTGTTTTTTAAAAAATAGAAAACATAAAAATAAAAATAAAATAAAATAACTTTTAAATAACATGATAGTGATATCAAAGGGTGCTGCATGTCCCCCGTCATGGGTTCGTTTTCACAATTTTCCGCTTAAATAATATACTTTTTTTCAAGAAATAAATGAAATTATATTACACAAAATAAACACAATTTCAAAATATGTTTAACTAAAAAAATATAAATATTTTTTCGAGTCATATTTATAATTGAATAATTTAATATTAATAATTTTGGGATTAAATAAATGTATTTAAAAAATAATAATAATAATAGAAATGGAATGCTCACAGTAGCTCGAGCCTCCCTTTCCTCCGCCGTGGACCCGTACCGAGAAGACTGCGACCATAGAAAACCGATGGAAAATTTAGACATCAAGAAAGAAAAATCATAGAAATTATGAACTGGCGGCGAGGAGAGAGAAAAACAACCATGTGACGGAGGAGGAACCGCCCATTCGCCGGAGCAACATTGAGTTTCGTAGCACCGACGGCGACTCTTCTTAGAAACATTGCCTTTGGTTTCCGCCGGTGATCGTCTTCTCCGATATGGATTTTTTTTTTTCTTTTACTACAATATTAACTAATTTGTACCATATATACATGTATATATATATATAGGGATTATGAAGAGGATAAACTCGTTTATTATTATTATTATTATTATTATTATTATTATTTTGTTTAAGATAATAATTAAAAAAATAATTTTAATGGATAGATTTGAGCAATTTTATTCTAGCCCTCCTATTACTTTAAAATTACAATTGATTCCCAAAAGTTTTAAAAGGTTTAAAGTTTTGTCTTTGTATGTGATTAAGTTCTATATTTTTGTGATTTAAAAAAGTAGACTTTAACTTCATGGTAAAGTTTATTTGATTAAAAAAGTATTATTTTGACCTATTTTAGAAAGCATCTCAAAACTTTTGGGGAAATATATTAAATAATCAAAAGTAAAGATTCCCCACATTTATTCCCTCCTTCCAAAAGTAGTACTTACTTTTGTTTCATCCTAGAGCTGTACTTACTTTTGTTTCATCCTAGAGCTTTCTGTCAAAGTTTTATAACGTGTATGCTAGGGAGAAATTTTCATACTTGAATGTTTTTGTCATGACCCGACTTTCGAGGCTTTCCCTATTTGTAACGGCCCAGATCTACCCCTAGCAGATATTGTCCTCCTTGGATTTCCCCTCAACGGTTAGAAGGGTTTCCAGACCCTTATAAATGGTGGTTTGTTCTCCTCTCCAAACAATGTGGGACATCACAATCCACCCCCTTCGGGGTCCAGCGTCTTCGTTGGCACTCTTTCCTTCCTCCAATCGATGTGGGACCGCCTCCAAATCCACCCCTTTTGGGGCCCAATGTCCTTACTGGCACACCGCCTCGTGTCTACCCCCCTTCGAGGAACAACGAGAAGGCTGGCACATCGTTCGATGTCTGGCTCTGATACCATTTGTAACGGCCTAGATCCACCGCTAGCAAATATTGTCATTTTTGGGCTTCCCCTCAAAGGCTTTAAAACGCGTCTGCTAGCGGAAGGTTTCCACACCCTTATAAATGGTGGTTTGTTCTCCTCTCCAACCAATGTGAGACATCACAGTTCTGTTGCTCTCCCAACTAATGTAGGATTTCATAATAAGTAAACTCCCTAAAATCATAAAATCTATAACCACGAGCCGTTAAATTTTTTTCAAAGGATAGTAAACTAAACAAAAGTATGATGTTAGATTAACTTACCATAATGCTCATTAGTGGTGATTTAACATAGAATTAGAGCGAGCCAATTTACCTATCATATTAAAGAGTCTCACTTACTAACATGAAATCATAACTCATCATTAACTATATATAGTCATTTATCTCTGACTATATCATGCTTCGATCATTTTAAAATATGTTGGTATAAGAAAGTTTAGCATGCGTACCTCGTCAAGAATTGAAGGTTCGAGCAAGCCAATTTACCTATCATATTAAAGAGCTTCGCTAACTAACATGATCATAACTCATCATTAACTATATATAGTCCTTTATCTTTGACGGACTGTATCATGCTTTGATCATTTTAAAATATGTTGGCATAAGAAAGTTTAGTATGCGTACCGGTATTGAAGGTTAAATTTCTTTGGATTACGGCAGGATACTATGAAGCACCCGACACGCTTTGTCTGCCAAAAGCCCACAAAGGTTTTATTATCAACTATGGAAGCTGTAGCTAAATCAATGGGTTTCAAGACACACATTAGCAATTTACAAGGTAATCATTGAAGATCTCACCTGAATCCTTGTCATTCTATCTGGCTATCCACCCTCTAGGAATAAGGCAGGCCCCTCCTGTATTATAATCTTAACTAAGCTTCTGATGAATGCCAAATGAGAGTAGAAGGCCCATCAGCGAGCAAAGACTTCTTATTTCTCAGTTATTATGCAAGTATGTTTCCATTTCCATTTCCTGTTCTTCGACCTTGATCTGAAGTTGCTCCCACGTTCTTTATGGTGAACATTCAGAAATCAGCTGGGGAAACCAGCGAGTACCTTAAGATGGGTCATAGTAGATTTTTCACATCGAATATAGTTGTCGAATGTCAATCGACATCAGCTTAAAGAGTATACTGTTGAGGATTATTGGCGGGGAGTTCCACATCGACTAATTAAAGAGATGATCATGGATTTATAAGGAATATATTTCCATTGGTAGGAGGCCTTTTGAGAAAACCAAAAGCAAAGTCACGTGAGTTTATGCTCAAAGTGGACTATATCATACCATCGTACGAATCGTGGTTCATAACATGTACCACATTTTCTCCTGTTCCCCTCCAAAATTATCCCATTACACTGTTTGAGATATTGAAACCTTCAATTGACACCAGCAAATCAAGAACCGCCAAGAACAAGACTAAAAGACGCTGATTTTGTGTGCATCAACGCTGGAAACGGCATATCATCTAAGGCTGGAAATTTGTATAAGAGTACCTGTATATACCATCATCTAGTTTTGTTAAAATCTCTTAGCAAATTAGCTGACCTACCTCTTGTCATTCTTTTGCCATACAGAGAAGGAACAATGGTGTTGACATTAAATTGTCCTGGTATTTGTCTGAAGCTCAACAGAAATCAGCTTCATATGAATATTTTGACAGCTCAATGTCGCTAGGTTTGTACAAAATTTAAGTTCGTGTCTTACCCTGCTCTTCACCAAGGACACTAAAGAAGATCTCCAAAACCTCTACAAGAACAGTATCCGTTCGAAAACTTGTGAAGCTGCTTGCTATCTCGGATGACAATTTCCCTGCCTGTCAATAATGATACGAATCGGATAAAATTATGGCAGTCCCTACACATGGTGATGTTCTTGACAACCCGAATCTGGGTGGCTTTTGGCAGGTTTAACAAGCCAAAAGCAATGGCTAACCTCTCGCTGTGATAAATGGTGGACAAGAACGCTGTTTCATCGCCTTTCTCCTCTTCGATTACCTCCATATATTGAACAGGTTTGTAACCAAGAGGTTTTACTTCGTCGAGTAAAGTCTCCAACAGCTTGTACATCTCTGCAGTTTGACAGTGTGATTTGTCATTGGGTTTAAATGAATAAACTTTTTCTTTGATGCTAATCCAGCTCCAGTCCTTCAACTTTCCAAGCTTTTCTTCTTTCATTACTTTCCTCACTGTGGAAACATCCTTCCATCTCCCGGCAGAGATGTACATATTTAGCAGAGAGATGTAGGTCTCGGTGTCTTTCGGCCTGAGTTTAAGTAACTGCTCAGCAGCATAAAACCCCAATTCGGAGTTCCCATGACTTCGACATCCTGCAATTAACATGGACCATATAATTTCATTAGGCTCAAAGTTCATCTTCTTGACTACATCAAAAGCTTCTTCCACCAGACCCAACCTCATATACATGTCAATCATGCATGCAAAATGGTCCATTACAGGCTCAATCTTGTACTGCTTCTGCATTACTTCAAAGTAATACAGTGCTTCATCCACCAAACCAGCATGGCTACAAGCTGATAGAACACCTACAAAAGTGATCTGGTTTGGTTTAACTCCAGCCAGTCTCATATCTTCAAAGAGCTGAAGTGCTTGTTGAGACAAACCGTGTCGTGCAAATCCCGTAATCATCGAAGTCCATGATATCAGAGTTCTTGAAGGCATCTCCAAGAAAGCTTTTCTCGCCTCAGCAATACTTCCACATTTGTTATACATACTAATCAATGCAGTTCCCACAACAATATCTGCCAAAACACCACTCTTGATGATCTGAGCATGAGTTTGTTCCCCTTGTTCTAAGGCTACTAGTCTACTACAAATGCTTAAAACACTGGAGAAAGTGAACAGATCGGGCTTTATACCCGAGCGATGTAATTTCTGGAACATATTAAGTGCTGTGGATCCACTCTTGTGAGCTGCAAGATCATCTTCAGCAGCATCGATCATTTTTGCATGCCCTGCGATCATTGAATTCCATGTAATCAAATTGAGGGTCTCCATACCTTCGAACAATTTCTGAGCCTCAATAAGCCATCCACATTTCAGGTATAAGTACATGACAGAATTTTTTATAGGTATGCTTGAACCATAACCAAGCTTAATGCTTAGTGAATGAATCTGTGCTCCTAGACTCAATGTTAGCATCACACAACAAGTGCTCAAGATACTGGTGAGAGTATATTCATTCGGCTCCACGCCTTCTGAGAGCATCTTGGTAAAGAAACTTAAACTCTGAGCTGCTTGACCATTATCACCACAGGCAGATACAACTGAAGTCCATGAAATGACATTCTTTTCCTTAATTTTCTGGAAGGCCCTAATAGCGAGTTCCAAGCACCCAAATTTAGAATAGAAGCTAGAAAGAGAGTTGCCAATACTAGTATCAAAATCTAAGTGATATTTGATGATATATGCATGAACTTGCTTCCCCAATTCGATAGATTGCAGGGAAGAACAAGCATTCAACACTATTCCGAGTGTAAAATTTGTAGGATAAGCTCCAGCCTGCAACATTTCGATGAATACTTTAAGAGCAGGCAGAGGCTGCGAGTTCTGAACATAACCAGTCACTAGAGTAGTCCAGGCAATGACATTTCTTCGAGGCAAATTATTAAACACTTTGCGAGCTTTTTCCATGACTCCACATTTCGCATAAACATTAACAAGATTGGTCATTACAAATAGGTCTTCATGAGTCCCAGTTTTTACGATATGACCATGGATAATTTCCGCTTCTACAGCTAATTTTCTGTCTATGCATTCTTGCAACAACGGAACATAGTAAGAAGTTTTGACCGTCGTACCTTCTTTCAACAGAGACAGAGCTTCATGTACGTCTACAAACTTCGGCTCCGCATCAACATTCAGTTGAATTAGCGACTGATTTTTCTGATACGACACGCTAGCATTCTACAGTATATCATAGAATCAACAAAACGACAGATCAAGAAAACGAAGCAGGCTAAATTCACATTCCATACGATTAGTTACGAACAAATTAAGAATCCAACATTCAGAATCCACAGTTTCACACTCCAACTCAACTGATCCTTCTCACAAAACCAAGAACAGAAGTCCGTAAGATCAATTCGAGTATTTTCAAAAGAATTTTTCATTTCAAATCAATCATGGCTCCATCGAAAGCAAGCAAAAAGAGTACCTTATCCTTAAGGAGAAGGCTGGTAGAGTGTCGCTTTCTTACGTCGGAATCGAGGTTGAGAGCAGCAGTTAGGGTAACAGAAGGCAAGGAAGCCATGAAAGGAAGAAGGAGAAGGAATTACATAATAATGGCGGGGTGTTTATCCCTTCCCCATCCAATCGAATCCGCACACACATGAATTGTGGAGGGAACGGCCTCTTTTTCTTTATATATATAATGGTGAAAACATTGCGGTTAAATTTTGCGTTTACAGTAACAAGGTTAAATTAAGAGTAGTTTTAGGAGTCTAGGTAAATTTTTAAAAATGTCTAATAAATTTATATTAAATTTTAATTTTAATTTTTTTAATTTTTAATGTATATTCATTAGTCGTTTGAAAATTTTCCATTAATTTTTTTTTTAATTTATTTTAGAACAAATTAAAAAATTTATAAGGATAATAATTGATTTTATATTAATGTATATTTTTCTATTAGTTTTCGATATAACTATGTAACAACCTGAAGCCACCGAGACATTTATTTATGCATGTAAGTGACTAACCAACTCCCACTAAGTTCTTATAAAAAGGTTCCGTACAACTTGGTTCTTCACTCTCTATATTTCATCGTCTCTTTCTCAAAACCTACGGTTGCAAATTGCTTGGAGAACTTCTCGACCTCATGTCGAAGCTTCGAAATTTCATTTTGGAATTCTTTATTTGATTGCACGGTTGCCTCGAAATCCTTCAACTTAGCACCTGCATTCACGATTGAGTATGTCAAAGGATTCTAAAAGATAGCGAGCCAACAAATGGGCAATAATGTGAGACGAGAGAGCTCAATATATTTTAATGCAGATCTGATGATTGTTCTAGCAGATATTGTCCTCTTTGAATTTTCCCTTTCGGGCTTTCCTCGAGGCTTTAAAACGCATCTGCTAGGGTAAGGTTTCCACACCTTTATATATGGTGGTTTGTTTTCCTCCCCAACCAATGTGTGACATCACAGTTATGATCGAAAATCCGACCTTTAGGCTCAGCAGCCTTAATCTTTAAGGCTAACTTCAAAGCTTCATCAAAGAATTCAGCTACTTTCACAAAATCTGCTTCGAGGAAGCCTCTTGAAGTAAGAGCAGGGGTTCCTATATACACCAAATTTACACTGATTTAGATACTTGACCAGTAATTGGAGAACCACGATAATATTTCTTTTGTACAAAGTTTCGCCCAAGGCCATACCCATACGGATGCCACCAGGAACCATGGCTGACACGTCCCCCGGAACTGTGTTCTTGTTAGCTGCAATGTGCACCCAATCCAAAACCTTCTCCACTCTTGACCCATCAATACCCTGTCAAATTACGTCGACGATAATAGTTATATCATGAACGTTAAAAAGTATCTAGTAGGTTCTTCAACTTTCAATTATGTATCCAATAAGTTACTAAATTTTTAATATTGTACATAATATAGGTGTAACGGCGGCCCTATTTGGGCTTTACCTTTTGGGCTTCCTCCTCGAGGCTTTAAAACGCGTATGTTAGGGGAAGGTTTTCACACCTGTAAAGGGTGTTTTGTTCTCCTCTCCAACCAATGTGAGACATCACAATCCACCTCCCTTCGGGGTCCAGCGTCCTCGCTGGCACTTGTTCCTTTCTCCAATCGATGTGGGACGGCCCACCAAATGGACCAATGTGAGACATCACAATCCACCCCCCTTCGGGTCCCAACGTCCTCGCTGGCACTCATTCCTTTCTCCAATCGATGTGGGACCCCCACCTGATGGTGTACTTACTGGCACACCATCTCATATCTACTCCCTTCGGGGAACAGCGAGAAGGTGGCACATCGTTCGGTGTCTAGCTCCGATACCATTTGTAACGGCCGGCCAAGACCCACCGCTAGTAGATATTGTCCTCTTTGGGCTTCCCCCTCAAGGCTTTACAACGCATCTACTAGGGAAGGTTTCCACACCCTTATAAATGGTATTTTGTTCTCCTCCCCAACCAATGTGGCACATCAAAGTATGTCTTTAGCCTATTCTTCAAATTTTTAATATCAGTAAGCGGTCGTCATAAAGAAAAATACCTGGATGAGAAGTATAAAAGTTATAACGGTGACCCGGAAATCGCCCATTACCTTATTTTTCAAATTTATGAGGACTAAATGATTATCAGTTCCACCAGATACAAGTTCATACCCCTTCTCAATCAAACACTGCATAAACAATGAATTTGACACAGTAAACTACACTGATTTAAGCAAAGAATTAAAAACAGTGAGAAAAACATGCACTATTCTGTATACCTGAGCAAATTTTGAAGAATTATTGAGAACCTGTTGTTGGTAGGCTTTGTATTCCGGAGTTGTGGCCTATTGTAATATGGTAAATAAGAGAAATAACATGAATGAAAACAATTTAATTTTGTTACCTTGAAACAAATAAATAACCTGCTTTAGTGCAATCACCAGACCAGCTATTTTATGGTTGTGTGGGGAACCTTGAAAACCAGGAAAGACAGCGCTGTTAATTTTTTCTTCATAGTCATAGACCACCTGTCGTAGATTGTAATAAAATATTAGACAACAAATACTTTGTCTAAAATCACGAATCTCCATAATGGTATGATATTGTCTACTTTGAGCATAAGCTCTCGTGGCTTTACTTTGGGACTCCCTCCCGGTATGATATTGTCTACTTTGAGCATAAGCTCTCGTGGCTTTACTTTGGGACTCCCTCCCAACAATCCTCCCCTCGAACAAAATACACTATAGAGCCTCCCCTGAGACCTACCTATGGAGCCCTCGAACAAAGCACACCCTTCGTTCTACTTTGTTTGACGCTTGAGTCATTTTTTACTACACCTTCGAGGATCACCACTTTTTTGTTCGACATTTGAGAATTCTATCGACATGGCTAAGATAAGGGCATGACTCTAATATTGTCCACTTTGAACATAAGCTCTCATAGTTTTGTTTTAGGTTTCTCCAGAAGACCTCATATCAATGAAGATGTATTCCTTACTTATAAATCCATGATCGTTTCCTAAATTAGCCAATGTGGGACTCCCTCCCAACACTTACTTCCTCTCCTTTTTTGTTGATCTCTTTAACGCCCTTTCGATAGAAAATCAGAGCCCCTCGTGGACCACGTAAGGACTTATTTGTGGTTGTTGTCACAATATCAGCATATTCAAAAGGAGATGGAATAACATCTGCCGCAACTAAACCAGCTAGGTGTGCCATGTCTGCCAACATGATTGCCTTATGTTTGTCACAGATCTATCACAATATTCAACCACAATCAAAATCAAATGTTATGTTACAAATGTAAAAATAAAACCCTGATGGGAATATTCTAAAATGTAACCTTTCGAATTCGTGCATAATCAAACAAACGAGCATAGGCAGTTGCACCCGCAACAACGAGTTTTGGTCGAAACAAAGATGCACTTCTCTCCATCTGCATATCAGAAAAATCAACATGATATCAGTATACAATGTTAGGAATCGGATCTCCACAATGGTATGATCCTGTCCACTTTGAGCATAACTTTGCTTTGGGCTTCCCCAACAGGCCTCATACCAATGGAGATACGATTCCTTGCTTATAAACCCATGATCATTCCCTAAATTAACCAATGTGGGACTCCATCCCAACAATCTCCAACATACAATTTGGTCAAACGGTAGAGAAATATTTGCTAACCCCATCATAATCAATGTAACCCGTGCTCTCATCCAGCCTATATGGCATTGTCTCGAAGAATACTGAAACAAGTGAAATTTTCTTGGTAGCCGTCTGCAAAAAATTCAGATAAGCTAGCAATGTGAAAACAGAAGTTAAATTATAAATTCCGTCGTTCGGGTTTAGAGAAAGTTACAATTTAGTCCTTGTAGTTTTAAAATATAGAATTTCATCCACATAGTTTAATAAAATTTCATAAATAGCCCATATCATTAGCAATCACGAACAAATTTATGTTCGGGTTCTTACCTATAAGGAAAATTTTATAATTTTTAAAATTATAGGGACTAAATTATAACTTTAATGAACAAATTTGTCGCTCATATTAAGCACCTGATAACCATGCGAAAGGTGTCCACCATGTGGTAAATCAAGAGACATAATTCTCTCGTGTGGTTTTAATAATGCAGTATATGTCAGAAAATTAGCTATAGATCCAGTGAAAGTCTGCACGTTAACTACAAATAAAAGAATATGCTCAAGTTAATTGAATCAGAAAATACAGAGAAAAGCTCGTTGACAATAATTACATTAACTAAATCAGAAAATTCTGAAATTATATGCAAATCTATAGCTGAATCGCAAGAAACTCGAAGATAACTTAGGAAATAAAGACACCAGTGTCCCACATCGGCTTAATTTAGAGAATGATCATGAGTTTATAATCAAGGAATACTCTCTCCATTGGTACGAGCATTGTGGAGAGTCGTGTTCATCTAATATGGTATCAGAACCATGCCCTAAACTTAGCCATATCAATAGAATCCTCAAATGTCGAACAAAGAACTCCAAAGAAAAAGGAGTCGAGCCTTGATTAAGGGAAGGCGTACTTTGTTCAAGAGGAGGTGTTGTTGGATGAGGGAATGATCATGAGTTTATAATCAAAGGATACTCTCTCCAGTAAGAGCTTATGCTCAAAGTAGACAATATCATATCATTGTGGAGAGTCGTGTTCATCTAACATTAGGCTCACTATCGATTGCAGTACTAAGAAAAGATCGTAATAATAAGATATGAACAATTATGATACCTCCCCATTTTGCAGAGTCCAATCGAAAGGCGTCTAGGGCACGTTCCTTGCACAAATTTTCGATGATGTCAGCGTACCTAAATCCATTTAGGGTTTATAGTTAATTAGAACAAGAATCGAACAAATGAAATTGTAGCGTAGAATTTGAGATAGATTAATTGACATACTCAATTCCTCCATAGTATCTGGCACCGGGATATCCTTCACTGTATGAATTGGTCATAATTGAACCGACGGCTTCCATCACTGCTCTTGCGCAGAAATTCTCAGAAGGTATAAGCTCAAGACCCTTCAAATTAATAAACGACTTGTACATGAACTAACCTCGAAGCTTAAGCTCAACTCAATTCAATCGAGCATTTCAATAATAATAATAATGAACCTGGAATTGACGAGCTTTCTCAAGCTCGATGATTTCCGCCACTTCCGGAGCAACGACCTCGATCGGAAGGTTCAGCGGCTTAATCCACTAAAATCAAAATACCTCTTAATTTATACTTCGTCTCAAACATTCCGTTTAAATTTTTAAAAATAAAAGAAATTAAAAAAATATTAGAATTAAAAACGTAAATATTTTATTTCAAAACTATCCTTTTTAACTTTCAAAAATTACATTAATACTCTTTAATTTTCAAAGAAACCTTAATATCTTAAATTTTTAGAAAAAAAATGGAATTTTTTTTATGGGTATCTACCTGTTTAATTGTAATTATCCCCGCTAGCCAATATTGTCATCATTAGGCTTTCCCTTTTGGGCTTGCCCTCAAGGCTTTAAAACGCGTCTAGGGTTAGGATTCGTTCTCCTCTCCAGATCCACCGAGCCAATATTGTCCTCTTTGGACTTTCCCTCAAGGCTTTAAAACGCGTCTAGGAGAAGGTTTCCACACCCTTATAAATGGTGGTTTGTTCTCCTCCCCAACCAATGTGGGACATCAAAATCCACCCCCTTTAGGGCCCAGCGTCCTTATTAGCACACCGCCTCGTGTCTACCCCTCTTCAGGGTTCAGCGAGAAGGCTTGCACATCGTCCGGTGTCTGGCTCTGATACCATTTGTAACGCCCCAAATCCACCGCTAGTAGATATTGTCCTCTTTGGGCTTTCCCTTTCGGGCTTCCCCTCAACGCTTTAAAACGCGTCATCTAGGGGAAGGTTTTCACACCCTTAGTAGTTTGTTCTCCTCCCCAACCAATGTGGGACGTCACATTAATAGTATTTTATTCGCCCTCACTCTATTGCTTTTAATTATATATGATTTTATTTTGAATATTAATTGATTAATTAATATTAAACTAACAAAATTATTATAATAATTTATTAAAATATTTTCCTAATTTACTTCTTTAAAATTTTATTAAATGAATGTGATTAATTGAAATTATTTTTATATTAAAAATAAATTTAAAAAAATGTAACTAATAATACATACATTTTCCAACCCAAAAAATCTCCTTTTAAAAATATACCGAAATTTCCTCATATGAAATAATAATTAATATTTTAAACTAAAATAAAAATAAAAATATTTATGAGATGAATAAATTAATACCAATAATTTTGGGATAAAATAAATGAATTTTTTTAAAAATTGAAAATCATAGAAATGGAATGCTTACAGTAGCTCGAGCCTCCCTTTCCTCCGCCGTGGAGCCGCCCGCAGAAGACTGCGACCATAGAAAACCAATGGAAAGTTAGGGCATAAGAGAGTAAAATCAGTCATTCTGAATTAACAATGACGGCGAGGAGAGAGAAAACCCGCCGTGTTACGGAGGAGGAACCGCCCGTTCACCGGAGAAACATTGGGTTTCGTAATGCCGACGGCAACTCTTCTTAGAAGCATCGCCATTGGTTTCCGCCGGTGATTGTCTTCTCGATTTTTTTTTTTTTTTTCTTTTACTACAATATTGACTAATTTGAACCATATATATAGGGCTAATGAGGAGGACAAAGTCGTCTTTTTTCTTTTATTATTATTATTATTATTATTATTATTTTGTTTTAAGTTAATAAAAAAATAATTTTAATGGATAGATTTGAGCCATTTTTTAATTACATTTGATTCTCAAAATTTTAAAAAAAATTAAAATTGGTTAAATTCTATTCTTTTATCATTAAAAGTTATAAAAAATCATATATTTAGAGAATATTATTTTGATTGAAAGATAGAATGATAGTTGACACGTACTCTATATTCGAGATAACTTTTACTTGTTACACGTTATTGTATTATTTATTTTATATTTAAATGAAAAATATAATAAACGTATTTTTAATTATGTATTTAATAAATTCGTGAATTTTTTTTTAAAAAATAATTAATTAACTTATTAAATACAAAATTCATTTTTAAAACTTAAATTACTAAAAAAGAAATTCATTGTTACAAATTAAAATTTGAGTTTTAGGCATTATTTTGATTTTATGTAAAAGAAATTAATTAGGAATATGGGTTGAAAGATAGTGTGAATACAAGCATATTTTATTGGATAAAACTTCAATTAGAGATATTTCGAGCATAATTCATTGACAAGACATTAATTACCATTTCAAAAGTCGATAGTCCAATCTCTTAAGGAGGATTATAATATATATATATATATATATTTTTTTTTTCTTCGAATAAAGTTAAAATTTTATTTCAATAATATTTTTATGCCTTCAAAAAAAAATTAAAAAATACTCTACTAAAAAATGTCTCTCCAGATTCTTCCTCCATATTAATTAACGAAAATGAACAAAATTGTCAGGAGCATTGGAATATATTCTTACAAGCTTTCAAGAATTAATATAAGATTAAACTTACCATAATGCTCATCAGTGGTAATTTAACATACTTTTATAATATCATTTCATCCCGAACTAATATTTACTTGATTAACGAATATCAGTTTAAAGTCATATAACACATGCAAGGTTCCCATATAAATATAGATTCTCACAATTTTGTTAATCGAAATTTAGAGACTAAAATAATAGATTAAAGAAAAGTTTTATGCGAAAATAATCTCACAATTCAAACGAAAATTCAAATAACTACGCACATAATTGACAATCATTGTCTCCAAGAAGAAAACATAATCACAATCATACTTGTGAAGTGATTTAAATCTCAATCAGGTGTTCTTAGTTTAAGATATTCGATTGACAAGATTACTTCCCTTGTAGTGATTCCTTCCTTATGTAAACCTATAAATTAAGGCTGGCAAAGTTCGAAGAACATAATGTCGAGATTTTATTATACTAGAAAGTCAAACAAAAAACTGCTCACAGGGATATTTATTTAGAGGAAACTTCTGCAGTTGGCCGTTTGCTGGAGGGTCTGAATCAGCAACTTTGACAACAAGGTTATCTGCATAAGCAGAATTATGGATGCTGCTTAATAGAATATCAAAATATCAATCTAACCCAGAATTATGACACTCTAAAACTTAGAAGAATCAAATCACTAGAAGAGTATTTTTAGGATTTTCCAAAGCACTTTAATTATCTAAACAGATTTTCAGAAGTGTTCTTCAGATTGTAACGACTCAAGTCCACCGCTAGCAGATATTGTCCTCTTTGGGCTTTGCCTGAAGCGTCTACTAGGGGAAGGTTTCCACACCCTTATAAAGGGTGTTTTGTTCTCCTCCCCAACCAATCAGGGCATCACAATCCACCCCCCTTTGAGGCCCAGCGTCCTCGCTGACACTCGTTCCTTTCTCCAATCGATGTGGGACCGCCACCAAATCCACCCCCTTTAGGGTCCAACGTCCTTACTGGCACACCGTCTCGTGTCTATCCCCCTTCGGGGAACAGCGAGAAGGCTGACACACCGTCCGGTGTCCGGCTCTGATACCACTTGTAACGAGTCAGGCCTACCGCTAGCAGATATTGTCCTCTTTGGGCTTTCCCTTTCAAGCTTCCCCTCAAGGCTTTAAAACGCGTCTACTAGGGGAAGGTTTCCACACCCTTGTAAGGGTGATTTGTTCTCCTCCCCAACCAATGTGGGACATCACACAGACTAAAACAACTTTTCATCTCATAAAGATCATCAAGACTCCCTAACCTATTATTTGTTAAAACTTGTTAAAGTTATTTATGGTATTCGTTCAACAGGTTATGGATGTTAAGAAATGTTCTAACCCGACTCCGCGGTAGATCCTTGCCTGCAACTTTGAGGATTCGCTTTTCAGTCTCTGTATTTCATTGTCTCTTTCTCAAATCCTATTGTTGGAAATTGCTTGGCATACTGCTCAACTTTGAGTCGGAGCTTTGAAATTTCAGATTGGAAGTCTTTATTTGCTTGCATGGTTGCTACGAAATCCTTCAACTTAGTACCTGTATTTACAATATTTAAAAACAAAGATGAGTATATCGAAGGTTCTAAAAGACATTAGTCCGATAAATGCACAAATACGAGACGAGAGTGGCCAGTATATTTTAAGGTAGAGAAGTATTTTGTTCAGGAACCTTCGCTATTGGCCTTAATCTTCAAGGCTAACTTCACAGCTTCATCGAAATATTCAGCTACTTTCACAAAATCTGCCTCAAGGAAACCTCTTGAGGTCAGGGCAGGGGTCCCTATGTACACCAGAAGTTCAGAACACAAAATTGGCATAAATTTAGATATTCTACCAGTAACTGAAGGACCAAAGACAATGGTGGAAGGGCATACCCATACGGATGCCACCAGGAACCATGGCAGACACGTCCCCTGGAACTGTGTTCTTGTTAGCTGCAATATGAACCGATTCCAAAACCTTCTCGACTCTCGAGCCATCGATGCCCTGCCAAATGGAAATAACTTGGGATGATTTTTGTTAATTAAATTGTCATTATATTTGTAATCGTTTGCACCCAGCACTACTCGAACACAAACCCACGGATGAGGAGTATAATAGCTATATTGGCGGACAGGTTGTCATCCTTTACCTTATTTTTCAAATTCACAAGGACTAAATGGTTGTCAGTTCCACCAGATACAAGTTCATAGCCCTTCTCAATCAAACTCTGCATAAACAATTGATTTGACACGGTAAACTACACTGATTCAAGCAAAGAAGAAAGTTCACTCCATACACAAGCAAAACATGCAATGAAAAAGTACTATATTGATGATTTGTCAAAGGAGTCAGAAATTTTTCACTGCATACCTGAGCAAATTTGGAAGAATTACTAAGAACCTGCTCTTGGTAGGCTTTGTATTCCGGAGTTGTGGCCTATTGCAATATGGTAAAAAGGAGAAATATCATGAATGGAAACTAGGCGAACATCCAAATATCTAAATCTAGTATCCAAAATAAAATTTCGTGAAGATGGCCCCCAAATTTATTTGTCGAGAAAGACGAGAAAAAATAAACGACCTGCTTTAGTGCAACTGCCAGACCAGTTATGGTGTGGTTGTGTGGGCCACCTTGAAGACCAGGAAAGACAGCCTGATTAATTTTGTCTTCGTAGTCATAGAGCACCTGTCGTAGATTATAATGAAATATTAGACCAGTAAGAACTCGCCATTGAAATTTACTTACATTTACTTCAAGGTGTAGTAGGAACCTTTCCTTACAGATTTTGTATTCTTTCTTACATTTTTAAGATCTCACTTACTTCTTGTCCTTTTTTGTTGATCTCTTTAACACCCTTCCGGAAGAAAATCATTGCTCCTCGTGGTCCGCGTAAGGATTTATGTGTGGTTGTTGTTACAACATCAGCATAATCAAAAGGGGATGGAATAACGCCAGCTGCAACTAAGCCACTGATGTGTGCCATATCAGCCAACATGACTGCCTTCTGTTTGTCACAGATCTGTCAGAAATCAAAATAATCACAACCAAGCCAAACGTTACACGACGTAGAAGTGTAAAATCCTAATGGAAGCTATTTTATAATCTGTCGCCAAACAAAGGAAAAACCTGGCGAATTCGTGCATAGTCATAGAGACGGGCATAGGCACTTGCACCAGCAACGATGAGTTTTGGTCGGAACAATGATGCACTTTTTTCCAACTATTAGAATTTTGCTCCATATAAGTAGTTTATTTGAAATTGCAGTTTCAAGACAAATCAACAGGATATCCCAATAGGCGCAAACACAGAAGCATTTCGAACCTGGTCATAGTCAATGTAACCAGTGCTCTCATCCAACCTATATGGCACTGTCTCGAAGAATATTGAAACGGCAGAAATCTTCTTGGTATCAGTCTGCAAAAGGTTAAAGATATAAACATAGGAAAGTATCATATCAAACATCATAAAAAGTACAAGTTACCAAATCACCAAAAGCAGCAATGTCAAAACCAGGTAGTAAATTTGAAAATAAACACCTGGTAACCATGCGAAAGGTGTCCACCATGTGGTAAGTCTAGAGCCATAATCCTCTCATGAGGTTTTAATAATGCAGTATATGCCTGAAAGTTAGCCGGTGATCCAGAGAGAGACTGCACATTAACTACAAAAAAAATACCATTCTGAGTTTAATCAAAGACGGTAGGTACTTTGGCAAGTTCTTTCACATAGACCAAACTGAATGGTCTCAGAGTTGGTTAAATAAAAAGAGAAAGCCAAACCAAAACACTAGACTTCAGTGGTTCACACTAGAGCAAATATCACCAATATGTCTTCTTTCCAAGTTGAGTCCAAAAGAAAAGGGAGGTGCAGACAATTTTCTGATTAATATATGAAACAGCCATCCTGTGGGTCTTTTATTTTTCATTGATCACACCATTAAAAGGCACCACGTCGAGAAAAGCTTGTTTATATGAATCAGAAAATTCTTAAAATGATTGCACATGTTCAGCTGAATTAACACGAAACTCAGGGCAAGACACAGTGAACTGCTATACTTATACAAAGAGAGTCTGAAACAAATTTATCACTTGGAAATTAATCACATATCATTAATTGTCTATCTAAGCATAGAAGCCGAAGGTGCAATACCCCACCCTGCATAGTAATACTTCAAAAAAGAATAACAACAATAATATATCAATAGTTCTCATACCTCCCCATTTTGCAGGGTCCAAACGGAAAGCTTCTAGAGCACGTTTCTGGCACAAGGTTTCAGCCATGTCAATGTACCTAAATCCATTTGGCGTTTATAATCCCATAAACGAAAAGAAAAAAGAGGCAAACGAAAACAAAAGGAATTACATACAGAAATTATCGGTGACATCGCAGTAAGTTACTGATTCTAAGAACTTGCAATGTTTTTGCTAATATTAAGAAAAACTTATGATGGTCTTTCATGTAATTTATACTCTGTTCTTATTTTGTTTCAAAACTTCAACAATTTATTCCAAAAACAAAAGTACTCTGGAATTGAGATAGATCCACATACTCATTTCCACCATAGTATCTGGCACCAGGATATCCTTCACTGTACTTGTTGGTCATGACTGAACCAACTGCTTCCATCACTGATGATGAAGTGAAATTCTCAGAAGGTATAAGTTCAAAACCCTTCACATTCAAAAAAGAATCGTACAAGATTTGATGTTAATCACGAAGCTCAACTCAATTCAATGGATATCAACACCATTAACGACAATTTCAGCCTTAAAAAAATGAAGAAGCGAATAGATCAACGTCAAATTTTCAAAAGCACAAAGACCACGAAAACAGCTCGTAGTGAAACAAAAAATACCTTCCATTGACGAGCTTTCTCGAGCTCAATGATGTCTGCAATTTCCGGATCAATGACCTCGAGGGGGGCGTTCAGCTGCTTAATCCACTGCAAGCAAAATTCCTCCAAATATCAACATCGATTCAAGAAACTGACTCATCAAACAGATCTCGTACACTCCATGATCCACATACATTCCTTAGTCCTTATTTAAGTTCTAACTTCAACAAGAAATTTTTGCACCAGAAAAATGTAAATTTCTTCAGACATATATAAATGGAATGCTCACAGTAGCTCGAGCCTTGTCCCTTTCCTCCGCAGCGGCACCGGACAGAGAAGACTGCGGCCATATAAAACGAATTCAAACACAAAAACGAGTAAGAAAATTACGGCATCAGAAGTTATCAAGAATGACGAATGTAAACACCATAGATATTATGAATTAACAATGGCGGTGAGAATTAAAGAAAGCAAAAAAAAAAAAAAAAAAAAAAAAAAAAAAAAAAAAAAAAACCATGTGATGGAGAAACCGGCCATTGACGAGAGGAACGTTGGATTTGGTAACGCCGACGGCGAATCTTCGAAGCGCCATAGCCATTGGTTTCGGTAAGCGATTGAATCTCCTCCGATATCGAAATGCGTGAAAGGTTCCGCGCACTTTTGATCTGGTGCTCTTCCGTTGTCGCCACTGCCAGTGGGGTTAGTAGGTTGGTGATGGAGGCCCGATGCCGGTGAATAAATATTAACTAAGCTATTTTTTTAATAATTTTTTTCGAAGTATATGTCTTAATAAATAGTTAAATAAAAATATTTCTAAATTTTAAATTTTTTTAAAAAAATGTATTTTAAAAAGTAATAATTTTTAATTACCCATTTCAAAAATATTTTAAAATTTTTTTAAAAAATAATAGGAGAGGTGTTGTTAAATTTTTAGGATATTTTTATTAATTATTTAAAATATATTTTTAGTTTAAATTTATATTTTGTTTGTTTTAAATTATATGTAATTTATTTTATTAATATTAATTACTTGGGAAAAAAAGTTGCATTTAAGTAATGTATTTTAAATTTAATAAGATATATAAAATGAAGGTCGATCTTCATTCGGGTCAAATCTCTAAATGCAACCCTTCAGCTCGACCGATGAAGATCGACCTTACACGAGGATACGTGTCATGGGACTCGTGGCATTCTAATTCAATTCGGTCTAATTGTAAGAAAAACATAAGAAATCCCGAATGAGCAAAGGTATTTTTATTTTTTATTTTTATTTTATTCTTTTGTCTTTTCAATGAAGCACTTATTCCCGACCTTTTAAACCTTTTGTTTTTTTTAGCAGTGAACTTTAATTTTTATTAAAGCTTGAACGTCGGATTAATTTAAATATTAAATTTATCTTCGGGATAAAATTCACTCGTACTTTAAAGATTGGATTGTTTTATTGGATCAAAGTTTGACATAAATCTAATCGAATATTAATTATTTAATTAGTTTTTAAAATATATTTTTATATTATATTTGAGTTGTCTGAACGATAAGCTTATTTGATCACCAATTTAAATATGACCCAAATGAACGAGTCTATAAGCCAATCCATTATTCAAAACGGTGGTCTATATCCAATCTAATAAAGGGTTCCCCTAGATTGGATCAGATGGTTAACATTTAACTTTGGGTTAGGTTTGGCTTGGACTCGAGTCTGGATTGACGTTTCGATCACCAGGAGTAATTTTTTATTTACTGTTGCGTGTTTGAATTCATTTGTTGTCTTCTTTAACAAAATTTAAAAAAAAATGATAATTTTATTTTTTTTACTGGAAGTTTTGTGATACTTGGAGGACTACATGAATGAACCGAGACAATATTTGCAACAGCCTAACTTCACCGCTAGTAGATATTGTGAATCTTAAAACAACTCATTTGATAGGGTCTCACAATCCACCTCCCTTCAGGATCCAACATTCTCGCTGGATACCACTCGGTGTCCACTCCCCTTCAGGGCTCAGCATCATCGTTGGCTCACTGTCGTCCAGTGTCGGGCTCTTATACCATTTCCTTATATCAACAAAATTTGGATGGATTTGAAAAGAAAAGGGGCTTTTCGAGGGAAGATAAGCGAGACTGCATCAGCACGAAGCCCACTGCTATGGATTGGGCCACCGGGCGCTGTTCTTCCTACTCATGCGGCCGCCTCCGCTTCAGAGACGAACGCAGGCTCACAAACTGGATAAGCAAACCCGCCGCTGCGCCATTAACTCGCCTCCATTTTCCCCTGTTCCATTGTTACGCTCACCGTAAGTTGAAGGAAGATTATGGATTTAACCTTGCCTGCAAAGAATTATACAGATGGATTCTGTTTGTTTCGGCGCCACAGCGCCAAAATTCGCGGCCGTGAAGTTAGGGCCAAGCAATTGGTTACATCGGAGGCCAATTCTTTGAGGCTTCATGTAGGAGCAAAAGGAAAATCTCGCTTCCTCGTTATTCCTTCCGATGATTCCGAGGAACCGATTTCTTCGATTACTAAACATCTCAACATTGTTCGTGCGGTTTCGAGAGTCGATACGCTTAGATTACAACATGGCCATTTGAACGGCGCCAATTCCTCTTCATCTGCTTCGAATCATTCGCAGAGTTTCGAGGGATTCGAGAACAATAATCATCTTCGTCTACTGGTAAGAAATGGGGAATTAGAAAACGGGTTTAAATTTCTTGAGAATATGTTCTTTCGTGATGAAATTCCTGATATAAATGCCTGCACTATTTTGATTCGTGATTTGTGTAAGACTGGGAAGATTAGGAAGGCCACTCGGGTTATGGAAATTTTGAAAGATTCGAGGGCTGTTCTTGATGTTAGAACTTACAATATTCTAATTAGTGGTTACTGTAAATCTGGTGAAATTGGCAGTGCTTTGAAACTTTTTGAACGAATGAGTGTCTCTCCTGATGTTGTTACTTACAATACAATCTTGCGAACTCTCTGTGGCTGTGGGAGGTTGAAGCAAGCCATGGATGTTCTTGATAGACAGCTGCAGAGTGAGTGTTATCCTGATGTGATAACTTACACTATATTGATTGAAGCAACTTGCAAGGAAAGTGGTGTTGGGAAGGCGATGAAATTGTTGGATGAAATGAGGAACAAAGGATGTAAGCCTGATGTTGTTACTTACAATGTTCTTATCAAAGGGATTTGCAAGGAAGGGAGGTTGGATGAAGCTATTAAGTTCTTGAATCATATGCCTTCTTATGGTTGCCAACCGAATACGATCACTTATAATATAATTTTGCGTAGCATGTGTAGTACCGAGCGGTGGATGGATGCCGAGAAGCTTTTGGCCGATATGGTTCGGAAGGGATGTTCTCCTAGTGTTGTGACGTTCAATATCTTGATTAACTTCTTGTGTCGAAAGGGCTTGCTTGGTCGTGCTATCGATGTTTTGGAGAAAATGCCTCGACATGGCTGTATTCCGAATTCCTTGAGCTACAAACCGTTGCTTCATGGATTCTGTAAAGAGAAGAAGATGGATCGGGCGATTGAGTTTTTGAATATCATGGTTTTGAGAGGGTGTTACCCGGATATTATGACGTATAATACTCTGTTGATAGCTTTGTGCAAAGATGGGAAGGTAGATGTTGCAGCTGAGATAGTGAATCAACTTAGAAGCAAAGGCTGCTCTCCTGTATTGATTACATACAACACTATCATTGATGGGCTCTCAAAGGTAGGCAAGACAGAAGATGCCATTAGATTTCTAGACGAGATGAAGGGAAAAGGACTCGAACCGGCTATAATTACGTACTCCTCGCTCGTCGGAGGACTGAGTAGAGGAGGAAAAATTGATGAAGCAATTGCATTTTTCCATGATTTAGAAGAAATGGGTGTGAGGCCAAATGCTATCACATACAACGCTATCATGTTAGGACTTTGTAAGGTTCGACAAACCAATCGAGCCATCGATTTCTTGGCATACATGGTTGCCCGAGACTGTATACCGACCGAGGCGTCGTACATGATTCTCATCGAAGGATTGGCCGATGAAGGACTAGCCAAGGAGGCATTGGAGTTGCATAATGAACTGTGCTCTAGAGGAGTTGTGAAGAAGAGTTCTGTGGAGCAGGTGATGGTAAAAAACTCTGTTTGATTTGTTTTTACTTCAGCCATTGTTTGATGGCCTTAGATTTCATCATTAGATCTTCATAGATATGGGATTCTTTATGATCTTAGAGCCAAATTATGTTCCCTTCTTTGCCAAAATGGGTAGAACCCAAATCAATTGTGTAAGATAAAAGGGCTCTAACTTGACTAGCTCGGTTCGACGCTAGATTTAGAAATCCGATATTAACTTCAAAATTCAGGGACTAAACGCATTATTTATTCATAAATAAATAAGTAAAACAAGGGGTTAAATGCCTTTTTATACGTGTTTAGCTCACTTCAAACACTTTTTTTATATACTCTTTGTTCCGAGGTGTCTCTACTTGACGTTATTGTCCTCTCTTGACTTTCCTTTTCAAGCTTAACATAATTGTCCTCTTTGGACTTTCCTATTCAAGCTTTTCCTTAAGGTTTTTGAGGAAAGGTTTTCACACCCTTATGGGCGTTTCGTTCTCCTTCCGAACCAATGTGGGGATATCACAGAAATAATGCTCGTTCTCCTCACCGACCAATATGGGATATCATAAAAATAATGTTCGTTCTCCTCTTCAACCAATGTGGGATATCAAAGAAAAATAATGCTCATTCTCCTCTCCGACCAAGGTGGGATATTATAAAAATAATGTTCGTACTCCTCCACAACCAATGTGGGATATCACAGAAATAATGCACGTATTTTGCTACCTTTTGCAATTCCCCTAAAACAAGGTGAAAAATAGTGATCTCCAAGTGAATTCTTACTTCTAAGAGGGCAGTGAAATTATTTTTTTAACTGAAAAAGAGAAGAAGCAGAAAGCCAGAAACTGACCGAGCTGACACAAAAGGCAAACCTATCAATATCAATAAAACCGAATCCACCAACAGTTCTAAAAAAAATAGGAACAAACAGTTGGTTCATGTGGTTCTGACCCAAAGCTGGCCCCACCTGATATAAGGTACACTAACAACTTTAATTATCATTCAGACAAATTTTCCATCATTCTTCTAGTCGTGTATCTAAACCACTTTCCACTTTATGAACATTATTCTCAATATATATTGACCAAAATCAAATGCAATAAATCCATCGGCTTTGTTCAACCGAATTACCTGATATGATTATCATCAACCTTGAGATTAAAGAGAAAATGAAGCTAAAATGTTCTTTCAATCTGATTCTTTTTAAGGTAAAAAAAAGAACCCATCTGGATCGGGGCAAAAAAAAGAAGAGAAGATGAAAAGAAAGAAGAAAAACCCACCAATTTTGGAACTTCGGAATTGAAGATCAAGGCTAGTCTGAGTACAAGGACATCAGGCACAGACCACAATGTGTTTAATTTCCAGATTCACACATTTAAAATAGCATAAGCAAATGACATTTGAAGCCCACCTCCTCCTCCCCCTCCATTCACAAGCACAGGACAGGTCGAGCTCATGCCGCCTTCTACGACTCGTCTAACTGGTCCTGCAAACAAGTCAATACTCACAAACGTTATGGCCTCGTAATGATAAACGCGAATAAGGGCTGTAATTTGTACTTTGGAAGAAAAATATCTAATAGTCCCCTAAATTTACGGGTTTGTGCCTAATTCGTCGCTGAATTTGTAAGTGTTGATAAGTCCTCAAACGTTTAATTGTGTTTCTCATAGACCCTTGTATTTCTTGTTTCATGTGTAATAGGAAGGAACATTTTAGACACTTGCAAGTTGAAAGTTAAGGACTCTTTCTTTTGGGAGGGTGGTATTCACTGACCTGCGCATCTGAAGTCCAGAGCGTGAGGTTGTCCCTCAACAGCTGCATGATGAGGGTGCTGTCCTTGTATGATTCTTCACCCAAAGTGTCCAGCTCAGCGATGGCTTCCTCAAATGCCTGAACAGAAGCATAAGAACTGGTGAGTAACACACGCAAAAGAAAGATGGGAAAGCATATTGCTTGTAGCATGCACCTACACTACAGTAGTGCAATTGCAAGCACATTTTAGCAAAAAGAAAATGTAACGTGCATCGGTTCCAGTTTCGAAAGAGTCATCTACAGGCCAGTAAGGTTAGCTAAGTAGCAGATTCATAGCGGACAGTTTAAATATATGATAGAACTATTCGAAGGGAAATGGATCGAAACACGAATCACATTCTGATTCAGTCACAGATCCAAGTAAGACGCCTAATACCAGTAGTTCACAGTGGCTTGAGGAACATAACATTGGCATAGATGATGATATCATGGCATTCCTGAAAGCTGGAACTAAAGACCAAAGGAAGGACGATACAAGAACAAATGCAACAATATCAAATATTTGAATCATCAGTCAAACTAGATGCATATTAAACAAACATGTCCAAATCTGCATATGAAAGCCTACAGATGTAAGATCCATGTTAAAGTATTTCATGGGTAAAGCTGGTTCCAAATCTGCATATAGGTGACACGATGAAACATGTGATAGTCATAAAATTCAACGTGAAGACAATAGTTCAACAAAGTGGCCACAGTAATAGTACTAGCTGATGAAATTTCTTAGGAACTCTTGATAGCCCAGAAAAGGTACAATATCACAAGGATCTACGACAGTAGGCCCCAGAAATAAAAGCAAAAAGTAACAGAGTTAGCCCACGCTTCATCTCAGAGGCATAAAACAAGGAGGAGAATAATGTAGAAAAGGGGATATGAACCAGAAATAGGAGACTGAAAACAAAAAAGAAGGATCAAGTTTACCTCCTTGGCCATGCTACATGCTTTATCGGACTGATTCAGAATCTCGAAGTAAAACACAGAGAAATTGAGTGCCAGACCCAGCCTTATCGGATGAGTGGGTGCAAGATCCGCAACTGCGACATCCTTCGTAGCACAAAATCCAACAAGTGTAAAATCAAAATTCAGAATAATCCAAACTCAAGAATCAATATGTTAGAATTGAAAATTCCTAATATCATATTGTTTGATTAATTAAAATAAACCAATAGAAGCGCTGCGACATAGAAATGGTCGGTTGAAAAATGGGGATCTTCCCCGATGAAAGCTAAGAAGACCAGAGTAATAAAGAAAAAACGTCTTCGAATGTGAAATCCATTGGAACTGCCAAAATCAAGATTTCAAGAAGGTTGTAGCCAAGAATACGGAAACATGACAACAGTAAAAGATGGATCGCGTAAATAGGGATATGTTCGGCGGCGGGACTAAATCAGTATTCAAAGTCAATTCACAAGTGAAATATCTAACCTAAAAGGTCACAAAAACAGCAACATTTCAAAATTGGATCAATAACACTACCAACAAAGAATAGAAAAAGAACCACAAGTACCAGAGCATCCCTATAAGCCAGCATAGCATCCTCAGCAGCAGCTTTCCTCTCATCCCCAGCCTTAAACTCCGCCATATACCTATGATAATCCCCTTTCATCTTCAAGTAGAAGACCTTAGACTCACTAGCACATGCCGATGGAATTAGATTCGAGTCCAAAAGCTTCAAAATACTAGCACAGACCTCGGAAAGCTCAGACTCAACCTTTGATCTATAATCCTTAACAAGAACAACATGCTCTTCATTCTTACGGCTCTCCTCCTTCTGCTCGATGGAAGAGACAATCCGCCAAGCAGCTCGAAGTGAGCCAATCACGTTCTTGTAAGCAACAGAGAGAAGATTTCGCTCCTCGACAGAAAGCTCGGAGACTGGGGTTGAACCAAGAACAAGTTTCTGCATGAACTGAACCATCTCCTCATATCTTTCAGCCTGCTCGGCAAGCTTAGCTAGGTACACATATTGCTCACGAGAGAGATTGTCCGGCACGGTGGCGGCCATTATTGAACTCCGGCGAGCTTGAAGCGACGGACAGAGAGAGAGAGAGAGAGAGAGAGAGAGAGAGACGGAGACAGAGAGATTTGCGTTTTCAACGTTCGCCGTTTGGTAAAGATGCGCGGGTGGCCTTAAAAACCCAAAAATAAATAAATAACAAAAAAAGAGCCATATTAGCCTGCGACGAATGTAGAATGAGAGTGAAATAACAGCCGTTGGATTAAAGCTGGTGACAATGACATGGAGATGATTGAGGAGGATTGCCAGCTATGCAAATGCAAGGAAAAAGGATGCCAACACATCTTTTTCTATTTTTAATAATTTCAATCATTATCTGTGAGGTAGCGTTTCAATTAATTTCTAATTATTAATTACGCATTGCCACGTCACATATATATATATTTTTATAATTACATTAAAATTATCATCTTAAATATTATTTTAAAAATCTCCAAAAACATATTCGTTTATTACCGGTTAATAAATTAGTGGGAGGGAGGGATGATTGAGTTGTATGGGTTGACTTTTAAGAATAGCTAAAATTCCTTATATTTCAAAAATAATTACTTTTAAAATATTATACTTCCTTTTTAATAATTTAATCAAATACCATTAAAAAAAATATAAATACGATAAAAAAAATTGCATAATTTACATAAAGTAAAGATGGACTAAAAATTGCATAATTTACATAAAGTAAAGATGGACAGACTAAGCTCGTTTCAAAAAGATGTTTCTTCTCACGTGTAGATACATGAAAATAGCTAGAACTAAATATGAAAAAAAAATGACAAAAACGTCCCCAAGAATCCATTGATGCGTGAAAATGGTTAGAACAAAACACCCAAAAAAAATGACAAAAATGTCCCCAAGGGCCGCCGAATCGTTTACTTAAAGATTCTATTCAAGTTACCTGTCAAAATTTGAGTAGAAGTAATAACAAGATTTAGTGCCTAATTATGAGATCACATTGATTGAAGGGGGAACCGAACCATTGCTTATAAGGGTATAGAAACCTCTCCCTAACATACGGGTTATAAAACCTAGAGGAGAAGCTTAGAAGGGAAAAGGCAAAGCTTAGAAAGAAAAACTAAAAAAATGACTATCTACTAGCGGAATGCTCGATAACAAATTTCAAACAACTGACAGAATACCCATCTCAACCTAGAGTCTAAAATATAAAAGCCAGCCTCCAAACACATTAATGATTCAAATGAACAAGATTCTATTGCTGTCTCATAGAGAATTTTGGGCCTGCAATATCAACAACTTAAAGAGTAAGGGAAGAGAGAGAGAGAGAAAGAGCGAAAAGGCCACAGATTAAGATAAGAACACAGTAGAATTGAGGTGGATCTATTGTCAAGGAAGAGAATAGATACATAATATGATATTCTTATACAAAAATCAGAACAAAAGAAAGTATAGGGTTCTAAGAAAGCTTGAAAGGGGTCTGGCAGCTCTGGGGGCCACTAGAATTGTGTGATGTCAGCAGATTGATGATATATAATAGGCCAAATGTTCTCACATGTACTGAACAGGTGATGTGTTTAGGAAGAACAGTGGCTCTGTTTCTTACCAAATTGAATGCTTAATTCCAAGGCCATTGCAAGTCAATATAAGCCCTTTGAACCGATTGAGATATTCCTGCACAGAGCATAAGAATTTACAGACATATAAGGATAATAGAAGGCGTGGTTGATGTTAGAGAAAGTTAGCAGAGAGAAGAAGGGATTTCTTACAACTACGTTGTAATCATATTTGTACAGCATGTCTTTGATGTCGTATTCTCTCCTCTTGATGGGATCACTCAAAACTGTCCATGAATAATACAAGTGTTGTGTGAGATCTGGAGTTTATTGATTTTAAATTGTTAGCTTTTTTTGTTTGTTTTTGTGGAATGATCCATAAGAAGAAGGAGGCACAGAAGATTAGGTATTCACCACAAGCCATAACAGCCTGGACTAACAAACAAATCTTACAATTGAGAAAGAGGGGAAAAAAGATATAATGAATAGAGAGTCAAGTGGAGAGATTGATAATTATCCAACTCCAATTACATTGCTGAAACTATAAACCTCCACCTGAAACAATTTCATATTTATCTTTCAATACAGAAGATGGGCTGCTCACCGCTCACCTCTCACCACTTTCAATCCCCCCTGTAGCCCACTGCTAGCAGATATTGTCTGCTTTGGTCCGTTACGTATTGTCATTAGCCTCATGGTTTTAAAATGGGTATGTTAGGGAGAGGTTTCCACACCCTTATAAGGAATGCTTCGTTCTCCTCTCCAACCGATGTGGGATCTCAAAATCCACCCCACTTGGGGGGCCCAAGGTTCTCGCTAGCACACTGCTCGGTGTCTGGCTCTGATACCATTTGTAACAGCCCAAGCCCACCGCTAGTAGATATTGTCTGCTTTGGCCCGTTACGTAATGCCGTCAGCCTCACGGTTTTAAAACGCATTTGTTAGGGAGAGGTTTCCACACCCTTATAAGGAATGTTTCGTTCTCCTCTCCAACCGATGTGGGATCTCACACCCTCTCTCTCTCACACACGCACATAGCACAAGACAAGTGAACATGCATTTACATTTAATTCTGTGGTATAACTGAACCATAGATCTCCCATTGAATCAGTGACGGTTAGATCATATGGAGTTGATCCACGAAACCCAAAGGCAAAACTCAATCAAATAACAGTGTCGTGTTTGGTAGCCAAGGAAATTAATACTGCACAGGAGAAATTGGAACAGATTGTGTTGTTTAATTGGATATCGAGTATGGATATGGGAACAGAATTCAATCAACTGTCTGGAGAAGTTCCTCTAAATTGGTTTGTCAAGCATTCCCTTAATTGTCTTCTGTCTACTAAAATAGGTTTTCTACCTGATCTTAAAAGAATCTTACCCCCTTTATTTTTACAGATTCCCCAGAAAAAATGCAATGAATAGTTGCTTCATGAAACAACAGTATCCCCCCTTTCCATACTCCTCCAACCAACAAGCTTGCACTTGGTATGTAGATACGTTCAGTAAGAGCAGTTAAAAGATGGCTTGGAAGAGAAAATGCTAGGGTGGTTAGATGGCTGCTACCTCCTGACTCGTTTCTAAAAGATTAATTATTTGCATGAAAGGCATTCTTAAACCACTAAAACATTCAAGCAAATGCATATAAGGAACACCTTGACGGTGAATTCAGCTCAGTTTCCCACCTGCTCCTGCACGGCTGCAGCTAATGCTTTCAAGTTCAACCTCACAAAAGTACGGGAGATTAAGTTAAATCTGACTGATAGGTAATCATACAGAGTTTATCCTCGTAACCAAGAAGAAAAAAAACATTTTCCTTCATGTACCTCCAAAATCAAGATTAGCGTCTAAGAATGCTAGAAGATACACATTTTGAGAGGATAATATATTACTCAGTTATCTCTGTAGATTGATTAAGAAACAAATATTTCATTGAAGGAATGATAATATATAAGATGCCATCTTTACAAAAGTTAAAAAAGACGTACAAAATGTTAAATGGAGGACGATACAAGCTCTTGTATAATATACAATGATTACTTTGAATAGCTTGCTATTTGCTACAAGACACCCATGTCAAGATGATACAATGCTCTCTTGAATACCTTCTGTGTATAATAAAGCTCACACCTTACTTTCACACTTGGGATATTTCTGAGCTGAGCAACCTCCTGTCTTGGTTGCCCTTAAAAGCCGCAGATTTGCAACCAATGGCTTGAAAGCTCCCATTTACTTATTTCTCTTAATTAAGCTCAAAAGGATTCCACCTTTTCTACAATCTTTCTCATTTTTTTAATAGCCAAAAGAAAGTTGTGCAATATCCACACCTACTTCAACTTCTTTCATTTTCTTTTTCTTTATTTTTGAACTCCTTGTAGCTATTTTCTTCGCCGACACATTTTCCTTGTCTTTATTTTTCTTTCTTCTTTTTATACTAAGAGGCGATGAAACAACTACATGGAAGCCTTCTCTCAACATGAGAGATAGAAAGAGAGGCATCCATCTTAAGTGCTGTTTTCTCCAAATTCATACTAATTGTTAAAATTGAGAAAAATGTTTTGACTTGTACCATTATTCACAACCCTCCCCGTTTTAAGCCACATTGTGAAATCCTTAAAATCTTAGCATTAATATTAAAAAGCTTTTCCTAAATTGAATATTTGTGCACGTGATCAAAACACTACGAGTATTTAGCACCATTCAATTGCATGGAACTATTCAAGTAGATTTTAAAACAACTGAAAGAAACCAATCAATCAGATTGAGCTGAATTGGTAGGGTTAAGATTCCAAGAACTCTGCCCAGGTACCAGACCATAGCAGTTTATTCTTCATTGCAGATCTGAATGGAAGCTTTATATGAAAGAAAGATAGCCAGTAAGTGCAGTTCCTCCTCCTCATGAGAAAGTCAGAGGTCAATATAGAAAATGGATCACAGAAAAAAATCAAGAAAGACTCTGCGTCTCTTCAACCACTAAGTTGACATTTTTTTTTTTTTTTTAATATAGAAAAGCTGGAGAGAAGATATAAGTATCAACTATCAAGTTTACCAAAGGTTTCAAAGAAAAACAAAATGAAGTTGGCCGAGAGATTTATTCTTTGCCAGCAAAGGGAAGCATCCAAACTTCATTAGGAGAACTGGAGAGAAACATAAATGTCCAAGCCAAATGACATGAGGATGAACCTTGAGCTCCAAATAGCAACCAAGAGAACGAGATGCTTCTTGATGGTAATCATTTTTATCATCCCCATCCGTCCACCACCCAAAAAAGAAAATGCAAGAACCAATAGTTTGTCATCTCCCGACAAGACACTACGACATATCTGAGATACTCTTTACTCATGGAAATTGCTAAATAGCAACAAGACTAGGTATTGGTACTCTTCAAAGAACTAAAGAAGAATAACATACCTCTGCAGGCTTTCTTCCCACTATAACTAGTACCATGGAGTCTCTAAAAAAAAAATAATTCCCTTTTCCATTCTTGTTTCTTTCATTTCTGTAAGTACTTGGGCATCTAAGGCCTTCATGTTACCACCTTGGAAGGAGAAATCTGAAATGTACGAGCCAAAATGATTGGTACTAGGCTACAAGCCTTCTCTTTTCGGTTTAAGGGAATCCCTGCGATCTTCAATGTTTTATCATGTTCAAAACTGTGGACTCTCACCTCTTCTGCAATATTTGATAGCCTGGTAATTCGAACTGTGTGATATCCCCTGGTAGGTAACCACGAGGACCCTTAATTTTGGAACTCCTTAGCCTACCAACTGACATTGTATTTGGTAATCCCTTTAGCTGAGAGTCGATGCCTTACAGCTCCTATTTGTACAATTTGTCCCCTAATGATGTCTCCTTTGTTCCCTATTTTTCAAAAAAATGATAATGCTCCTTCTAACCAAGCATTCCAAACTACATTTCTACTACTCGCAGGTGATCAGATAAATCACAGGCCACAGAAATTTTTTCATAAACCTTCTTTACATATTGTAGACAATGTTTCATTACTAGCAATCTTTTTTGCTTCACAACTCATGAGTATACATGATTCTTGACTAAGACGTATTATGTGGAAAATGCAGGATATCCAGTAAAAGAATGCGAACGGTAAGACGCATTAAGAATTGAAAGCTGGAACCTGACCTTGATAAGCCTCGTTTATTTCCTGAAATCTTGAAGTGGAATTATCCTGATCTTTCTGCTTGTCAGGATGCCATTTCTGCAAGGAACCAATTCCAAGAACCAGTTGTGATAATCACCAACAAACAAAAATATTGAAAAGAGGACCAAATCAAGACAAGAACACAAAGTCACGAACCAGAGCCAGTCGTATGTAATTAGCTCGAATATCATCATCGGTTGCATCGTAATCCACCTCCAACGTCTTGTAATAGTCCTAACACAAAAACAAAATCCAGAAAGCCTCATCAAAATGTAAAATGCCAAACACCGAAAACCAACTCAAAACCCTAGCTAGCTTCACAAGGACAAGAAATGCGCTTTGAAGAAGATGTTTGAGATGCTCGTTAACAACAATCACCTTAGGTTTAGTCGTGGCCGAGAAGAAATCAAAGTTAATAAACGATTCTTGATCGAATTGTGGCTGGTCAGCGCCCGGTAAACCGCCGCGGCAATCGTTCCACATCGCAACGCAACAGAGAGAGAGAGAGAGGAAGAGGAGAGTGGGAGCTTGAGATGATCTTGGGAGTTGGGACGACGCCGGAGCAGATTGATTAAACGGATTGAACCATCGGAAGGGGGCCGGTGGGCTGCTGACTCGTCTAGTTTGTCTGTGAGTTTCTGTGCTTATCGGCTTGCCGCGTATTTAGCCTTCCTACGCAATCCAAATCAATTACGACCAATGAACTCTAATTACAAGCCTCGTTTATCTTATTATTATATTGTTTTACCGCTAAATTGTAAAAGTAAAAAAAAAAAACAAATTACCCTAAAATTTTGTTTTTTAATTTCCAAAATTACCTTTAAAATTTAATAAATTTCCAATACTATTTTTAAAGTACTTTTTTTTCGAAGTAATATTATAAATTTTAAAAATTATAATATAAATTAATACGTTTATGAACTTTACGTTATAAATTTTTTGCCCGGTAAATTTTTTTTTGTCCACTTATTGATCTACTTGACTGTGAAATTCCACATCGGTTGAAAAGAAGAACGAAACATTTCTTATAAAGTGTAGAAACCTCCTAAAAATGACAGTATCTACTAGCGGTAGGTTTGAGCAGTTACAAATAATATCAGAGTCAATGACCCCAGGCTGTCAACAAATGAGGGAAAGCCCATAGTAGAAAGCCCAACGGGAAAGGGCTCGGGGCCTTACATAAGCATTTAGATGCAAAATAGATACCGACATAAAAGTTTAACGGTCTATTAGATATAAAATTTAAAATTGAACAATCACCGGAAAAATGAATGTGCAGATATCTTGTCGGTGGAAGTAATAATTAATTTTTTTTAAGCTTATTTTCGAATCTTCGATGTCTCTCTTTTGGATGTGGTGTCGATCTATTCATGTATTTGGTACTCCTTCTCGGGTGCCACATGAAAGGTATCGTTTGAGTTTTAAGCTCTGATCGTCCACGAACTCGACAAATTATGAATTTCAGACTTTTAAGAATCTCCAACTAAATCCAAATTAATATTAAAAAAAATAAAATACCTGAAAGACGTCATACGAACACACTCTTCTAGCTACTATTTGGTCGCTCGTTGGTTCAAATAACTCCGTAGAATATTCTACAAAACCTCGTTTGCCTTTATAATTAGCTAGTTGTGATGTCCCACATTGGTTGGAGAGGAGAACAAACCACCATTGTGTGAAAACCTTCCCATAGCATACACGTTTTAAAGCCTTGAGAGGAAGCCCGAAAGGGAAAGCCCAAAGAGGACAATATCTGCTAGCGGTGGGCATGGGTTGTTACAAATGGTATCAGAGCCAGACACCGGACGATGTGTCAACCTTCTCGTTGTTCCCCGAATGGGGGTAGACACGAGGTGGTGTGCCGTAAGGACGCTGGCCCTAAAGGGGGGGTGGATTTAGGGGCGGTCCCACATCGATTGGAGGAAGGAAAGAGTGCCAGCGAGAACGCTGAGCCCGAAGGGGGGTGGATTGTGGTGTCCCACATTGGTTGGGGAGGAGAACAAACCAACATTTGTAAGGGTGTGGAAACATTCCCACAACAGACGACATTATCTTTTGTTTAAACACAAGTAAGCAAGGGAAAAACACGCTCGCGATGAAACAAACCGAACATCGTCTTTTAATCATTCCCGACACACCACATTCTTTAAGCTCCTATCTCGAGCTATAAATATAAGTCACGGTGATGTAGTATTCGATTTTAATTCGACGTACTAGAGTAGTATAATAATATAATTTTTATTTTAGTAAAAAACAATATTTATATAAAATTCAACAACTTTCCAAATAATTAAAAATAAATAAATGAACAAAATGAAATCAAATTTGGCAACTAATTGAATATGTATAAAGTTGATGGAATAATTGAACTGGACACTAATTACGGCTAATAATATATTAATTCTCCAAAGTATAATCTCTAGTGGCTTTGCTTTGTACTTCTCCAAAATACTTCATTAACTTTCATCATCCAACACTGCCTATAATAATAATAATGATAATATTTTTATTTTTTTAATAATATTTTAAAGATATTTTTGAGACATTTTGAACGTTAAAATACATTTTTTAAATAAAGTATTAACGAAGCTCTAAGTTTTAAGAATATTTTAAAACTATTTTTTTTTTAATAAAAATGATATTTATTAATTTCTACTATTTTTTAATTCCAATTTGATTTAAACAAACAAAAGAAGCGAAAACGACGGTCGGGTGTCGAAAACAGAGCGGTCCGCACGACAGTTGGCAGTTTTAAAGGAATATTCGAAGGTGAGGGCAAATTGGTAATGTTAATAACAAGAGAGGGGTATTAGAGTCAATTCACCTTGTCAAATGCAAACGGCTTAACGTGTGAGGCTTTTACACCGCCGCCCGCACAAGCACACGCCAAGCGCAGCCAAACCAAAAAGCTTATTACACATTTTTTTCCTTCTAAATTTCTTCCGTTTCATTCGTTTTGGCTCAGCCAAAGATTTGGTGCAGAGCCGAATGGAATGATCGAAACCACTCCATAAAGATTTTGTAATCAGCAACTTTGATATCATCGCTACTGTTTCCATGGCCTCCATTTCTGGCATTTGTTCTTCCTCTCCATCCTTGAAGCCTCAGATCAAGACTTTGTTTCTTGGAACTACCGGATCATTGCGCAAAGATTCAGTGTCATTTCCAATTCGTGCGAAGTATAATGATGGAAAATTTGGTGCTGGAGCTGCTCAATCAGTGGCCAAAGAGATCTCGGTCGGATTGTCTGCTGCTGATGGAGGGGTTAAGAAGGGTTTGGAGAAAGATCCTCAGGCGCTGTGGAGTAGGTATGTTGACTGGCTTTACCAGCACAAAGAGCTTGGGCTGTTTGTGGATGTAAGTCGGATTGGATTCTCGGATGAGTTCTTGGCCGACATGGAGCCTCGATTTCAAGCTGCTTTCAAGGCTATGGAGGAGCTTGAGAAGGGCGCGATTGCCAATCCGGACGAGGGACGCATGGTTGGGCATTATTGGCTGAGGAACTCTGAACTTGCGCCCAACTCGTTCTTGAAGACGCAGATCAATAATACTCTAGATGCTGTGTGCAATTTTGCGGACGATATCATCAGCGGTAAGGTGAGTTTTCATGGCATTCCTTCCCCTTGGCCTTTTTCTTGGTGTTCTCGCTTAATTTCTGGTTTGGCTGCGTACTACTGCCAGCTGCATTCGAGCTATGCGTTATGGATCTTCAGTAAACCCTAATAAGTTGATTCTTATTCCATACAAAGGGTTTGAGATACAAAAGGCTGGAGATCAAACTTTTAATTGTTTAATGAATAGCTCTACTGTTCTTCAATTTATCTGTAAATACGAGTTCGATTGAAGGAGAGTGCATTCTTAGTTTGATTCAGTCGAAGGGTATAAGGGATTCATGATATGCCAGTGTTGATTTCCTCATGTTAAATTCTTTGCTTCTGGACTTTATAGTTTTATTCCTAATTTCAAAGAATGTTCAAAGCATTGTCTGTCTAATTTACTGTGTTTCGCTTGCTGTATGCATATTTTAATTCCTTTCACAATTCAAAATGCAGATTAAGCCCCCATCTTCTCCCGAGGGCCGCTTTACCCAGATACTGTCTGTTGGAATTGGAGGGTCAGCTCTTGGCCCGCAGTTTGTGGCTGAGGCATTGGCTCCGGATAATCCCCCGCTTAAGGTACTCGAGTTTGTGGCCGATGCATTATCACTTATGGTAGTATGAAGGATTTGATAGTTGTCACCTACAGGAAATGTATCCTGCTGAAGATCTCTCTACACTACTGTTCTTATTAGTTATAATAAATATTACGATTATATTGATTTTTGTATCTCATATAAAACACAGAAGACGCCTATTTTTTTATGTTGTCCTGTACTTTTTTTGAATATTCAAAAATAAAATTTGTTTCTTCTTCTTTATGGCAGATACGATTTATTGACAATACAGACCCAGCAGGAATTGATCATCAGATTGCACAACTAGGACAAGAATTGGAAACTACTCTTGTAATAGTGATTTCGAAGGTCGGCAATACTTTCTCTTTTACGTTTCAGAGATTTTATGTGTAATGAACTCTTGGGGATGAGACTGATATCAACTTGAATAGCTGCCAATAGAGCAAAATTGGAAGGCAGTCTCATATAGCAAAATGCTTAGACTATGTTTAAGTAATTGAAGTTTTGTTATACTGTTTGAAAATAAATGAATCGGAGTCTTTCAAAAACCAGAACTGATAGGAGAGAGTCAATCTATTCTTATGGATTTGTTATTACCAATGAACCAACCTAATGGCGGGCATGCTCTTCAAACTTACTCCATTTGGGACCATCATTTTATATGAACGGAACCCGATTGGTTACAACATTCTTGTCTCCTTAGAAGAGTATCCAAGGGGCTTGGACCTAGGACATTTAGCGCTGGTTTCAATTTATTTTTGGATGGATGAATCAATTGTCCTATAAACGTAGCTGCTATCAGAGAAACCAGTTCATTCCCATAAATCACTGAGGACCAAGTCTTAGAGTGTACTCTCCAAGGCTATTTTGTTTGGGTCGACCTGTTTGGGAGCCCCCTTAGAAATCTAATCAGGCTCACTCAATGAGTGGGCATCAAGATTCCCCATAGGTCCACCACCACGAGCAAGTAGTGCACTGTAGTACCACATATTATCACTTCAATACAGTTCCTGCACATTATTGGAAATATTTTCAATCTAATGCCCATTTGAATTGTTCTCAGAGTGGAGGCACTCCTGAAACTAGAAATGGTTTGCTGGAAGTACAGAAGGCGTTTCGCGAGGCTGGCTTAAATTTTGCAAAACAGGTTTTGATCTCAGGTTTTTCTTTCTGCTAGTATTAGTTTTCTCCTGCTTTTCAGAGTGTACCAGAGATACTCTCATGTGTTAAAATTTGTAATTGTAGTTCATGGTAACATACTGCTTAATCACTGGTTGGATGTAAATTAACTTGCATCTTCTGATGTTTAAATACATATACTTACATCTCTTCATCACCAAGTTTCCTTTCATTTCCACGGTCGAGTATAATCATCTTATGCTTCTTTTGATTCAAGAACTAAAATTTTTATCTCCCTTTTGTAACCATCTCATGCTTCTGGGAACTAACATACAAAAATTCAGTGCATTCTTGTAAAGCTTGTCTAAAAACATTGAGTTCAAATTAGCATGAAAATCTTTAAGTAAAATTAGAGTGAAAATCTGGTCGAATGTCTCTGTGAGTAAAATTAGCCCTCATGCTTGTGGCTCCTCCGTTTTCATTATCTTTTTATTTATTATTATTAATATTTCATTCATATTATTTTAAAATTCTTGACATGACCAAGAATATAATTTCTAGAGGGAAGACGTTCATATTAGTCATTTTGTTTTGTTTTGATTATTTTAAAAAAAATTAATTTTAATATTTTCCTTTTGAGTTCTCTTATTCTGATACATAGAGATGGTATTACTTTCACTACCCTAAGCTTTCAAGTATGACCCAACACGGGCTCTTTTATGCAGGGTGTTGCTGTAACACAAGAAAATTCATTGTTGGACAACACTGCAAGGATTGAAGGATGGTTGGCCAGGTTCCCAATGTTTGATTGGGTAGGTGGTAGAACATCAGAAATGTCTGCAGTTGGTCTACTTCCAGCGGCACTTCAGGTTAGTGATTATTAAGTATTTAAATCCACGACTTCCACATCTTTTGAGTTGTCCTCACAAATGAACCTTACAACAGGGAATTGACATTCGAGAAATGCTTGCTGGTGCTGCTTTGATGGACAATGCAACCAGATCAACTGAGGTGAGAAAAATTCATTTATTTGTGTTCTGTTGAGTTTAACTATACTTTTTCTTGGTTAATGAATATGAATAGCATTGCATTTTCTGTTTGGTTATTTTTCGGCTGGAAATTCTCAGAGTTGCCCGTAGAGGTACTTTGGAGGGGATGTAAGGTCATGGATGTGTCACAAATTATCACGCATGCCTTATTCTTTGATTCTTGTCTAACTGTTGGCTTTTTCTTTGAACTGACTCTTCCTAGGGTTTGCTAGAAATCTTGTTTTTAATAACATGGTAAATTTTTACTGGAGTAATTCTATCATCCCAAAAATAGTTTTATGTTTCTTGATTGTTCCACTATAGTTTTCCTTTCCACTGTATATTGTACATATGACGCACGTGGAGAAATAATATAGCACTTATGTTGCCTCATCTGTTCAGATTAGAAATAATCCTGCAGCATTGCTTGCTTTGTGCTGGTATTGGGCTTCTGATGGCATAGGATCTAAGGTAACTGGCAATCTTGCTATCCGTATTCTGTAGTCTTGAAACTCATTGCTACTGTATTTACCATGATTAATTATTGTTCCTGTTTTATCTCCTCAGGATATGGTTGTTCTTCCCTACAAGGATAGCTTGTTATTATTTAGTCGTTATTTGCAGCAACTGGTCATGGAATCCCTTGGAAAAGAGTTTGATCTCGACGGAAATCGGGTATCTGCAACATTTAGGAGGATTATTCTTCTTGTATTCTGGTTTATTAAATGAGAGAAAACTAGAAAGACATGAAAACTATTACGTGCCTGAAGCCCCTCAGCACAGTTGATATCAATATAAAAAATTTGATTGTTAAGTATTCTCATGATGAACAAATTGATATTGAGAAGGGGTTGTATGCATTTTGGATACACTTAGTGCATGTTTCATATTCCGACCTTTGCTATCATTAGAAATGCTACCATTGACATTAATAGAAAAGATGAGCTAGTAGACTACTCCCTTGTTGCTGTAAACCATCCTTAGAATGATTATTTCCATTGAAATTTCAACATTGTAAGAGATAAAAGGATCAAAATATTTGAGGCTTCATATTCTAAAATTTTGACAACCATGGACAACATTTCCAAAATGTCCCAAGTATCCAAGTGCAGAGAATGCCTATTTTAGGAAACCATTTTGCTTTTGTTGTGTTAACTCGAGATGCATTGACTAATAATGTGGCTTACTAAATTCACTTCTTTCCACAGGTTAATCAGGGACTTACAGTATATGGGAACAAAGGGAGTACAGATCAACATGCGTGAGATTTCATACTAGTTGAAATTTATATGCCTCTTAATGTAAACCATACCTAGCTGTTGGCACCTAATGCACGTAATAACTTTATGCAGCTATATTCAACAATTGAGGGAAGGTGTGCACAATTTCTTTGTGACATTTATTGAAGTTCTGCGTGATAGGCCCCCTGGTCATGATTGGGAGCTTGAGCCAGGTGTTACATGTGGTGACTACCTTTTCGGTATGCTACAGGTACTAGTATCTTGCTTCTATAACAAATGATTAGTTCAATGCTACAGGTACTAGTTTTTTCTCCTAATCATTTGAGCTTGTTCAGGGAACAAGATCTGCACTCTATGCTAATGATAGGGAGTCCATCTCAGTCACTGTTCAAGAAGTGACTCCTAGAACTGTTGGCGCAATGGTAGCACTTTATGAAAGAGCAGTAGGATTATATGCCAGCCTTGTCAACATTAATGCATACCATCAACCTGGTAAATATATATTTCTTCAGTATAAAATTCGAACTTTTCATTTCTTCTAGTGTTTGTGTTTTATGTTCTTATAATGAACTTCGCAAAATTAATTCATTCACTGTCCTCACCTCCATTCTGCTTTTGCGTTGGTCAAATGCTATGTCAGGTGTGGAAGCTGGAAAGAAAGCAGCAGGGGAAGTGTTGGCTCTCCAAAAGCGCGTCTTGGCAGTACTTAATGAGGCCAGGTGTGATCTCTTTGAAAGGCTCAGATTTTTCCATGTCTTGCTTCCTTTTCTAGTATAATAAAAATATAAAAATTGAGGATTAGTATGATGTTTTAGAAGGACCACGCTCAATTTTTTAGAACATCCCTCCCTCTATATAGTAGTTTAAAGCACAAATTATAAGTGCACTCCTTAAACTTTCGTGTTTGCATCTATTAGTCCTTGAACTTCAGAAAATATTTAGTAGGTCTTCAACTTTCATTTTTTATTTGATTCATATATAGGTCTTGTTTTTGGCATATTCAACATTTTTTTTTAAATTTACAAATTCATTAAACATAAGATTGAATTTGTGTCTAATAGGTTCGTAAATTTTACAGGTCAAGGATTAGACACAAAATTTAAAGTTAAGGAATTTATTAGACACTCGTTAAAGTTTAGGGATCAATTGGATGCAAATTATAGAGACTTATTATACACTTCTTTCTTTCTTTTTAAAATTTTGGAGATTTATTGGACTAGAGCTTTGAAAGTGCCAAAGTACAAAAATGATTCCCTAGGCAACATCATGATCGGCATAGTCTTCTCTGATTCTGTACTGGCTGTTCCACTTGCGGGGAAGGAAAAATTAATTTTGTAAGCCTTTGTGATAATTGATATTCTGTCTGTCTCTCAGCTGTAAAGAGCCTGTGGAACCATTGACACTTGATGAAGTAGCTGAACGCTGTCATGCTCCTGAGGATGTAAGCAATCCAGTTTTCAGATTATGAACTTTCTTTCAAACACAACATATAATCTTTACTTCACTGATTCACGCTTCTATTATGTTACTTCAGATTGAAATGATCTACAAGATTATTGCTCACATGGCCGCCAATGATAGAGCACTGATTGCTGAAGGCAGTTGTGGCTCACCACGCAGCATTAAGGTTTTCCTTGGAGAATGTAATCTTGACGAGTTGTATGCTTAGGATTAAACAGCAGTAATGTTCTAATGCTCTTATGTGTGTTGCTGTTTGGATCTCTTAATAAAATTGAAAATACTTTTGCTGTTGATGTCATTCAGGCTTTTCAGATCTCAACCTCGAGAATAATGGAAAATAATTCTATGAAGAGTTTTTTTTTCTTCTTCTTCTTGCCCCAATTTCAATACAAATTTCTTCCCAAGGTACTTTGGCTTCAAGATTATCTTGTTGATTATTATAGAAGTTATCATAAAGATACTTTCTGCTGTTGTTTATGGAAAATTGTTCTTCCATTCTTAAAGATAATATTTTGATGAAGAGGGGATTTGAATCTTTCACCTCTCGATAATTACTTTAACTAGGTTATACTTCGATTGGTGGTTTGTCTACATTTCGACTACTTTTACGAGACAATTGCCTAATCCTATATACTTGATTGTCAAGGTAATAGGTGGTCGTCTTGAAGTTTATTAAGGTAAATTTATATTTAAAGTTCTAATCAATTTTTCATTCTATAGTTATCCGTCTCCTTACCACTTTACTTTGTAAATGTAGCCTCTATAATTTGTTATCATTTTTAAAATCAGATTTTTATCTTTATGAGTTTGATTAATAAACCGCCTCTAACACCAGCAATGTTTCTTGTTGAGATCCTTCGCATTTTTTATAAGGGTGTGAAAATCTCTTTCCTAACAAACCCGTTTTAAAAATTTTGAAGAAAAGTTTAAAGAATACAATATCTGCCAGACGTTGTTACAATATATTTCTATTTTCTTCCGAAAATGCTACACCGCACATGAAATTATTGAAATTATCGGGATCATAATTTTGGACCATCCAAGTTGATTTCAATATGAAACATCATAAAAATATGAAAAACTCTCTAAGGTTATATATATAGAGAGAGATAGATAGAGAGAGAGATAGATAGAGAGAGAGAGAGATTGAGATTTGAGTGGTGGCTTCCATGTTAGAAGAAAGTCAACAAATAATAGTTTTTGGCATAAATAAAGAACTTTCATCCAACGAAACATCCTAAGAGAAGAAACATTTACAAGAGTGTATTGTTGAAGGAATTAATCAGAGGCATGAAAGAATAAACCCAAACCCAACAATTTTCATTTTCAGATCCTACATTTGAGCAGCACCACCATAATATTTACAATGGGAAAACCACAAATTATACTAGAGAAGCTTTGATATTACTTGGCACGAAGTCCAGAACGCTTTCGAAGCAGCGTTTAGAATCACAGGGTTCTGGTATATCCTGTGCGCCATTGCACGAAAAAGAAAATATCAGAGAACTCTTCTAATTGGCACCGTTTTTAATAGTCTTAAGGTAGTTTGGAAGTGATTTCGAAACGGTCAAAGTCACTTAGTCGTGTCCATTTTAGTTTTGACATGACAGAGGTGATCTTGGAACTAAACACGACCTTAATGGTCAATACAGGGAAGAGTCATCAAGCTAAATGCAAGAACTTTTTAATATGAAACTCTTCTAATTGGCACCGTTTTTAATAGTCTTAACGTATGTTTGGAAGTGATTTCGAAACGGCCAAAGTCACTTATGCCGTGTCCATTTTAGTTTTGACGTGACAGAAGTGATCTTGGAGCCAATGCACCGTTTTTAATAGTTTTAAGGCATGTTTGAAAGTGATTTCGGAACGGCTAAAGTCACTTACGTCGTGTCCATTTTAGTTTTGACATGACAGAAGTGATCTTGGAACCAAACACGACCTCAATGGTCAATAAAGTGAAGAGTCATGAAGCTAAATGCAAGAACTTTTTGATATGAAACTATTGAGTCACAGCAGTTGATTAACATACCCAACTGCAGTAGCTCCCCAGGATGCCACATTATAAATGACCTTGCTTCCATCCCAAGCCTTCCGGAGTTTCCCTTTTCTCTTCTTCACTGAGAATGTTTTGCAAAGGGCTGCACCAATGAAAAGAGTTCAAAATTTAACACACAACATAGATTGGGGTCTACTGATATCTAAGACCATCGTGTCGACAAGAAAGTGTGGCACGACTCACCATTCTGTAGTTGGTTAGGAGACAATTCCTGCAAGATAACAAGAACAAATGAAAGCGTGATTGTAGGCTCGTAGCTCGTACCTCGTAGGTAGATATGAAAGATAAATTGCCAGTTGCTATGCTTGTTATTTACAGGAACTCGATCAGCGAGTTGTAATTATAAGGAATCAGAATTTGTATAATAGTCACATAAGACTCCATTCATCTTAAGTCGCCATCACGTTCTAAAACGTTCTTCAATCCAAAAAGTCATCGAATCAAGAGGATACAACTCTTTCATTGGAATTAGACCAAGAAAATAGATCAATTCCATTTAACTCCAAAAATCACATGCCCAAATTTCACATTAACCACAAGAACTTCCAGATATCTCAGCTAATCACAATGGACTACCATCCAACTGTTGAACTGAATAACATTTAGAATTCGAAACTTTTGGAATATTAAAATATGTGTTCACGAGCTCAGAAACCAAAACGACTTTACTTTTTACTCGCTATCCACGATGGCTGAACTCTGCCAAGTGTAAATAGCTCGAAACCATTCCTTTATCCAATAATACCTCTTCCCTAATCTATTAAAATCTATTAAGAGCTAGATAACATATTTCTAATTTAAACAAAGACACTTCTTCAGAAGCGAGAACAGATTCCTTGATGAATTAAAAGTAACAAAAGGACGTCTGTAAGATAAGGCGTCTGCAGGCCGAAAACATTCATCCACGGGATTAAACATCCAACCACGCCCGTGAGTTTGTGTGTGTGTGTGTGTGTGCGCGTGAGAGAGAGAGAGCCGTTGGGAGTATACCTTAGTTTCCTTTAAAGACAATAAGTATGCAGCCATGAAGCAAGCAATACCATCTACTATATCCTCTTGCTTCACAACAACATACCCATCTTGATCTAGAGCATCACCACTTTCCCATAGATCCACATCACTGACCACATCCCAAGAACTACATTCTTCTACCATTACAAAGCAAAGAGGTCAAAAATAAAATGAAACAAATAATAGCATAAAGAAAATGGTATTTTTGTCTCAAAGGAGAAGGTCCTGTAAAACCTAAATTTCGAACTTCACAAGCATAAACTACAACCTGTTTGCAATCCCTAAATAAAGCAATGACTAAGATTTGAACACGTACCTAACGTATTTTGTGGAACTAATGCTTGAGCATCCTCTAGCTTTTCAAGAAAGTCGCGGCATTCAACTTTAGATTTAAGAAGATCGCACAACTGCAGAAAGATGTCTTTAAGTCAATGCCATGGATCATAACATTTATAGTACAATTAGATTCCAAATTCCAATAAAGCATTCAAAATAGCAAGAAACCCATATGGTGAAAATTTCAGATATCTATCTCCATCCAAGAATTTATCAGTTAGGTAGCTGGGTTGGGTAGGATGTGAAGAAATGGAAATAGCATGCATTCCTCTTGCCCCGTACTAACAGGTTCCATTCTCCGTATCGCATCCCTAGCTCTAAGATATTGATATTAGGAGTTGGGTGGTTGAGAAGGACCCATTAGAGGCTGAAAATGCATCCATTCGATCCATGTACGTATCAAAAACGAATGGAGGTCATCAGGCCCCCCTTTTTATAACTACTATTGCAGGGCTCATCCATGGAGTTTTATATATGTGGTATTTAAGGGAGAGGGAATGTGTTCTTAGTGATTGCGCTTGTACTTCCATCTTTTTTTCAATGAGCTTCCTATTGTTAAGAAAGACCGAATCGATGGAGGATCCTAGTATCCATTTTCCAGGAAAAACATGCCTCAAGAGATTGTTGTATTTCACGTTTTCTTTAGGTGAATTGTGACAGCACAAACCCACCACTAACGGATATTGTCCTCTTTGAACTTTCCCTTTCAGGCTTTCTCTCAAGGTTTTTAAAACTTATCTGTCAGGGAGAGGTTTCCACACCCTTATAAAGAATGCTTCGTTCTCCTCCCCAAACCGATATAGGATCTCGCATGAATGATATTACTTCTGATGCCCATTATTTGCTGTGAAGACTTCAATCGAAACTTCAAACCAGTCGTTCTAAACAACTTCAAATGATCTTACACCAATGCTCAGCACAATTCATAACACTAGAGCATCCTGAAGCTGAACCGGGAAAGACTAGCACTAGAGTTGTGGAAGGATACACAGAAAACAACTTCGATTCAACAGCATATGAGAAGCTACCACAAGCTAATAGATCAAAAACAGAACATGTTCATCTTATCTGGATTTCAATCCCACATATTCACAAACATCGCGCAGAATTCTTCTAAATCAGATAGAATAGGAATCAAGCTAAATTCAACCAAGAAACCTCAGCTAAAAACTCTGAGATTACAAAATTTTAAGAACCACAGAAAACCCCCATACCTCGTCGGCTTCTCGGTCACCTCGCACAGACTCCGAACCCTCACCGAGCCGATCATCTTCATCTTCACCTCCATCATTCCCCTCGCTTTCATCGAGCCCGTTGGAATCATTGAGCGATTCGAGAGCTCTCTGACACTGCTCCAACACAGCCTGCAAGGTCTTCTTCTTCACGCGAACCCCATCGCCAATTGGACCCTCAAAATCCTTCCTCTTACTATTATCGACGGAATTCGACTTCGGTTTAGGCACCTCAGCATCCATGCTCTGGCGTGAACAAGCTCCGTCCGATCCTCAAAGACGATTGTTGGTTTGCTTCAAAGCCATGTGGATCGTTCTTCCTCCCGCCGTCCGGTGAAGAACTTGGAAGGCCGAGAGAAACTCTTTGTTGCTTGTGGACTAAATTTTGATGGCTGCTTCTGGGTCTCAGTTTCGTGTTGTGCTGCGAATTATTCTTGTTTTTCCTCAGTTGATAATCGATAGGGTCTTCCGCGTAAATATTTCTTTTTCTTTCTCTATTTTACTGCTACTATTTATTTCATTTATAAACTTTTAAAATATTATATATATATATATATATATATATTTTTTTTTTCATTTAAAATTAATAAATATGATTTTTTTTTTTTTTTTTTTTTTTTAATTTCTTTGCTTTAGAGAGCTTATTGAACCCTCAACAATAATATGACATTATTCACTTCGAGTATAAGCTCTCATAACTTTGCTTAACAATGGTATGATATTATACCACTTGTCACAATCGCACTTTTAATGGCAGCGGACTTGCGATTGTTCGGCACTCACTTTCCAACGACAAGTGAGTTAAGCCAATTCGTTCTTGCGTCGCCTACGGCCAAGTGACGTATGCTCGAGCCTTGGTCTCGGTTTTAAGAGAAGGTTTTAGAAAGCGAGGGCAGAAAAAGATTTTCGAAAGAGAGATTTTTAAAAGAGACGTTATATAAGCAAGCAAGAGATAAATAACAACGGCTTACAGTATATAACCTTGGGTAGGGGTATACGACTGCCTCACAGCAATCAAGATAGCATTATTTGATTATAAACTCATGATTATTCCCTAAATTAGGTGACGTGGAACTTTCATCCAACAATTTATATATGTTTTTTTGTTTTTAATGTGGAAATTGAATGAAATAGGGCCTACTAAATCCGTGTTAGTCGAAAGCTTCAGCCTCCATGAGAGTGGTGAGAAAGCCTCACTGGATCATGAGATTAGGCTTTCCGTACTGAACACTGCTCCTTTCAAGTACAAAATCCCCGCTCACACTTAGATACTATTGCTGCCAACAGGCAGTCGGCAGCCTCCGCTGGTCCAATAATACCTCAATTACCTGTAATATCTGAAACTCCCATGTTTACTGTATTTTGATTTGTTTTCCAAAATAAATAAAATAATGTATTGCAAATCTCGTTTAGTATTTTAACCATATCATAGTTTTCATTTGGCTTATGGTTCGAGAGAAAAACACGATCCGTTAAAATTTAATGTTTTTGTGGTAAAAAGACCAAAATACCCCTAAAAATACAACAAATCAGGTAGGCGACATAATTATTATATATATTTATTTATTTAAAAAATAATAATATTTAATAATATCCTATTTGAACTAAAAAAGACCAAAAAGTAGAAATGATTTTACTTTTTAATTTTACATATTTTCACTTAAAAAAGGTTGGAAAAACTTTAATCATGATGCCTTTTCGATAAAATCGTTGATCGAATCCCAGCCGTCCACGTCAGATACAGATAATGGGGGTCCCACTATTGTCAATTTCAATGGTAGTCCCTGAAACACAGGAACAAAAGCCAAACGACCACACCGGACAAACCTCCAAAAACAAAAGTCAGAAGACGGAAAATTACGGAAAAGCCCTTCTGCGCCTCTTTCCCTCCAACACGTTCTTGGAGAAGAGAAGGAGCGGGAATTGGGGTGACGTGTACAACTGCCGCCCATTCGGAGACCCCGCTCCGAATGGCGCTTGCTTGACCAACGGACGTCCGTTGGAGGAACATTTCTGGTTCAATCCATCGCAGGAAGAGAGAGAAACTCAGAAGAAAGAGGAAGAGAAAGAGAGGGAGAGAGAGAGAGAGAGAGAGAGAGAGAGGAGACAGAAAAGGTTCACTTTACGCTTCTTTGAAAGAAATTCTTTCCCTCTCTCTTTTGCTCTTTTCAAATTCCATTTCACGAGGTATTGTTTTTCGAGTCGGTTGTGGTTTGGAATAATTAGAATAATCCTGCATTATTCTTTTCGTTTCGCGGAATGAAACGCATTCTGTTGAAAACCTTGATTCTGTTTTTTGGTTTATCTGTGGATGTTTCAGCTGCATTTTGATAATGATGATCAGTCTTTGTTGCAGTGATTTGATGATGGATATGGTGCTCTGATTTGAGGATACGACGATGACTAACCGAAACGCCGAGCCTTTTCAGGTTTTGTTTTGTGTGTAACTTTTAGCATTGAGATTACCGAGTTTTTGATCGGTGTTGCGTTGCTTTTTCTTTCTCTCTCTCTCTTTTTGCATTCCGGAATGTTCGTGGTGTTTGTGTTTAGATGTATTCGTACGGGCAGTGGACTTGAAATCTATCTTTTGATGTTGTGTTGCAGGGAGAATCCGACGATCCTCCGCCGCCGCCACCTCCTCCTCCGCAGGATCCTGCTGATGGTTCTTGTGCTGGAAACACGGTCAGTTCTTTTTTTTTTTTTTCTCTGGATTTGATTTTTGTATATCCAGAGTTCGTCTTATCCCGCCAATTGCTTGATGTTGAGATTTCACATATAAGCTCCTGATGTCGCATTGTTTGCTCTCTGAGCGTTCTATTAAAATGATTGTTGAATGGATATCTTGGACGAGAGGATTAATTCCATCGCCAAAGACTAAAGTAGGGAAAATAATGAATGAACTTGATTTGGCATCCGTGCGATGCAATTCTAATGCGTGATGGAAAATAAGGCTGTGGAATTCCTCGCAAAGCAACTCGAGGAATTAGCATGTGGTGGTTTACTTATTTCTTGGAACAACACTCTATAAAGGCTGCTTTAACTTCCTACCTTAAGAGAAGGGCGAGTGCAACGACTGCAATAACATTAGTTGAGGATGAGAAGCTAGTTTTGATTAGCAATCCGCTACCTGATTCAACGAGGGATGTACAGAAATTGGACTTGAGTTAGTAGCTCTCAATCACAAACCAAATGGATGTCAATTGGATATGTTTAGTCGAACATGGAACATTGTATTTGAGCTAGGTGTTTGTTCCCACGTTGTTACATCATATAACTGGTCTTCATAAAGAGGGAATTGATTTTTTATTTTTATTTTCATTTGTTTCATGATTTTTTGGAGATGGAACAAAGCGTCTACCCGAATCCAATAGAAGTTACAGAAACTCTTTCAGCTGGAACATAAAAGAGGAAGAGGGAATTAATTCCAATAGTGTACTCGGCTTGGAACAGTAACACTATTTTGGCTTAGAACAATAATGTTGGGTAACTTCTTAGAAATTTTTTAGAAATTTTTTCTAAGAAGCATGTGAAGGATGATAATGCATGTTGGAAAGACTTGTATTGATTTGTAGAATAATTTCTACTATTAAAAGTATATCAAGTCAAGAGATAGCCCTTAGTTTGCACGGGTGCAACAAAATGGGGAGCTGCCCTGTGCTAAATTTGAATTTCAAATCTTGGTCCAAATTTCGGGCTCAAGACCTTACTGTTAGTCCCTTGCGCCAGATATGCTCCGGCACCAATTCAAGGCAAGGTAGAAAAAAAAGGTTCTGTATAAATTGAAGGTTGATTCTGTTCTTTATATTGGTTTAAGTACAGAGTTTTTAGTTAATAAAACGAACTTTCAGTACGTCTGCCACTGTGAACGTTAGATGAAATGATACAAAAGGGGGAAAAAAAAGAAAAAAAAAAGAAGAAGAGAAGAATGTTTGGCATCAGCTGTAATAATCAAGGAGCTAAGATTACTGAGTTTTGCAGAGATTGAGGCAAAATCAGTTTTGGGCTTTAGCGTTTAGTGGCTTTGATATTTATTAAACGGCACCGTTTAGTGTATCTGGTCTAACGTTGAAAAGAACATTTTCTGTTTACCAACGTATAGTTTCAACATTGATTGAATCAGAAAAGTGACAAGACTTAAGCCAGTAACAAGGCATGTTTATGAAGGCTCGCAACTTAATAAGCAATATAGCTATCTATTTATCACGAGTAACTGGGTATTTTTTTCTCATGTATTTTTTTCTGATTACTTTTAACCAGGTGTCTCATATAAATATTATCATTATGTTTTTTCATCAATTCTGGGGGAAGTTTTAAGCTACGTGCTTGAAGTGTTTGACTGTATTGCAGGTTTTCAAGAGTGGGCCACTTTTCCTATCATCAAAAGGTGTGTTTATTTGAGAAATATTTTGTATTAAGAAATAGCAAGAACTAAGTAGGATACACCTTTCATACTAGACGTTTAGAGCATCGATTCTTCACCATAATGACACATGTAGATTTTTATTCCTTGAAGTTGGAAAAGCTAACTCACTTACCCCCACACGCGCGCGCACACACACACACACACAAAAAAAAAAAAAAAAAAGAGACCGGAAAAACAAAAGACAGGAAAAAAAGGGAAAATGGAAATATTAACAGCTGCTTGTAATTTTGTTCCTACCATATATATATACATTGCTCTTACTCCTGTAATATACTTAGTTGAATTGATAAGCCTTAATCACTGTCCTTAACATCAGGGATTGGATGGACGTCCTGGAAAAAGAGATGGTTCATCCTAACACGTACTTCACTGGTTTTTTTTCGAAGTGATCCAGTAAGTGGTTTCCTTTTTATATTTGATCATGCTTTTTAGGGCCCAATCGTGAATGTTCGTGTTATTTACTGCCGTCAGTTAGTAGCTTGATGCTGTGAGTATTCGGGAAGGAATCGTGCGTAGGACAGTTAGTTATCATTTAGGTAACGACCTAGAGTCAGTAGAGTTACAACCCTCTGAAACGGCTGCCTCTTCGGTGATTTTCACAATTTTTTTTTATTTCCATATTTGAATATCCTCTTGGGTACTTTGTTTCTTGTTTTGAAAAAAATTCATCTTGGATACCTAACATCTTGTTATAGTTATCTTCGAGAGTAGTTCTATAGAGATACAGATAATTGGATTTCAACTTATTTCTTTTGAACTTAAAAGATCGAAAAGAGGTAGCTTTACTGAAGGCGTAGATTTATCTTTTCATCTTTGCCCCGAGTCTGATTTTGAGTTCCATTTAACTCTAGGTGATTTAAAGCTAGCCTCATGACCTTGTTTCAAGTAGGAGGATGAGACACTTGGAGTTACTAGTTTGTCTGTCTCATAAAAACAACCTGAAGCTATTGTAATATGACCTTTACTCTGTAATTTATATGCACATGATACATGTGTATGATGTACTATCTACTACGATTGATTGTTTTTCTTTTTAACTTATGAATTTTTGAGTTTTGAACTTTTAGTCTGACAGCTGCCCTACCTTTCAGAATGCTGTTCCTCAGAAAGGGGGTGAGGCGAATTTGACTCTCGGTGGCATTGATCTCAACAATTCAGGCAGGTTAGCTTGTTTTCTGAATGTAGATGGTACTTACGTTATCTCTACAAGGAAACTGAGGTAGCAAACTAATTTAATGGTATCACCCTACATTTTCAAGTGTTGTTGTGAAAAGTGAAAAAAAACTCTTGACCGTGCTCTTTCCTGATGGTCGAGAAGGACGTGCATTCACACTCAAGGTGCTTTCTCTCTACATTCTTTTTTCTTCTATCATTTCTTTAGCCAAAGTGTAACTTTTCTCTTGACCTTTTAGGTTCTTCATTTTTGGCTTCTGTTTTATCATTTTGGTCACTTTTCCTAGGTTTGGCATACAAACTTGTGTATGCTCATTATAAAAATTTTCTATCTTCTTCCATTTAATTTGTCTTAAATATTTGCTTGTTAAAATCCGTAAGTTCATTAAAGAAATTAGTGTCATGACTCATGAAAATTTCTGATATTAAAGTCTTGAATTGCATTCTTAGATATTTTCTTTCTGAAACAATCGTTCTTAGAAGTAATTCTAAGCGTATTTTTCGTTCTGATATAATTCTGTTTTAGCTTGGACTGCATTCCAGATTATAAGCTTCCTCTTGGCATTCTCTTTCAAAGTCTTTTGATGGGTTTTCTTTTCAGGATTTTTGTTTATTTTTGGTTGCTTTTATTTCACCTTTCTTTTTTATTATTCTTGTTTCACTCTCTTGTGGAGTTTGTATATTTTGAGCATTATTCTCTTTTCATTTATTCAAGAAAAAGTTTCGTTTTTTATCAAAAAAAACCTGGATTCGACGGATAGTGAAAGTGAGAAGATTTAAAATGAATCAAAAGTAAACGAAGTGTGTTTTTATTTATCTAGCATGTACCTCACAGTCTGCTGCACCATTTGTTGTCTAATGTTGCAGGCTGAAACATTGGAGGACCTCTATGAGTGGAAAGCCGCACTGGAAAATGCTTTGGCACAGGCACCCAGTAGTGCCAATGCTAATGGTATCTTGAAGAATGATAAGATGGAACCAAATAATGGGTCTTCAGAGACGTGTATGCTTTTTTCATCTATTTGTCTATAGACACCACTTAGTATTGTTATTTTTGTTTCTATTTCTATTTCCGGTGTTTGTGCAATTCTCTTTACATTTGTCCTTTTAGCTTAACCTCGTAAACTTTATAAGAGAAGTTTATGTGATTAAGCTAAATTTCAGATTTTCAGTTTCCTTTGAACTGTACAAGACGTTTTTATCATTCACGTGGTTACATTTGCCAGAAGCTTTGCCTTTGCCTGCGTTAAGAATATGTATATTCTGCTTGGGTATAACTGTGGGCTTGCACAGTCCTTTTTGGGTGATGCATGGCGAACGTACCAAAATTTAAGAAACTTGATGATGGAAAAACTGTTATTCCTAATTAAATAGTTATACTTGTTAGACATTTTGTAAAAAAAAAACTGTACCAAATAGTTATACTTCAATAATTTTGTTTTTCATGCTTTTTTATTTCATTCTTATGGAGTTTGTCTTTTGAGCATTAGCTTTTTTTCGTTTTTTTTCAATGAATTTTTTTGTTTGTTGTTGTTATTATTTTTTTCTTATAAAAGTGAACTTTATCAAATGCGACTGGTCTGTTTGGTTCATTCTTGTTTGACACCTGGATCTTCAACTAATTGGGCCTGGTTGTAATATGTTTCAACTTCAATAACTTGCACGCTGTTCTTCATTTTTCGCCTCATTGATGATTTATTGATGCTCTCTCTGTCTTTTCTAGTGAAAGATGGCCAACCACAACCTGGAAGACCCAGAGTCCTTGGTAGGCCAATTTTGCTTGCTTTGGAAGATGTTGATGGAACTCCCTCTTTTCTGGAGAAAGCCCTTAGGTTTATAGAAACCCATGGTAAATTAATCTAGATTCTAGCCTATGAAGACATCTTTCTGTTAAAAATCTTATATGATTAAATTTTTGAGCTAATGGATCTCTGTTATAATATTAGGAGTCAAAGTAGAAGGCATTTTGCGACAAGCTGCAGATGTTGACGATGTTGAACATCGTTTGCGGGGATATGAGCAGGGTCAGTTATTTGATTATTATAATGATCATCTAGATTTAATATCCATTATATTGTTGATAGCTTCCTGTTGTAATTATGTTTCATTCCTTAGTTACTAACGAAATTCACGACTTTATTTTCTCTCCTACTGATGCGATGAATTGTACATATACCTTCCACTTTTCAAATTACGCACAAAAGAGTAGGTGGTTGTTGCTACTGTGGTCTCTGGAGTTTTTTTTCTTTTTGTTAGTAATGCATTTTTGTCTTTACACTTATTTACTGGCTGCCCTCTTCTCATTATTTTTAGTTGGACTTAAGTCTTATAAATTAAGATTTAAAATAGTTTGATAACAAAGTCCTTATCAGAAGTAGTGTTTGTTCATACTTTATTGATACTGCAGGAAAAAACGAGTTTTCTCCCGAAGAAGATGCACATGTAGTGGGTGACTGCGTGAAGGTAGAAAAGTTATTCAAAATTTGAATACGGCCGACGGCAATTTTTTCTCCGAAAAGTTGTTGCCTGCTATAAAAGTTTTCTTCTATCTCATGTTTTTTTATGCAATATTACAGTATGTCATCCGGGAGTTACCATCATCTCCAGTTCCAGCATCTTGCTGTAACGCTTTACTAGAAGCAAGCAGTAAGTCATCGGAGCACCTAATTTTAATATCTTAAATAATTTAAGTTACCAGGTGGACAACAAGCATGCATTCTTTCATATGAAAAAGCATGACCTATAGACTAGAAATGATGGAAGGATAAAAATACAGATGCAAATGAAAGGTATTCAAGGTGACACATTTTAAACCAGGATCATTCTCAATGGTTTTATTTTCATGTACGTTATACAACATTTTTTTTGGTTTATTTTAATATAAATAAATGTGAAGCTGTCATTTTCACCTTTTAAATTTCTACTAATGAATGTTCAATTCTCTTATAAATTTCAAGGGAAGACAAAACTTTTTTGAGTTTGGGTTTTCGTCTTTCTTCGTCTTTCTTTTACTTTGATCCTGCTTTCTTTCTTTCATTCTTTTATTATTTATTTTTGTGAAAGAGAATTCTTGTTAAATTGAAAAGTTGATTGCCAACTTCAGCTCTTTATGTTTGTTAAGGTCATTGCTTTGGACAGAAGAAAATGAAATTTACAAACTGATAGGTCCCAACCTCTGACTTTCATTGATCAAAAGAAGGAAAGAATACAACTAGGAGTCCTAAAAATAATGCCTTCGACCTCACTCTTCTTTTACATCGGCTAAATCCCAGTTTTGATCTGCCTAAATCCCAATCGTTAGCTAACCTTCCTTCTCCCTCACTAACATGGTTTCAGTTCTAGTCTCTTTGGATATCGGTGCAGTTTTCCTTGTCTTTAACAAGTGAAATATACTTGGAGCCTATTGCATACACATCTGTTTAGAAAGTCAAATTTTATAGTTCTTTATGGGTTATGCACTGGCATTTTCTAGCTCTTAATTCACACTATCGACTGTATTCTTGCGTAGAGGAAATGATACTTTTTTGAACTAGGCCAGTATGTCGTGTACATCATTTCCTTTCATGTGTAACCTGACATATTGAGATTACAAAAAATATATTACCACAAATTATGACATCAAAATATTTGCATGGAAAAACGGTGAAAAGAAAAAAGCGTGGCAATTGATGTTGATCCAAGAAACTTAGGAGGGTATTGACTGCATCAAATTTTCTTTTCTAACATATTACTCAATTTGCACCTAGGCTGAGGTTTCGCCAAAAACATATGAAGATTTCCCAAGTTAAACTGGGTTTTGGAGTCTTTCTTTGAGCGATCTTCATCTGTCCAGTAGTTGCTTTTACCTGGTGAACTTATAAAAGCGGGTGTTTTCTCGTTGCATTGGTAGATTTCTAGTGGTTGAGGTCTGGTTGGACAAATTTTCCGAAAGTAAAGTGCGTGGACTTGAAAGGATCGCATCTTAACATTTTCCTAGTTTTCTTGACGTTTGGAATTTCAGCTTGAGACGTTCCTCCTGGCTCTAGCATACGAAAGTTTATTCCTTCGTTGGAATCTTGTTGGAAGAGTTCTGATCCTCAATGATGGCCTGCGTTTAAGCGTGAGAACTTGATTGTATTCATTTACTTTTTTGGAGGTTCCCTCATTTCGCGTTGGCCTAAAGGGAAGCTCAAATCTAAGATTCGGTAATGTGCCGAGCTAAAAAGCCTTCCTCTGTGAGATTTAGAGTTCGGGTGAAATTGAGAGTTTAAATGAAGTTAAATGAGCTGGAAGTCTCGATTGTGATACGAGGAAAGGAAATTACAAAAATAAAGGAAGTTCAGGTTTTGTTTCTAAACGAGTTTCTGTTACCACCCTGGGACAGTACAAGTTTACTGAAGCTTGAAATAAAGGCACTTTTGATGATGTTAAACCATTGAAGTAGATAACTTGCTGGAAACAATGTCAATCATATTCTATAACATGCTTGGATCACATCACTGGTATGTGCACGAGCACCTACGTACTCACACTATGAGAAGCACAATTTGAAATTACAAAACCAGATTGTACAAAGTTAATTCTAGGAGGGTAAGAAGGCTTTCAACAGAAGAAAAAAAGTAAGAACATGATAAACAGGAAGATTACACCTATATACTGTTGGCCGATTTGAGAGGGCTGAATTCTCCCAAGATGTATATGAACTCACCAGATAGAACACACTAAGCTAATTGTATCTTCTTAACTTATTTTATCTTTGTGATCTTTTTGTTTTTGTGTTTCACACGGTATCTTTTGAATATCAGCCTCTTTACTTTTCTTCCGTAAAAAGTTTGTTCTTGTTATAAAAATTATTGTCCTAAAACAACTATTGGCAAACCCAAAAGTGACTAGGAGTTGCATCCTTGACGTTTCTACCCTTTCAAGTGTAAACTTTAGTTATGGTAGGTCTAACAGTTTTGTTTTGTTTTTTGTTTTTTTTTTGGAATTTCACTCTCTAGGTTAGTAATAAAGTTTGGATATTTTATTCTTTATTTTTTATAATCTTTTCAATGAAGTTTCTGTATTTCCTAACCATTTCCTTTTTCTTTCTTTTTTAAATATATTCTATTCTTCTTATTTTTGTGTCGTACACTTCATACTAGAAACTGAACGAGGTGGCAGAGTCAATGCTATGCGATCTGCAATATACGAAACCTTTCCAGAACCAAATCGCCGTTTACTGCAGAGGTAGCTATAGCCCTTGCTTTGTCTATTTTGCAACTTTTTTTCTTTCTATTTAACTTTAAAAATTGATGAGAGGAAATCAACCTTGATGATGTATGCTATCAACCATATTTATGATTTATGTTTGTGAAGTATGTTCATCTTGTTACTTCTCTGGGACGGAGTATTTGGTAGATAAGATTCATTGTGAGGCTGGCTTGATTGGTATTTTCGCTAGTTTGTACAAACATTCATTAACTTGAACGTTGGATACACGTGACGGTTATGGGTGATAAGATAGGTCATGCATTGCTCGGGATTACAGTATAATTTTTTTCTAATATACTACACCCAATAGACCTGTAGGTTTGACCGAGAGACTATTATGATATTGTTATTTATCTATAATCTTTTTGGATAAGTAGCAGAGATATTCCCATAGACAAAAATAAAATAAAATAAACAAAAAACAAAAAACAAAACAAAAACAAAAACAGAAGAGACATCCTAAAGGCCTTAGGGTGTGGAATCCCTAAGCGTTAGGGGTAGGTGCATTAAAAAGACGGGCCTCCAATCTAGATCGATGATGAGAAGGGAATATTACAAAAAGATTTGTGGGAGACACACCCAGTGGAGACCATATACTATACATGAACACAAAAAGGATCTACTAAAGTTTTGATATGTTCAATGCATATATGGAGAAATAGACTTTTTATTTTATTTTTTTGATATCTGTGATTGTCCATGCTAGCTTGTGCGCACCACTATTAATCTCATAAGAGAACCGCTAGATCCTACTACATTTGGTTGACAAGGTACTTCATAGGATTTCAAATCTTAGGTAGGTGGGCACCATGACTTGAACTCATTCCTCTAAAATCCTTGACCCTTCTTGGCCACTAGGCTAACCTATGGTGATTTTCTTGGTCGTGCCCCTATTATTTTCTTGGCTATCAACAAAATACTTCTAGCGATATGATATGAAAAATCCTAGCTAATTGAATCTAAGAACCTTCATAAGTGCCTAGATATGTAAACCCTTAGTTCGAAAATGAAAAAATACCCGCAAATCAATTTGAATTCATTCCAAATCTCTTGGAATTTGATCTAACAACTTTATTGAAGAATAAGACCTTTAGATCTAAATATCCAAGAACCTCAAAATGATAAGAAATCACTCCAAGGGAAATTAAGATTTGGACCTTGTTGATCGAATATCTCAAGGCAAGAACACTTGTTTGAGATTCGAATCACTCTACAAGCAAAATTGATCATGTGAAGCGTGAATGATTCTAAACATGCAACCTAAACTACGTAGAATTGTAAAGCCCTTGGCTAAAAGAAAACGCAAATGCCCTTTTTCTACATTTTCCAAATCTACATTACAAAGACAACATACATGGCTTTATTTAGCCTCAAAATGTAAACCGTTGATCTTCCATGAGGCATTTCAAGTGTTGTAACTTTCATACTTTATGGTCATAATTAACCACTTGGTAAATGAAACCTTAAAATAAATAAAATGTCTTAAAATACATTAATAAAATACCATAACTCTAGATTATCATCCACCTAGAATTTGTAACCATCCAAGAAGATTCTTCTTTAATGTGCCATAAATTGCAACTTGAGTTTATCTTGTGGTAATTTGAACAACATTTTTTTCACATCTTCCTTGAAGTACATATTGCATGATTGAGATATTTTGGATCATATCACGATGGTTATTTATATTCCATAGTGATTTTTTTTTTTTTTTTTTTTTTTTTTTTTTTTTTTTTTTTTTTTTCATTTTTCTACTTGAAGGATTTTTATATTTTTTTCCATCCCCCTTTTTCGTAAAGTTTTAGCTTTTAGATCCATCTTTTTATTCACAAATTCTTTCTTATATTCCTGCGACAGAATTCTTATGATGATGCAAACTGTGGCTTCTCATAAAGCTGAGAATCGAATGAGCTCTTCAGCTGTGGCAGCTTGCATGGCCCCCTTACTCCTTCGTCCTCTTTTAGCTGGTGATTGTGAAATTGAAACTGATTTTGACGTGGGGGGTGATGGTTCCATTCAACTTCTTCGTGCAGCTGCCGCAGCAAACCATGCTCAAGCCATAGTTATTACTCTACTGGAGGAGTATGACAAAATTTTTGGGGTAACTATTATATTTGTTCTTATATTTCAAAATTTCTAGTATTAAGCAGATATTCGTAGCATGTAATGAGAAAGATGTCATATCATGTTGCATTGTTAGATAATAGTTGGTGGATTAAATGCATTTCTTTTTGTGAGTTTTTCTATGCGCAAGCGTGTGTTTCTTGGCCTAGTTGAGTTTTATTTACTGACTACTAATGATTTTTATGGTTGATCCGAAAAGAGAAAATAATATTTCAGAATTAGGCATATTATTTAGAAATGTTTCCCCCCTCATTACAATGTGTATGGCTGAAAATAAAATAAAAGAGAAAAAAAAAAACTTGCTATAATCCAAGGAGTCTAGTTTTATGTATATTTGGTTATCATAGTTCAAAATAGTTGGAAGAATAATCACCTTGTAATTTGAGATCCATAAGTTACTAGTGTGATTGCAGGAAGGTTCTATGTCCCCTATATTATACTCTGATTCAGAAGAGAGTGGAAGTGAGAGCGAGGAGGCAAGTGATGATGATATGTCTTATGATGATGAAGAACAAGATGATGCTACTGGTTCTGATGTGGCAACAGACGATGAGCTTGAATCAACTGGAACCTGTAGTGGGAGTGTCGTTTCTGGGGAGCATGATTTATATGATGATAAGGCACGTCTCTATACTTTCTCACCTCGGCTGCATAGAAATTTGATAAGATGGAAGTATCACCATCATTCTATAAAAATCTGACAAAATATTAATATCACCGTAATCCTATTGTAGTACTAACCTAGGGTTAATTTTTTACCATTATTGCACAAAGAGATTTATTTTATTCAAACTTTACTTTCCTGTTTTACCCTTGGGGGGTAGTGAAGGAGGTTCAATGCTGGATAATCAAATTAGAAATTCTATCAATTTCTTTGTTAATATAGGAGGTAAAATCTTATTAGACGCACAATATGCAGGAAATTCAAGATCCCCGGATCATATGCTAATTTTTTGACACCCCTTTCTCCCTCACTTTATAGTATTGTTATTCAGTTTTTTTTTCCAACCTAGCCTTCTAATCAATCTCCTTCCTCTATGGCTACTGGTCCCGTTTACTGATACTCTCAAACATCCATGCATGTGAGGACAAAAATGCCCTTTTAATCGTCACTTGACCCACTGTCCCTCCCCCTAATGTAAGTCAGTTGGACCTTTGCTTCTTAGTTCTCAGTAATCTTATAGGAAGTGAACTTTCCTAGGGGTCTACGGAGAACGACTTATAATTTATAAATATTGTATTTGTGTTTTACTTTTAGTAAACTCCCCCGAGGGGTTAGGGGAAAGGTTCTAAAATCCAGTATTTGAAAATCACTCTAGAGGCTTATTCAGCACATCATATCAAATAACTTGATTCAGATGCAAATAATTCAATCCCAAGTTAACATTTGTCGTGTTTTGAGATCTGATATCTTGCTTTTAGAATGGTTCATAATGAGTTCCTTGATATTAATTTTTAAGTTTCCAACTTTGGTGGGTCCATTGATAAAGTTTATTTAGTGTCAGCTGAGAAATATGTCGATACTTGTTCTTACTACACTGCAGGGTTCTGAAGTATTGAGTACTAGTTCGAAGAATTCCGATATGTGTGATGTAAATGGAATGAAGCCAAAGTCATCAAAGGAGAGAATCCATGACAAAACTGATCGAGGTAGAGGTAGTTCACCAATTAAGGATGAGAAGTCCTGTGAAGTTGAATGTGCATCCGAAAGCTTTGAAGGTTCTCCAACTACATCTAATAAAGGTTCCAACACTACAAAGCGTCTCACCATTTGGGGACGCACGCCTGTGAGTGAAACTCTTTTCTCTCCCCCTTTCCTGCCAACGTTTTGCATCCCATTTTGTTCAACCCTCATCATCTTCCTAAAGTGGGCATCATAAGAGTTTTAGCTGTTGTTAGAGATTCGTCTGAACTTTCTTCTTCATTTGTTTCTTTAATCTAGCATTTCCTTTTTTCATGCACCTGCAGCTAGTTTAACAAGCTTTATTTTTTTTATACAAGCGCAGGCAAAGAAGAAACTCTCCTTGGAATCCATTGATTATGATTTTGGCGAAGAGTAAGTGATGATCATGCAAGAGTCCTTAGGTTGTCTGAATTGTCAACACCAGTATAATGTATATTAAGCTACCATAGATTCTTTTTTGTTTCTTTTCTTTGGTGGATGCGGGAATGTTTTTTTGATAGGAAAAGGAAATAGAGAAATATATAAATCACAAAAGAAAAGACATCTTACGGGCTAGGGTAGGGTTCCCCCTCCCAAGGAACTACACAAGGAGAGATTTCCAATCATTGATTGTTATGAGGAGGCTATAATTACAAAAGTACTTTTTGTGATTTGAATACCACCAAGAAGTATGCCTTGACATTTCTGACAAAAGAGTCAAAAGAATACTTATTTTAAAAAACGCTTTGGTTTTGTTCCTTCCATAGGCGCCAAAGGAGAACTCTAACCGCACAATTCTAAAGTACCTTAGCTTTAAACCTTTGAAAGACAATCCCCAAGCGCCTCACAGAGCCAATGTTCCAGAGTTTACTGGAGGCTAATCTATAAACTTAGTTGCTCCATCATAAACGACCAGGCCCCTTGGGAAAAGGACAACGAATGAAAATTTGGCCAATAGTCTCCTCATCTCTGGTACAAAGTCTGTTCACCGAGGGAGATAAGGCCCTACACGGAAAATTCCCTTGAAGATTGTCTGCCGTATTAATGCTTCTGTCAAACACAGATCAAGGGTTGAATTTTGACTTTCTTTGGTACTCAAAACTTCAAAATGGGGGCGGGGCGGGGCGGATGTTAGTGGAGGAATAACCTTGTTTTCCTTTTTCTCCCTAGTTTTGGCATCCATTTGGACAATAATGTTCTTGAAATGGAGTTAAATAATACGTAGAGGGGAGTGGTTGTTTTACAATGATTATTTATTTTTGCAATTTGGTGTAGATTAGTATCAAGACTATATGGTTTGGTTTTTGAAAACTGTTTTAATTTTATTATCAAGTATCGTAAGCCAAATTGAGGAATGTGGATTGGAACTTACAGTCTTTGTAAATATTTTGAACAAAAGTCTCGTGAGTTTGTTTAGGGACTAGTCTTCCAGTTAAGGACTGGACATGACATTTCCTGATTATGTCATTTGTTGGTCTACAGAATCTTATATATATTTGCTAAGTCATCAGTTATATCATGAGACATAATTTTAGTTTTTTCAAATAATTACATTATTACTTATCTTGACCTTGACTTCTTGGGAAATGATTATCTTTGCACTTTCTTTTCTTCATTATCGATGTCTTAAATATGCTTTGATAACTTTTTGTACTTATTTCAGGGTTGAGATTCAGAGACTCGAGGCCACTAAATGTGAACTGCAAAATAAAATCGTGGAGGCGGTATAGGTTTTCAGTGCCTTTAGGTGTTTCTTTTCTAGTTTTTCAATTTTTATATTAATTCAATGTTTCTTATTTCAGGCGCGAGAAAATGCGGTTCTCCAATCCAGTTTGGAAAACCGAAAGAAGATCTTGCAAGAGCGTCGTCTAACTCTTGAGCAAGAAGTAAACTCTTCATGGGCCATTAATCCCACCACTCTTAGTTTTATTTTCTTTATTATCTAAATGTGATTAATGTGTCTAAGTTAATCGAACTGAAAATTACAACCCTTGTGACTCTTTCAAAAAGTTCTACTTTTCTTTTCATTTTCCCATAGCAATAATACCAGTTTTTTTTTTTTTGTGTGTGTGCAAGCTATCATAGATTGACTGAGCAGTCCAAATAACAAGATGTTAGTTTGGATACCTTTTAGGGTATAGTTCAAGTTGTCACAGTAACCTATCTAAGATTTTCTTTTTCTTTTTTTTTTTTTTTTTTTTTTTTTTTTTCATTTGTTTCTACTAACTGCCGTAGGTTGACTCAAAGGTTGGAGATCCAAGTTGTTAGTTTGGGTACCTATTAGTCTATATTTTAAGTTATGATAGTATATCTAAGATAATTGATCGTTTTTTTTTTTTTTTTTTTTTTTTTGCTTCATATGTTATGAGGTCAAATGTAGTTCGGACACCCACTGTTATATTAAAAAGTTTAGCATGTTTATGGTCAGAATCAAGTGATTATTGATGTCGCAAAGTTAACTAATGGGATAAAAACTTAATCATGACAATTAATTGAATGTTCAGGTAGCAAGACTAAGAGAACAGTTGCAAAGGGAGAAAGATCCCTCAGCTAATGTTAGTGAAAAGGTCAGTTTTTCTAATGCTTTTAATTTTATTTAGTAGGGTTACGTGACAGATTGCAATGCTATAATGTGTTAGCTATTCGTTTAGACAAAGGCAGATCTTGGAGAAAGCAATCGAGGCGAGAAAGACACTGCCAATATAAACAACACGATGGATGAATTTGTAGGACTGCTTAATCGGATACGTGATCAGAAAAGTAACCTACCTGATTTACGTAATGTCTCCCAACAAATGCAGAATCATCAAACAAAATTGTAGGTTTCTCTTTTCTGAAAATTATTCTCCTTGTAACCATATCATAATAATATTTCTTACACAGGTCAATGTTCCTATCTTTTTCAACTTTTTTTTATGTGGATAGTAATCCTTCGTGTGAGATTAACAGTTCAATGGGTACAGGAAGGACAAGAGGAAGGATGCTGGAAGTTTAGTCCCTCCTGAACACTCCAGAAATAAGGTAAATCACATTTATTTGGTTGTCTGTACCTTTCCTATTTGCTTGTCTATGGCACTTTCGACTAGAATTTAATTGATATTTTCACAGCTTAGAACTTGGACTATCTGCCGTTTGTTTCTTTCCTTCCACTGAAATTGACCATATCTCAGAGATTATTTTCGTCAATTGTAGAGTTATTTTATTAATGAGACTGTTCGTTCTGGCCTAGTCCTTGGATCAAGATTGAACTTACTAACTCCTTACTGATATAGATAATATCACTATTATGACCTTACTTGAACAGGATATGTTCTATAGGTTGTACAATTATGCCTCGAGTTCTTAAGATAATATCACTAGCTGTTATTCTCAAAGCATGTCTCCTCCCTCAAATTTTGTTGTTAGGCACCTCATCTGCTCTGTCCAATTCTCAAAATGCGTTTTTCCATCTAGCTTGTCAATATATTGTTCACTTAAGTCCACTGTTGTGGTTTTGCAGGATGTTCTTTCCGGTCATGCAGAAATAAGTAAACATTCCCCTCTACACCAGCATCTAGATCCTCATAATCCCAGTGCCAAAATAGGTGTATTGGCAACCAATTTCGCAACGGGTCTAACCAATCCTAAGAGGGCTGGTGCGAGGATGGAGGTAGGTTGTTTTGAATTCTAATGTTTCCCCGTTGACATGCTTGTTTTGTGTTACTATCGTTACTAAATCATTTAGAGCTTTGGAGTGTAATGCTGAAACGTACTTTTCCTTGTACGTTGTTCCGCAAAACAAATATTGTTTTTGCTCGTATTATATGTGTTACGGCCCAAGCCCACCCTAGCAGATATTATTTTTTTTTTGGGATTTCCCAGAAGATTTTAAAATGCGTCGGCTAGGAAGAGGTTTCCATACCCTTATAAAGAATGGTTTGTTCTCTTCCCCAATCAATGTGGGATCTCACAATCCACCCTCCTTTGGGGTCCAGTATCCTCGATGGCACTCGTTCCCTTCTCCAATTGATGTGGGACCTCCCAATTTGTCTCCCCCTCGGGGCTCAGCCTCCTCGTTTGCGCATCGCCCGATGTGTGGCTCCGATATCATTTGTAACGGTCCAAGCCTACCGCTAGTAGATATTGTCCTCTTTGGGTTTTCCCTTTATGGCTTCCCCTCGAGGTTTTTAAAACGCATCTACTAGGGAGAGGTTTCCACACCCTTACGAAGAAAGTTTCGTTCTCCTCCCAACCGATGTGGGATCTTACAATATGGGTTGATTATGCCTTGTAAAAATGATAACAGTGTCGTGTGAGTTGCAAGTTTCGTATGTGATTGCCGAATTGGTGGATAGCAGCAATGATGGATGTCAAACTGCTTGTCGAGTTGATCGTTTATTCTGTCACAATGACCAATACATCGTTGAACTTCACTGTAGAAAAATGTCGGATCGGTTGGTAGTTATTCACTCATTCTAACGTCTAGTCTGTGTATGTTTCAGCTGGGACCAAATCACAATTCTTCAGCACTGACGAAACTGACGACCAGACTCAACTTCTTGAAGGAGCGTCGCAGCCAGATAGCAAATGAACTCCAGAATATGGACCGGGGACGAGTTTCGGGCCAATCAATCGACGGTTCTGAAAAGGGCAGGGGAGTTGAAGCTCAGCGCTCAGTCCAAAACTCAGATGACACTAAAGGATCTGCTGACAATCTCCAATCCATTCAGGACTCCGATAAGCGAGCAGGAAGCCAAGGCAACCAGCCCCAAAAATCAGATGCCAGATAAAAGGATGAAGAACAGGAGGCCAAAACCAAAGCAGCATTTTGGATAGAGAGGAGGAAGACCAGAGAGTCAACTTGGCCTTAATACACAAAAAGGTAACTTCAAGGACAAGTAATAGAATGATGATACTGGCGGAGAGTGTTTTAAGATTAAGAAAGATATCTTGTTTGGAGTTGTGAGTGAAGAAGAAGAATGAAAAATGCCAAGATGTACAGATGGAACCAGTTTCTTGATCAAAGCTGCTGAATTTATTTGCCTTTTTTGTTTTTATTTTTATCTTGTATAGCAAGGATTGTCCCACAGTTGTGATTCCATTTTTTATTTTTCTAAGCTTACCACTTGAACTACTATGCCTACAGGTGGCACAGGTGGCGGTTACCGACCAATCTCAGCTGTTTAAGGCATATATTTGACCAAAATATTGATTTAAATTTTCATTGTCTCATTATTTGTCTCATATTATTTGAGTTAATAAGAAAAAAACCAGTTTGATATGAATTGTTATGGCAGTACAACTTAATGAAATTGATATGAATTGCTAATAGATATTGTCTTCTTTGATATGAATTGCTAATAGATATTGTCTTCTTTGAGCTTTCCCTTTCGAGCTTTTAAAACGCAGCTGGTAGAAAGAGGTTTCTACACTCTTATAAAAAAATATTTTTGTTCTCCTCCCCAACCAATGTGAGATCTCACAATCCGCCCCCTTTGAGTGTCCTTGTTGGCACTCGTTATCTATTCCTTGGGGGCTCGACGTCCTTACTTGCACACTGCCTCGTGTCCACCCCCTTCAAAGCTCAGTTTCCTTGTTGGCACATGGTCCTGTCGGGCTCTGATATCATAGAGTTCATCATAGAGTTCAGCTCAACCCCATGGAGTTTCTATTTCAAGTTTCTTCCGTTTCTATTCAAGTTTCTTCCAACACGGATCTCATATTATTTAGGATCAAATAGAAAAGAATTTGGAGATATTAAAAAATAACACCCACATTTTGGGTAATTATCAAATCAAAATTGATTAAAGATCTTCCTAACTTGTTCGAGTGTGACAAACAAGACCACGGTGAAAGGTCCCTGTCTCGAAATCGTTGGAATAAAGCCTTTGTAAAGGGCCATTGGCCCTTCCGCCTTCACTGTCTTCATTGCACAGTCCAACGCCCCACTGTACGGCGCCGCCGCCCCGCCCTCCACCTTCATATTCATTACTCTCGTCTTTATCACATCCACCGGATTCGACGCCACCGCCGCCACGAACCCCGCCGTGAAGCTCGCCGTCACGTGGGTCCCCAGTCCGTCCTTCATCACACCCTTTTCCAATATCGTCTCTTTGATCTGATCGTACGACGCTAATTGCGCCGCCGTCACGATCATCGCCCGGTTCACCGTAAGCGATGAGCCGCGCCACAGACTAGTAATACCCTCCTGCTTCGACATTCTTGTAATGGCATCCACCACTCCGGCGTAATTCCGCCGCTGAGCCACCGGAAGCCGGCCATCCGCCTGCATTCGCACCATTGCAACATCCGCCGGGTTCCCCACCGCCGCGCCAATCCCGCCGGCAATTAGCCCCGCCGTGATCTTCCGGGACAGAGGCATGTTTCCAGAATTCGGGTCAGACCATTTGGTTTTCAAGACATCGTAGAGACCCATCCGAGTGGTGGAGTAAAGAGTCTGCCGGAGGACAGTAGCAGAGACGCCGGAAAACAGCGCGGCAACACCTTCGGACTGAACAATCCGCACGCCAACCGAGATGGGTCCGGCGCACGGAGGTTGGGGCGGCGGAATGTGAAAAGATTCCGGCGTAACAACCGCGGCGAAACGAGAAGCATTGAAAGCAACGGCGGGGCGGAGAGATGGAAGCGGCGGTTTCTCGCCGTCCAATTGCATCCGAACTTTGATGAGATCAAGCGGGTGAGTGGAGCAACCGGCAACAATGGAAGCAATTCCACCTTCGGCGAATCCTTTCAAACCCATCTCTGAAATGGAGAAGAACAAAGTGGGATTAAAAATTCAGAGAACAAAATGGTTTGTTTGGGCAAATCAAGTGAAGAAGAATATTTATAGATAGGGGAGATGGGTTGGGAAACGTTTACGCGTGAGGCGTGGAAGAAGAAAGAGCGGTGCCCTAATGTGGACTCCACTGCTTGTTGACTTTCTTTTGACTTTGACTCTCTCTCTCTCTCTCTCTCTCTCTCTTTATTTAGCCTTCTTCTTTGAATGAGTCACCCGGTTTAAGTATTAATTAAGAACCAATCAAGCACTAACTCCACGTTTTAAGCGTCCTCTTTGCCATACCGCCCAAATTCGAGGTGGTTAGCACATCGTTTAGTATCTGGTTCTGATGGCGAGAGTCCAGTAGCGGAAAGCATCACTAGCTTACGCTCTGACCTGAGTATCATGGGGCACGTGGAATCCCGTGTGAATCAACAAGGACCACCTTGCAAGGCTAAATACTCCTGGGTGGCCAATAGTGAAAGCTTCCAAGCAGTGGGAGGAGACCAGGACTCTGACCACGTGCCTGTTGAAGAATGAGCTGGTGACTCATAGGCAGTGGCTTGGTTAAGGGAACCCATTGGAGCCGTAGCGAAAGCAAGTCTTCATGGGGCAATTGTCACTGCTTATGGACCCGAACCTGGGTGATCTATCCCCAGATCCACAGCTAGCAAATATTTCTCTTTGGGCTTTCCCTTTCGGGTTTCCTCTCAAGGCTTTAAAACGCGTCTACCAGGTGAAGGTTTTTCACGCCCTTATAAAGGGTGTTTTGTTCTCCTCCTCAACCAATGTGGGACATCACAGATACCATTTGTAACAGCCCAAATTCGAGGTTTCCACACCTTTATGTCCAGTGTCCTCGTTGGCACACCGCTTTGTGTTTGGTTCTAATACCATTTCTAACAGCTCAAATTCACTGCTAACAGATATTATCTACTTTGGTCTGTGTATAGCCGTCAACCTCACAGTTTTAAAATGTGTTTACTAAGGATAAGTTTCCACACCCTCATACCTAGCGTCCAGCTCTAATACCATTTGTAACAGCCCAAATCCACCGCTAGCAAATATTGTCCGTTTTGGCTCATAACGTATCACCATAAGCCTTACAATTCTAAAACGTGTCTACTAGAAAGAGGTTTTCACACTCTTATAAAAAATATTTGGTTCTCCTCCCCCACGAATGTGAGATCTCTAGTCTACAAGATTTGAACTTTTTCTTTATTAGATTTTTATTTTTTATTTTTTATTTTTCGACTTAGCCTGACCAATAAACGATCAAATTACAAATTGGATGTTTAAACTAACTTATGGTCGGATCTAAAAAAATCTCTTTAATATAAAGTTTTTATATACGTTCTTAAATTTTTAAAATTATATATACATATTTCTTATAAATTTATTGTGCACATCAAAAGCTCGATAATTTACTCAAAAATTTAGAAACTAAATTTATAATTTAACTAAGTAATATATTTGCTCATTTCCATTGAACTTCAGAAATCTAAATCAATCCATTAAATGTTCCAATTGAAAAAATTGAATAGTCAAAACTTCTCATTCAAAATTAAAGTCGAGGCGTGGAAATCAAAATCAGTCTCTTTTGGTTACTTAATTCATTCAAAAGTCGACTACTCTGACTTATCGAACTCTCGACTCTTCAAACTTTTCGATAAAAATATTTAAGCCTTAAATTTTGTATTAATAAGCTCGTAAGATTTTAGAACAGTATTACGAGGTTACTCCTTCAATTTTGTATATATTTCTTCGAATCCCAAAAATCGTTTGGACTGAATAGACTTTAAAATAGCATCGATTAAATTTTTTTTAAAATTTTTAAAATTTATAAGACAAAAGATTTAGGAAACCGACCAGTAGTTTAACCCATTTTTTAGTATAATACTTAATTCTCACTATCCAATGAATATATATCCTATTAACGACAATCTTTATTATAATCCCCGAGGAGAAAAGATAAATTTCTTTTTCAAAAAATAAATAATTAAAAATTTTAATAGTAGTGAGTAGGAGCATCCCCGACAACGAGCAGCTAAGCATTAATCATTTTCTCAGGACAACACTTACATCTTCATCGGTCAGTAGGTATTACCTGAAAAATTATTTAATGAGATCATTACAATACAGCGATCTCTTAATAATCGCTGTGATACAAATCTGAAATATTTCTTTCTTTGATTTCTCTTCATATTGTAACGGGCTCGTTAAATAATTTAATTTTGTATGTCGACAAATTTTAAAATAATTATGTTTGATAATATATTTATAAATCATAATTAACAAATTTATTATAATATTTTATATTATTGAGTTTTGTACAATTATTATTTTACAATATAAACTATATTGTATAATATTTTTAAATTTTATTTTATTTATTTAAAAGTTATATATTTTTTTAATAGTGATTAGTATAACAATAATTTAGGCCAATTATGGTAGAATTGTTGGGTTCCCGGCATCTTCTTCCGACCCGCCACGCGTAAAGATCCGGCCGCCGAATCCCCTGCGATTTCCTATATAAACTCTTTCTTCAAACCCCAAATTTCAATCCCCACCGGTTTCTCTCCGCCGTTGTTCGTCGGAAAAACCACATCAAATCCGATACCCAATTTTTTCTTCCCCTTTTCTTGATCTTCGTCTTCTTCCTTCTTTCCCCCAAATTTGATTTCTCTGCAAAAATGGGTTTGAAAGGATTCGCCGAAGGTGGAATTGCTTCCATTGTTGCCGGTTGCTCCACTCACCCACTTGATCTTATTAAAGTTCGGATGCAATTGGACGGCGAGAAACCGCCGCTTCCATCTCTCCGCCCCGCCGTTGCTTTCAACGTTTCTCGTTCCGCCGCCGTTGTTACGCCGGAATCTTTCCACATTCCGCCGCCCCAACCTCCGCGCGTCGGACCCATCTCGGTCGGCGTGCGGATTGTGCAGTCTGAAGGCATTGCTGCTCTGTTTTCCGGCGTCTCTGCCACTGTTCTTCGGCAGACTCTGTACTCCACCACTCGGATGGGTCTCTACGATGTCCTGAAAACCAAATGGTCTGACCCGAATTCTGGAAATATGCCTCTGTCCCGGAAGATCACGGCGGGGCTAATCGCCGGTGGGATTGGCGCGGCGGTGGGGAACCCGGCGGATGTTGCAATGGTGCGAATGCAGGCGGATGGCCGGCTTCCGGTGGCTCAGCGGCGGAATTACGCCGGAGTGGTGGATGCCATTACGAGAATGTCGAAGCAGGAGGGTATTACTAGTCTGTGGCGCGGCTCATCACTTACGGTGAACCGGGCGATGATCGTGACGGCGGCGCAATTAGCGTCGTACGATCAGATCAAAGAGACGATATTGGAGAAGGGTGTGATGAAGGACGGACTGGGGACCCACGTGACGGCGAGCTTCACGGCGGGGTTCGTGGCGGCGGTGGCGTCCAATCCGGTGGATGTGATAAAGACGAGAGTAATGAATATGAAGGTGGAGGCCGGGGCGGCGCCGCCATACAGTGGGGCGTTGGACTGTGCAATGAAGACGGTGAAGGCGGAAGGGCCAATGGCCCTTTACAAAGGCTTTATTCCGACGATTTCACGGCAAGGACCGTTCACCGTGGTCTTATTTGTCACACTCGAACAAGTTAGGAAGATTTTTAATCAATTTTGAATTTTTAGTTTTTTATAAATGAGAATAATTACATACTCGAGTTTATGTATTGAGTTATGTTCAAATTAATTTAATATTTATTCAAATTTTAAGAATAATATTTGAAATTCTGACCGTTCGATGGTTGGTTTGATGAATCGCATTAAAAGTTGGTTATTTAATATGACTACGTGACACTAAGAATTTTTTGTTAGGTCAACGTCACATTTTCCGACGTATATAATTGCATTGACCAAGGTAAATGAGAAAGACAAATCAACCAAATTTTGAAGTCTTACTGAAGTTGACATGTGTTGGAATAAGTGAAATGTGTATACAACTTCTCTCGATGCGTGTTGAATTTTTCTCAGCGTATAGCTTGCATTGAAAAAAGTCAAAACCGCCTCTTGTTATCCATTCTTCTTTTCTTCTTCATGTGTGCAGCGACTCCTTTCCGTTTCATCCTTCTCTTGTGACTCTTTCAACAGCGATACTGGTCATAGTTCATCCGTCTTTTCTTGTTTAGCAGCAACATGAACGTGGTTCAATCGACTGTGATTCTCCTCTCATTTTTCGGCAGTGGACATAGATTTTGATAAATTTAAGATAATTTTGCTTCAATGATCCCAAATACGCTTATGCCCCAACTTATTTTTCAATTAATTATTTGATTTTAGGACATAAGGGCTAATTCAAAATATATAACTTTGTAAGGTACGAACTTTGCTCGAGTGAATTCGTGAGATTTGAAGTGAATTTAGGTGAGTTATATGCACGTTAGGCGTGGCTTTTAAGAGTTTTATCCAGTCAGCATTCATTGGATGAGACGGAGAAACGCAAGTTTGATAAAAGTTAGTAATTTAGGTATTAAGTTTGTAATATACGGAGTATATTTAGGTGATATCATATAATTTGAAGCGCGTGTTTCGTGAGGGTGTGTGATGTGAAGTAAATTTGGGTAAGTTAGAGTCGTTTCTTTTGATTTTAAGTGATTAGTTTGGCCGTGTTTGTCGCAAGTACAGTGAATTAGGCGCTTGTTTTGGCTTTTTTAGAGAGTATTTTCGGTGAGTTTATGCTATTTAAAGTGTGTTTGGGTGAGTTAAGTGAGCATTTTTTTTTTTTTTTTTTTTTGGCTTAAAAGATAATTAGTTTAGGTGAGCTTGTAAGATTGGAAGAGTTTGTTTGGTGTGTTTATGAAATGTGATGTGAAATTGGGTAAATTAGGGCTCTCTTTGTGTTGCCTTTGGCTTTGAGTTTGTAGCATGTGGAGTGAATTAGGCACACATTTGTTTGGCTTTTATTAAATGAAGAAAATATATTAAAATAATATATTATGCATCTTTTAATACATTGAGGTATTTATTAATGTTTATTATTTTAGTTTAATTTTAAATAAATTAAAGTCGATCCTGCTTCAAGGTGAAACGTTCATTCCTATCAGTGTAGTCTTTTGCTGCAAGGTAAAACGTTCATTCCTATTAGGGTAGTCTCTTGCTGCAAAGTGAAACGTTCATTCCTTTCGATCTTGTTACAGTAAGGTGAAACGTTCATTCCTTTCAGTCTTTTTACTGCAAGGTGAAACGTTCATTCCTTTCAGTTTTTCTGCTGCAAGGTGAAACGTTCATTCCTATCAGTTTAATCTTTTGCTGCAAGGCTATCAAGGTGAAACGTTAATTCCTTTCAGTCTTTCTACTGCAAGGTGAAACGTTCATTCCTATCAGTTTAATCTTTTGCTGCAAGGCTATCAAGGTGAAACGTTAATTCCTTTCAGTCTTTCTACTGCAAGGTGAAACGTTCATTCCTATCAGTTTAATCTTTTGCTGCAAGGCTATCAAGGTGAAACGTTCATTCCTTTCAGTCTTTCTGTTGCAAGGTGAAACGTTCATTCCTATCAGTTTAGTCTTTTGCTGCAAGGTGAAACATTCATTCTTATCAATGTAGTCTTAAACGTTCATTCCTTTCAGTCTTTTTGCTGCAAGGTGAAACATTCATTCCTATCGGTCTTTCTGCTGCAAGATGAAACGTTCTTTCCTATCAGTGTAGTCTTTTGTTGTAAGGTGAAACGTTCATTCCTATCCGTGTAGTCTTTTGCTGCAAAGTGAAACGTTCATTCCTTTCAATCTTTTTGCTACAAAGTGAAACGTTCATTCCTTTCAATCTTTTTGCTACAAAGTGAAACGTTCATTCCTATTAGTCTTTCTGCTGCAAGGTGAAACATCCATTCCTATCCATCATACTATGCATATAGTACTTCCTAATATCAAAAGATTCACTTGTCGATATTACACAAATACATGTGAAATTTGTGTCATCTCTAACTCTACGTCGATATTATTCTCAATGAAAAATTTGGTTCGAGTTAGTGACCATTCTTGAAGTATCTTGAATTTGTGAAGTTTAGGAGGGTTCACTTGTCTAATCAAAGATTAAGGGATGTCTTAATGAACTTACATATGGTGGTGGCCTGGTGGGTAGAACTACTTTCTCCAAGGTCCAATCCATTACTCAAATTCAGATCATTTCTTTTGAAAATGTATGAAACATTATTGAATTACAAATTTAGTCCTAATCTTCAAAATGAAAGTATTAGAACCAAACTAGTATAACACTGTTCTTCGGAGATAGGTAGAAAAAAAGGTTATGTCCAAGAGTTGAGGCACATGAATTTGAAATCAAATATCTGTAACGAAAAAGAGATTCAAACCAGCTTTTAGACCTACAGGGACGAAATAGAATAACACGAAAAGTTACTCGAGTACAGTAGAAGTTGACAAAAGGCAAGACAATTTTCAGCTGGACACTGAAGGGTCGAAGCCTATGAAATACAGAAACGTACCGTTTTGGAAACTCGACGACGACGAGAATGAATATGGCTGCACGATGTGGCATGCACAAGAAACTGCAACGCTTATGAACATTATAAAATAGCAGAAAAGGAATCCAATTGATGATAAGACATGTCGGTGAGCGTCGAACAGGCACGCTTAACAAAAAAAAACCTGCAATGTAAGTGAAATACACAATGATTAGTTATTAGCTACCCACATGTCAGAAAAGGGATCGAAAGAAACATGCTTGTTCATATCTTATCTCTTTTACTCGATTCTTGATTATCTCTTCAGATAATATTACTCCATACTGAAGAAAATTCTAAGAAAATCCTTCACAGAAAGGACAAACTGAATTGTGATGCCAGTAAATAGACAGAACGTTTATGTGGATCCATTTTCAGGTAAAATTTGAGAAGAATGGTCCATCAACATTCATAAGATACGAAAATTCAGAACCCGGGAGCAATAATCCAGAAACCGAAAAGAAAAGATACGGAAAAACAACTAAAAAGCTATATTCACATGGATTGTTGTTATATTAAAAGAACCCCACGAACTATTAAGTTAAAATATGATGGACAATATCAAGGTTGCCTCTTTATTCCCTAATGAAAAGCTGTGGGAAATAAGCAATTTTCAAGTGTAACCAACTGAAACCTGCACAAATGACGACAGGATATCGATAACTTAACAATTAGCCTGTATGAATAATCAAATTGGAAATGTATGTAGAACCAGGACCTGTGACATGTATCCTCAAGTCAAAAGCATTTAACCCAGGGAGATAAATTGAGATTTTTAATTAATATAAACAATTTCAATTGATATAAAAGTGCCAGAATATATCAAACAATTTACTCTAAAACAATGTCATAAAAGCAGTAAAGGAATAAAATAAAATCGACAGTAAAAATATATTTTTGACAAACACATAAAAGAGTCCTCAGATGGAGTATTGAGTGTACCTGTTTAACTCATGACGAACTGCCCTTTAACTTGTCCTTGACTACGATGACTGGGCATTCCACATGATTGGTGCAATAGTTGCTTACACTTCCCAAGAACATCCTGCACGAAGCGGTATGATCACAAAGGCATTTTAATAATCCTTCACTTCAACAGTCAATCGATATTATTTCCTAAGTAGATTTATGAAATTGCATCAACTATAGTGATCCAGAATACAATAACAAAACAAACTACAGTGATAAGTAAATAAAACATGTAACAAGTATATGGTCATGATAACAGCACAATGCTGCCATACACGAGTGGGGAAAGGGAGATAATGGTTAGTTAGTTAGTTAGTGTTGAGGGAGGTGAGCGTTAGCGGAGCGGGTGTGGTCCCCAACGTTGTTATAGGATAGGCGTGTAGGCTTCTGTGTCTGGATGGGGAGGTATAATGTAAAGTATCTCCCTTACAATTCTTGACATTAAGAGGAAGATGAAACGCCATCAAGAACATAATGTTCAGAAATCAGAGTCGAAGTATAGACTGCTCGCACTAGTTCAACCTATAGAAAAGATCATCAGGGAGGAGATAACTCATTGATGATTCCAGCCGAGAAGAGTAGAAAAAAGGAAGGATCAAGAATGCCATATATTTCAGGAGCTAGATTAGTTGCCGGTAAACAAGTCTAGGGCCTTACAAAACTCTAGAAAAAAGGAAGGACCTAGCTGTTAGAGAGGGCTGGAAAACTCTCCCTCCTCACCTCTGCTCTTATTACAAAAGAAACCAACCTTACACAGCAGGCCCCCTGACATCATATATTCACGCGCACACACTAACTGCACCATTCTGACTTGTAACTAACTGTCAGCAGTGAATTTCCTTCCTTGCCTTTCTAACACACGTATGAACAATGGGAAGCCTCACACATATCTTGAAGAGCAAGCCTTTCTATGGCATTGGAACTTGTTCGTATGTTGGGCTTGGAGTTTTCTCTAAGAGGGAGAGTCCTTGTGTGTTCTTCTGCCCGTCATTCTTGGTGCTATTGTGAATGATAGGTCTCTGAGACCTACCAGGTTATTGATATCTTCAAACGTCATCCTAGCTTTACTTATAATTACGAGGCAAAACTGGAATACTTGGGATGTGCAAGCAAATGGTTTCATGAATTCTTTGATGTAGTCGGAGTTTACAAAACAGTTAGAATCTTTACCTACTTCGATAGTGCACAAGTTAGCAACACAGTACAAACAGACGTGACAGAGCCTAATTTCTATGCAGTGTCACATGCATCGTGATTCGCAAATCTACAATGCTGGAATTGTTCACACGAAGAAGCAACGACTAATAGTTGATTATAGTGTGGCTTGCAGAAAAGTAGAGACATACAATAGCAAGACAAACTGAAATATATTATAAAACCATACCTTTTGATAGGACCAAAGGCACGGGATCCCATAACTAGCAAATCAGCATGCAAATTCTCAGCCACTTCACAGATCTTATCCTTTGGATCTCCGATTGCTACTTTTGTTTCCACGTTCATCTAAAAATCCCATAATGAAATGTGCTTCGACCATTAGTTTAAATGGAAAAAATGATATGCCGACTTGAAATTGATACCCCAGAAATATTGAGACTAAACATTTGACAAGCAATAACACACCACATATACACATTTTCAAGCAAATTATTGGAGGTTCGTTTCCAAAATCATTTCGTTAGTTTGCAATGACTAACATCATGGATTATACATCCCTCTTGTAAATTTCACTCATCAATGAAATTGTCTCTTATCAAAAAAAAATATATATATACATATATATATATCATTTCGTTAGTTTTGGGAGAAAAAAGTGAAAGAAAAGACAAACAAGGCCAAAGGAGTCTGAATCTTCAACGGAGATTGTTCTTCTTTACTCTTTTACTCGTGGCATACCAAACTCCACCACACGCTGACAATCATCGTAGTTTCTGAAAATTTAACGACTCAAGTCCACTAACGACTAATTGACATGTTAAAATCTATTAATAAACTTGCGATCCGAGGTAAATATCTACGCTAACTCGTATAATCGCAACTCAACAGCAATAATCAAGTTGAAATAGCATAATGAAAATGAATTTATGCGAAAGCTTCAACCAATTTGGGCCTAACCTTGTACTCGGCGCAAATCCGAGAAGCATGTTCCAATATCGCAGCCGTAATCCGCTTCTGATGCGACTCGATCGCTGCAGTGAAAGCAGGAACCTCCAGATCGGCTACATCCAATTAAAACATTGAATTCAGAGAACTTTCAACATCAGCTCAGAAACAAGCGCGAGAAAATTATTAGTTCGGAACTCAACTAGGACCACCAAAGGGGATTGGAGCAGGACTGAGACCGGCAGCGATTGAAGGAGGAGATTGAACATGCAGCACAATAAAAATGCTGTCAGTGACGCCCGGCGCCGATGGCCGGAGCTTGAGATTTTGAAGCGCCCACCGTAAGGCGCCCATGCTTTCCTCGCTGCCATCGACAGCCACGATCACGCATCTGAGATCTGTAGTCATAGTTCACAAGATTCCGATTCCTGAAAGTGGCAGATGATTTTCCGATGTGATTCTATACCTTCCGTCGCAGAATTCCAGTTCCAAGCACGGTGAGGTTCCGAAATGAGCGCGCCAAGAGCCATTCATAGTAAGCACCTGTCCACTACGCAAGTTGTTCTGGACTTCGGCCCAACATAGTTAGTGGGCCTATCCACCGCCACAAGGCCCACTACTTCAATTACATATAATTTCATAATTTTTAATCGTTACCATCGTTTTTTTTTTCAGAAAATCAAATAAATTATTAAAATATACTCGAATTAATTTTATATCTAATAAATATGGACTATTTAATTTTAAAAAATTAAATTAATTAATTAATTTAATTTTTTAAAATTAGAGACGGGATGATAAAGTCGTCCCATAGACCATCTCTACCATATCCGTTAGTAATTGAAAAAACTTATATAAAATATTTAATGTCGTAATTAGCCATAGCTTGAATTTATGGTCTTATAATATATTTTAATATACAGTCCTCGCATCATAGCTATGTTCAAAATTGTCACGTGATGTCGACAATTCGATTTATAATAATGTCAATGGTTTATAATCTTTGGGTTTGACCTTAGCGTTCATTGAAAATTCGTATATGTCTATTGTTCATAAATCAAATTAATATACGTCTCGCGATGATGTCCCACATTGATCAGAGAGAATAACAAAATACCAGAAACCTTCCCATAGCAGACACATTTTAAAACGGGAAAAACACAAATAGGACAATATCTCTCCAAGCGACAAGTGTCACTCATTGGACCGTTTAAAATAAATACTCTTCGATCATAACCTATAAATCCAAGCATTAATGTATTTATCTAATCATAGGGTTTTTAATCCTTATGTAGATCACGACATAATCATTATAGAAATCAAAACCATATTATATATATAAATGACGACGACAGAACCATATTTTATTAGAACATACACGTACATGCCTTTGTCAAGGGCCCACATATGGATCGAGCATGCTGCATGGAGCACGTGCAAGGCACATGGGTGTGACAATAAATAAACAAATATATATATATATATATAAAATAATATGGCAGCCAAATAATTTAAATTAATTAGGTCACTCATGTCCAAGTCATACAAAAAATAAGATCCCACCCACCACATATTAACAATTAAATTTAAATTATTTATTAGGGTTTTTAGAATTTTATTTTTATAAAACAAATAAAATTTTTAAAATATATTATTTATTTAAAAGAATTTAAGTTTGATAGATAAATTGACTGTTAATTTTTTTGTTAAAATATATAGAGAAATCATTAGTCCACAAAATAAAAAATTAAAAAAAAAAAAAAAGGATTTAGAAGGTAACCGGTCAAAATCATACGCAACGAACCGAACCGGATGGGAAATTACACTGAACCGGATGGACCCACCGTATATTCTGCGGCAAAGAATTCACGGTTTTCGATGCTATCAAACCGGAGAAAAAAAAAACAATACAAAATACCTTACCCCCGACCGGCGACCGCCAGTTTTCTTATATTACACAATTCTCCCTAATTTTAAAATTTATTTTCTTTTTAAAAAATTAAAATTACATTTATTCCCCATTATTTTTAATTTATTTTTCATCGAGAAACTCTAATTAAAAAATTAGTTAAAAAACCATTTTTTTTTTGTCTCTATATTTTAATTTAATTAATTTTAAATTTGGTAGGAAAAAAAATGATATTTTAAAATTGTATTTTTTCATTTTTTTTTCTCTCTCATCCATTGGTTTCTCTCTCTTCTGGTTTCTGAGCTTTCTCTTTCCCCAAGAAAACGAGCCAAAAAAAAAAAAAGGGTTTCTTTGATCTGAGCTCTGCAAGAAGTAATATTTTTCTGTCCAATCCACAGCTCGAGCTGCTTCACAAGCTCACTCCACCTTTAATTTTGCCCCAACTACGCGACATTCTTCGATTCTTTATTTTCCGCCATTTGTTTTTGTTGATTTTCTTGATTTCTAGGGCTACTGTTCTTGATTGCATGACCAAATCACCACCCCCTTTGACTTGTTGTTTTCTCTTTACAATCGCTGCCACCATTGCTACTCTTGCTCTAATCCGCCACCTAATCCTGGAATCTATGTGTGGTAGCAAGATTAGAAGCTTAGGTTCTGGCGCTTCTGCTGCTGACTGCATTTTGGTGGATAAATGCTTGTCGTTGGAGATTTAGGGTTTCAGATTCTGGTTCTTGCTGCTTGTTTGGTTTTTCCCGTTTTTGGTATTGTTCTTCGTCGCAAATGGCGGCTAGGTATGGCCAGGACGGAAGAGATCAACCGGCTCTTGGTTTTGGCGTCTGAGGAAGCTGCTAGGGTTGAAATTGAGGCATCGTTTGGGTGTACTGCTGCGCCGATTTCTCTGAATCTTCATTGTGCTGTTTGTCTCAGTCCAACGACCACCCGTTGCGCTCGGTGTAAAGCAGTTCGATACTGGTATTCCGATCTTACATTTTTGTGGACTGTTTTTAGAATTGTTGGTTTGATGTTCTGGCTTGTGTTCATCGTGTGCAATATTGTTTTATTGTTTGATAGATAATTGTGCTAGCATGTTTGAGACATCTGTTTCCTTGATACATGATAATTGCATCCCTGCTGATACTCCCTTCAATGATTCCTTTTATGTTGCTATTTTGATCTTCAGTTCTGGCAAATGTCAAATTATTCACTGGCGACAAGGTCATAAAACCGAATGCCATCCACCCAAAACGTCTGATTGGTCTTTAGAGAAGGAAAATGATTATGGGGATAGGATAGCAAACCAACACCACTCTATTAGTTATGACAACAAATTTGGTATTGAAAATGGGCAACATATAGAACCAGATGAGGTATTGTATGACAAACTTACATTACCCAGCTCTGATGACTCTGTAAAGAATGTTAGTGTGGAGTTGCATGCAGATGAGGAGGAGAATTCAACTACAGAATTTGCTGATGCCACATCAAACACTGAATCATCTGATGATGCCTCAAGAAGTGAGAACAGTAGTGAGTCTTGTTCCCCACGATCTGATGGATATTTATCTGCTCAGAACTCCTTTGACAAGGATGATTCTACATCCAGATTATCAATTGTTGATCCAAACAAGCCATTATCTCCTAACTATGCTCACTTGGTAAACTCTGTTGATAAATTCGCTAAACGGAAAACAGAAAATAATCCTGCATTCGTTGGGATTGATCCAGTTTATGATAACCATTCAAGGGCTGCTGAAGTTAGAAGTATAGATGGGAGTTGTGAAGCTGCTTCTTCTAGTTTTCAAGAACATAATGGAAATTCTATTCGGTTGAAAGATGGTGTTCATGATGACTCTGTCCCATCTAGTATTAATGGTGCCAAGAACAAAAAAATTCCGGGGAGTCATTCGTTCCTACACTTTTCATTCAGTGTGTCTGGGGGTACTCCATCCGACGCACAAGTTGCTCAAGTAAATGGAAATGTAGCAGATGGAAGTCTTCGTACTACTTCGGGGATAAGCAGAACGGCTGGATCTAATTTGCAATCAGATATCAATATCGACTCTTCAGAGGTTAGAAATTCACCCTCAAGTTGTGAAGGGTCTGGGGACAAAGATAACACCGTTAAGGAACTGTCAGATCACCCTGTAGTTTATTCGATGATATCTTCATCACCTCGTATCAGTCCGTTCCCTGCTGTTTCTAAATGTGAATCAAGAAGTGTTCGTGTTTCAAATACAAGTATGTCAGCACCCTTGAAGTCTGAAAGGTCATGCCCAGTTTTCATCCAGCCGGATAATTCTAAAATTATATCAAAGCATAGTGGTAATGGATCTGTAGTGAATGATTCCAGTGTTCATTTGCCTACAATTAGTAGTAGGGAGTCAGTTCCTCCGACCGATTCTAGAAAAGTTGGTCCGACACAGGTTGGTGCTGGTGTTTCTTCCTTGGATGCAAACTTTTCGCGCAAGTCAGCTTATGGCTTTAGACCTTTTGCTCTCAATGAGATTAAATCTAAATCGGATCACAGTTATGTAGCGAACGACAGCGAGAATGCTGGAAAATACAATTACAAGGTTGTTTACTTGTTTTATTTTTATGTGAATGTAATTTGGTTTGGTTGGCAACTTGAATAATGGTTGGATTTATACAGGGACACTTCCCATTTGAGCTGCTTGTCGATCTATATAATTGGAATAAAGTGGAGCTCCAACCATCTGGCCTTGTCAACTGCGGGAATAGGTTGTTATAGTCACTATGCTTCTTTTTTAAATTATAAAAGTAAGTTCGCAAGTGTGGGGTGTATTCTATGTCTTCCAGGTTCATTACTGAGATTTAAGCGGTCTAATTTAGTTTTTGCTGTCTAAAGCTGAATTGTGAGATCCCACATCGGTTGGGGAGGAGAGACATTTTTTATAAGGATGTGGAAACTTCTTCCTAGCATACGCATTTTAAAAACCTTGAGGGAAAGCCCAAATAGGACAATATCGGCTCGCGGTGGGCTTGGGCTGTTACAAATGGTATTAGAGCCAGGCACCGGGCAATGTGCTAACAAGGAGGCTGAGCCCCGAAAGGGGTGGTCACGAGACGGTGTGCCAGCAAAAACGCTGAGCCCCGAAGGGGGTGGATTGTGAGATCTCACATCGGTTGGGGAGGAGAACGAAACATTCTTTATAAGGGTGTGGAAACCTCGCCCTAGTAGACGCGTTTTATAGATCAATATCTGCCAATGGTGGGCTTAAACCGTTACATGAATATTCAAAATGTATGTGCAATTTTGCATAGTTTTATAGATCATTTTTAAAACATATTAATGTCTTGTTTTGTATTTAAATTTTTTTGTGGTGCAGTTATCTCATGCATTTGATACAAGTAACTCTTATTTTTATTTTATGCAGCTGCTATGCAAATGTTGTGCTCCAGTGTTTGATATTCACTCCGCCTTTGACAGCCTATTTTCTTCAGGGACTGCATTCTAAAGCATGTATACAGAGTGCCACTTTTATCACTTTGTATTATGTTCTATTTTATAACAATAGCTTTGAATTTATTTGGCTTAAAACCTTTAGTTTTTGCTTTTGCATATTAGGTGCCAAGGAGAGATGGTGCTTTACCTGTGAGTTCGAAAGTCTAATACTCGAGGCAAAAGAAGGCAAATCTCCACTATCTCCGTTCAGAATAATTTCTCAACTGAGAAAAATTGGTAGTCAACTCGTTAACGGGAAAGAGGAGGACGCGCACGAGTTCTTGAGGTTTTCTTTTTTCTAAAAAAAATGCTGCTCATCTCCAAACTTACTTTACCCACGTTTATTGTTACTTTTTAAAGAATTGTACACTAATTAATGAGTTCGTTTGACAGGTGTGCTATTGACACGATGCAATCGATTTGCTCTATGGAAGCTCAAGTAAGTCGATCGGGCCCTATGGAAGAAGAAACAACTCTAATAGGCTTTACATTTGGTGGCTACCTCCTATCAAAGGTAGTACGAGGTTTCGTCTTAAATTTTGTTCTATAACACATGTTGCTAGAACTCCTTAGAACTGCACCTTTCTATCTGAAATGCCACTGAGGAGTCGAACTTCTTGTACGAATACCAATGCTTTCAATTTCGATACTTCACTTGCAGATCAAATGCACAAGATGTGAGAACAAGTCCGAACGAATCGAAAGGATTTTAGATCTTACTGTTGAGATAAGTGGGGATATTGAAACGATCGAAGAAGCTCTTCAACAATATACAAGCATCGAGATTTTGGACGGGGACAATAGATACCAATGTGGCAGGTTAATATATCTTTATTTGTGCATTGGGAACATCTCTTGCCAGTCACTCTGTTTTAGTTTTTGTCTCTACTAAAAGTTTCTATCTATATATACGACAATTGTCTTCTTCGTAGTTAATATTGTTTTTGATCTCGATCTCGATCTCATTCAGATGCAAATCTTACGTGAAAGCCAATAAAAGGCTGTCAATATTGGAGGCTCCCAACATCCTGACTATAGCATTAAAACGATTCCAGGTTTTCTTTCTACTCATTGGGATTTATTATTTGCATAATTAAGTAAGATTCCAAGCTTTTCTTTCTCTTATTATTATTATTTTGTTCATCCAATTTAGTCAGGTAAATTTGGGAAGCTCAATAAGCCGGTTATTTTTTCGGAGATCCTTGATCTCGCACCCTATATGAGTAGCAGAAGTGACAAGTCACCTGAATACAGGCTTTACGGAGTGATTGTTCATTTGGATGTCATGAATGCTGCATTTTCTGGTCACTATGTATGCTATATCAGGAATAACCAAAACAAGTGGTTCAAGATCGATGACAGCACGGTATGTTATCAAATGCCATTATTCGATATTCTGTTGAGTCGTGAAGGTTATCATAGGTTGTTTTCTTTCGGCATACTCGGCATATACGACCAAGAGGTCAAAGATTTTTTTGTTTATTTGCACTTTTTCAGCTACTTCAGTAACATGAACCATTCTAAGAGAATAATCTGCCTCTGTCTGCACCAGTAAAATTTAAATTCTCTCTCCCGATAGCTAATACTGTTTCGTTCGACTCTGTTTTTTGAGTAATTAGTAGATGATCTGCCTAGCAACTTTCAGTCATGGTTTAGCTCTCTAGATTGCTGGTTTGAATTACATTTTACATGTTACCTTCTATGGTTTAATCTTTCTCGGAGATGTGACTTCCGGTTTTCTATGGTCGGGTAGGTAACAGCTGTGGAATTTGAAAATGTACTGACAAGAGGGGCTTACATGCTCTTCTATGCAAGGTAAACTTTAGGGCTAAAATTATTTGATCTCGGGCAATTATTGTTTCGATTCCTTCATTTTTTTTATGACGGGTAACGTTGCAGATGCTCACCTAGGGCCCCAAGGTTGATCAGAACCAAAGTCATGACCGATTCCAAAGAGGGATGCATTCCATCTTTGATTAGTGGGAGGAGTACCTCATTTAAACCAAGTCCCAACTCCACATATCCTGATTCCCAGAACCCCCATATCTACAACAATTCATCAAATGATTCTTCAAATATCAGTTCGTTTTATCGAAAATTTCACCAGCTCCAGAAGCTGTTGGAAGACGACTTAACGAGCGATAGTTCTTCTCTTCTCAGTAGCAACTCTGATGAAAGCTCTTGCAGCACCAACAGCAGCAGTGACTCAACGAGCACGGAGGACTTACCAGAGTACATTTATAGCGACTCTGGATGTGGTTGGAATGGTTTGCAAAATCGTTCTGACACAAACACTTCTTTACCATCGTCATCATCGTCGTCATCCTCCCCGCTTTTGCATCCAGCTGATTCAAGCCAATACGCACCAGTTGGTGCTAAAACAACCGAGTCTCGACCTGCTCGTCCCTACCAAACCAATGGGATTAGTAATCTCACAAGTAGGCGAGAATCAACGTGTAGAGAGAAAGCCATGCATTCGATGGAGGATAAGAAGAATGGCTGGCGTTAGGTTGCATTCTGACCCCAGTAGACAGTGTAGAAATGTAAGGAGTAATGGTAGCTGTAGAAGGGAAAGGTGAAAGGGTAAATATTTGATTATTGTATACTGAATTCAGAGGCGAGTAAATAAGAGCTTTAACTTGGAGAGAGATTGTCCTTAGAAAATGTTAGAGAGCTGATTCTTTATGGAAGGCTCAGATATTCATCTTTTGTAACTCAAGCCTGTTATTATTATTCATTATGTCCCTTAATAATAAGAAGCATTCGTACCCTTTTTATTTTTCTTCTCGGATTTGATTGTGTTATAGCTCTGTAAATTGGATTAGGTTTAGCGTTGGAGGTACCGTACTTTTGATATTGACCCTAAAAAAGAGACGGTAGGTACAACTAGTCTGTGAATAGCTGTGATGTCCCACATTAGTTGGACATTAGTTGGGGAGGAGAACAAATCACCCTTCATAAGGGTGTGGAAACCTTTCCTTAGCAGACGCGTTTTAAAGCCTTGAGGGGAAGCCCGAAAGGGAAACTCAAAGAGGACAATATCTGTTAGCGGTAGGTCTGGGTCGTTACAAATGGTATCAGAGCCAGACACCGGACGATGTGCCAGCCTTCTCGCTGTTCCCTGAAGGGGGGTAGACACGAGACGGTGTGCCAGCGAGGACGCTGGGCCCCGAAGGGGGGTGGATTGTGATGTCCTACATTGGTTGGGGAGGAGAACAAATCACCATTTATAAGGGATAAAGGGTGTTGAAACCTTCTCCTAGCAGGACGCGTTTTAAAGCCTTGAGAGAAAGCCCGAAGAGGACAATATTTGCTAGCGGTGGATTTGGGTCGTTACAATAGCCAACTATCGAGTTGTTCCAAAGAAGCAAAATGACCAGTTATTAAGCAAAACAACCATTATGTCTCTTAATAATAAACTCGTGCAACCTGTAATGAATAAAGAAGGTATAGTAATGCTATGAATGACCCAACATTGAATTCTTGTGATAATATCAGCAAAAGATCGTTCTCCAGTGTTTCCAGTCATGCCGAGCTCTACTCTACATATTCTTGTACAGTAAAAAATGGGATAGATTTCGTAAAAGATGAGATCAGTAAATCAAAATTAACTGAAATTTTATCTTTGTAAGATCGTTAATATTGTAACAAGGGTGTTTTTAGAGTATACCGAATCAGTATACCTATCTTTCTTACGGCACAACAACGCAATTTCACTAAATAAACAGTTTTTCTTGATTAAAAAAAAAGGTAAATTTATGAAAACTTGGATGGAAAGTAAAGATTATTAACTATAAAGTCAAAATTCATGTAGATGGTCGAAAAAGTCCAGTCCTAGGTTTTGAAAAATTGAAAAGATAAGAGTAAAAATAGGAGGGCTTTTTAGGCAAAAGGACAAGAAAATTTGGAGTAAAAGTAAATTACCATAAGCTGGAGGTGCCGACCAAATTGAATAGGTTTAATTTATCCGACAAAGAAGCTTCCAAGTCAACCACAATGTACTAACTCATCCTTCACCTTTCCATCTACCACTTTTAATTTTAACCCAATTTAATATAATCTTTTTCCACGTGGATTTTAGAAATAAAAATTCATTTTCTAGACAATATTTTTTTTAATCCACTTTCGCTCGTATATTTATTTGGAATCCATATCCGACCTTCTCGATATCTCTTGCGATATGTTCACATTACTTACACTATTCGTGTAAGAGAACCCACATTGGTTAAACAGAAGAACGAAATATTCTTTATAAGGGTGTGAAATCTCTCTAAAAACGAGTTTTAAGACCGTGGTGAACAATATCTGTTAATGGTGGACTTAAGCTATTACAAATGGTATCAGAGCCAGACACCAAACGGTATGTCAGCGAGAACGCTGACCTCCAAAGAGGGATTGTGAGATCCCACATTGGTTGGAGAGAGAAACAAAACATTCTTTATAAGAGCAATCCCACATTGGTTGGAGAGAGAAACAAAACATTCTTTATAAGAGCATCCAATCTCTCTGCAAACGCGTTTTAAGACCGTAAGGTTGACAGCGATACGTAACGGGCCAAAATAAACAATATTTATTAGTGGCGGATTTTGACTATTACAAACGATATCACGGTATACCAACGAGACCACTGACCCCCAAAGAGAGTGAATTGTGAAATCCGACATTGGTTGAAAAGGGAACGAAACGTTTTCTTATAAAATTTGCAATTAGAAGATCGATATCAAGAATCGAGTAAATGAAAAAAATAAAAATAAATAAATAAATAAATAAAGTTTGGAAGTTAGAAAAGAAATATATGGATTTTGTGTGCCATTTAATTATCCAATTGGCTTAAATGTCAAAATCATGACCAAATTCAATTCATTTAAATCCTTCCTCTCCCACCAAACCCTAAACACTATTTCATTTTTTGACTTAATACCCACCACCCTTTCAATATATTATTATTATTTTATTTAAATCTTCAACATTTTGCTCGGGAATATATACCTTAACCTGTTGACACGTTAATTCTTTTAGTCATACAGTAGACTTAAACGTTTTAGTCTCGTTATTGTATTTTAGTTAACCTTTATAAAAATCACTGTATTTAGCTCAAACATCTCGATTCTAGTTTCTAGAAGTATCGAAACTTTCTTAGAGGTAACGGGCCGGTAAAAAAACGAGTAAAAGTAAAAAAAAAAAAAAAAAAAAAAAAAAAAAAATTAAACCTTGGTAAAATTTTGAATAAATATAAAATTCTGACCTTTTATTTCCTTTTTAAATTTTAATATTCAAACCGTTAATTTTTTAATTAAGATTACAATATTTAAATTTGTCGAGATATTCCATAACAATAGTCGACTCATTAACCCGTCAATTTTTTAATTGAGAATATAATATTTAAATTAGTCGATATATTCCATAACAATAATCGATCTAAAATTTTTAGGGTTATGCATATTTTATTTTTAAAGAACGTATTTTTTAATTTTGAAGAAACAAAAAAACTAAGGTAATTATAATTTATATAATATTAGTAATTATAATATATACTCTGTTTTGATAAATGCACTGAGAATAATAATATAATAAATCTTAGCTTCCATGCAAATATGGCTTTTAACGTATGCTTTTTTTGCCATTTTAATTACACAATTATTATTTTTAACAATTATTTATATATATATATATATTCGCCATTAAAATTTTCAACTTTGAATTAAAAATGATATGATACGAACATTAAATTATCTATATTTAAAATGATAATTAGTATTTTATCTTATATCAAACTAAAAAAAATTAAAAAAATTAAATTTAAATTTTCATTTTTAAAAAAATAATAATTAAAGGGTTTACGGTTTATTAAATTATCGATATTTAAGATTATAATTAATATTTTATCTTATATGGAACCAACAAAAACATAAAAAATTAAAATTAAAATTAAATTTTTTTAAAAAATAATAATAATCGAAATCTAAAAATTATACACCAAAACCACAAACACTACAAATTTAACAAGAGAGTAATTGGAAAATTAATGGACGAAAAAAAAATTTATGAAAATTCAAAAAAAAAAAAAAAAAAAAAAAAACACAGAACGTGAAGTTGTGGATCAGTATGGCGGCGGCGGCGGCGGTTGTCTCGCCGTCGGCGCCCATATTACATCGGACGGTGCGTGGCAACTGTACATAGCCACTCCACACGATTCCAGAAGTGGTTGCCCGTGGCCGTGCCCGCTACTATCTCCGCCGCCGGAGACATGTGGGGAATGAGCCTCGCCGCTGCCGCCGGATCCCAAATTCTGAATCTCATTCTGATCCGGTAGCCGGTGGTACAAGGGGTTATTGAACGACGAGGCAACGACAAAAACCGTACCAGCGGAAATCAAGGCGCCGGCGACCAACCCGCCGACGATTTGTCCCTGAGGTCCAGCAAGGGAGATGGTGAAGCCATTGGGAAGAGGAAACGTCGTCGTTTGAGGAAACACAGTAGCCGAAATGGAAAGTATTTCAAACCGGCCGTGAAACGTGACGGCGGCGCCGGAAGTTGCAGAGGGTTGCCGGAGAGAAACATTCGCAACCGTCCCAGAACCGTTAAGAACACAAAGACCCATATTCTTCCGACAACAAAATCGCGAAATTGCTTCAACGACGTCGTTTCCTCCAGGCACTTCTAGAACATACGGCCGCATAGCCGAGTCGTTTTCCCGGGTTATGACAAGAGGCGGTTTCGGTTTATTTTTGGACCCCGGCGGTCGACCCCTCGGCCGCCGCACCACCTCGATGGTGGAGCCGTCGGTGACGGCGGAGCTGGGGTCGGAAAAGTGCTTAAACAGCGGATGTACACCGGTAGCGGTGGAATCGCCTTTCATTTATTTTCTTCAAAAATCCCCAAAATAAAAATAAAATAATTCGAAACTAATAATTTTTTTTTCTAAAATAAAAACTGAGAGAGAAAGGCGAAAATGGAATTGGAACGAAAAATTTGAGAAATTATTTATAAAATATAAAAAATTTGATAGAGAGAGAAAAATCAAGGAAGGTGGAGGTGGGTGAAGAACAGCGGCGCCGCTGTCCGAAGAGGTGGCGGTGGACCCAACCCAACAAATTATTGAACCCGACCCGCCAATCTCTATAATTTCTCTTTCATACATTCAACGCCTAATTTTTATAAAGTAAAATAAAATAATATATCATCTAACGACGTGTCAAATATATAATAATTTGAATCGGGACGATCGGAGTCGAGGTGGAGATGGGCCCGGAGATTGAGTGCACCGCCATTCCACTTGTAGAGAGAGAAGGACATCACCTTATGGGTCTTTTTCTCTCTCTAGACTGTACGGTGGTCATAATTGGCGGGTGCTCTTATCTAAATTCTATTCAACCCAACGATATTTAATTATTTTTTTAAAAAAATAAAATTATTAAAATAAATACATTCAAAATTAATTAATTAAGTTGGAGATTTAAATTATTTATAAATAATATTTAAATTTAAATTTTATTTTAAATTATTCCGGGGTAAGAATTTAAAATCTAAAATTTCAAGGACTAACTTGCAAATTGTCAAAATATTGGTAGAGGAAAGTAGCCGCCTGAATTTGACTACGACGTCGTATTGATACAATTTCAAAATCCATTGGCAGTGTTGACAAAGTTTTAGTTTATTACGATTCTCGCCCTTATTTATTTATATTTAATTTTGAGGCCAATTTGGAGACGAAAGGGATCAATCAGCAATTTTGAATGCGGCGTTGCTTCTGCTTCCAATCATTTTTGCTTAACTTCTCACTTACTTTACCTTCTATTTTTTTTGCATTTTACCCCCTCTTTTTTTCCTTTTTTGTAATTCTATCCCACTTGTCGCTTGCCGACAATCCCACTTTATTTTTCCTCACCTTTTCATAAAAAAGTAAATTCCGGGTTCTTCGTTATCTCATACGAGAAATTTGTTCACATTAGAAGACAAAAATTCATCCGTGACCTAATATGGTCGGAGGAACAGTTCATTTAACTAGAAAGCTCGATGCCAACAGTTAAATCTCACTAAGCTTTGTTGTCCTGTCTCTAAAATTCTACTCTTTTTACGTTTTTGTCCTTTTGTACTAAAAATTATAATTTTAATTAAAATAATAAAATAAAAGAGAAAAAAAATATTCTTTTAACTTTTTCATCTTTAAAATAATATATGAAGATAAAAATTAAAAATTAAAATTATATATATATATATATATATTTTTTTTTTTTTTTTTTTGAAAAGGGAATAAATAGTGTAATTAAATTATTTTTAAAAAAATAAATATTATTCTTTAAGGATACTCAAATTTAGAAAGATTAGAGATTTGAGAACATGAAGATCTTTGGGTGTTTGCCTAATTTGTTGGGTAATTAAAGAAGGAATATTTGATTTAGAAGCAAAATAATAATTAATAATAATAATAATTAATTAATTAATTAATTAATTGATTGATTAAGGTTGTGAGAAGTGACAGCACAAATAGCCCAATGCTCTTCATCTGCCCCTTATTTTATTTTCCATCAACCTTTTTATATCAAACTCCCACTTGCACTTTTTTTTTTTTTTTTTTAAATTTGATTTTGTGATTAAATGCCTAAAATTCAAATTAATATTTGAAATTTGAATTTGATATCGGGTCACGATTCGTGCCTAGGATTCGGTACTTAATGGCCTCGACATTCTCCTGCATCTCCTATGACATGATCATGTTGTTTACTCTTTGCTTCTAAGAGTGAACCATTGTACTCAATTGTAACAATTTATCCCCAGGATTTAGAATTTGGATTGGTACTCGATGGCCCCAACATTATCCTGCATCTCCTGTGACGTGATCACGTTATTTATTCCTCGCTTCTAAGAGTGGAACCCTTGTACACACTCACGTGGTTCCTAGGAGGTCGCTTAACATAGAATTGCTCCAAGCAAAACACACTAAACTTGTGAGTTCCTATGATCGAAGTGCACTTTGTTGATATAGATACTCACTTTCAATTATGCTAAGTCTTTTCTAGTCTTCTTATCTTCACAATTGCTATCATTCAAATGTAGTATCGGTTCATTCATGTACCCCTCCTCTTATTTTTCCTTTTCTTTTTCAATTCCGAATATTATTTAATTTTTTTTTAATTAAAAAAGGGATAAAGAAAATATATATATATATATATATATATTCCTAGGTCGGCCCAATTTGAAAAGTCTTGGTCAACGCTCTCAAAATTCATATAATCTCGGTCCAACCCGGATCCAACAAATAATTAACGAAAACCTTAACTGTGAGGTATATCGACACACTTACAAATTTAAACATCAAAGTCAGTGTGACAAGCAGCGTAGGGGCCATAGTCCCGAACTTAGTCATTTCTATAGTTAAGTCGAACTTCTAAAACTATTGAAACTGAAGTTAAACATTTATTATTAATTACTTAAAAGAGTTTATAATTATTGGTAAAAATATTTGTCATCATTTATAAAGATAGCAGCGACTTTTGAACTTTACAAAGATGATATCAACACCATACTGATTGATTTTTGATCTGAAATCCATGATCATCATCACCAGCAGCTTTGCAGGTGTTCCTGTAATCAAGAGTCCACTTCTCAAATGTACAACTCAAGAAATCATAGTATCCTCCATGAACAGCAAGCGATTCCTGTTTTAACCGCTCTTCGATCCATGGATACGTCATTAAGTTCTTCAATGAAAGGTTGATCGATTCCTGGTGGCAAAAAGGAAAACCGTTGAGATTAGTAATCTTTTGAGTTAACTCGTGTGCATCTCGACTATATGCACCGAATAACAGATCAACCCTACTACACTCGCTTGCCGAGGAAACTCGTAGAATAATATCCTAGGCAATGAGTCATCATGACATGAACTCATTCCCTTCGAGCCTTTTACTATGACTCGAGAATATAGCATTGGTCATGTAGACTTAGCTTGTCAAAAGAAATATAAAGCTTTTGGACTAACTCAACAGGATAACAGAGTAAGGAATTATGCATACCAACTAGTAAAGAAATGGATTCTAATCTAAAAGTTGATTGATTCTTGGCGGCAAAACGGGAACCGAGATTAGTAATCTTTTGAGTTAACTTGTATGCACCTCGACTATTTGCACCAGATAACGGATCAGCCCCACTATGCTCACTTTCCGAGGAAACTCGTAGAATAATATTTTAGGCAATGAGTCTTCATGACATGAACTCATTCCCTTCGAGCCTTTTACTATGGCCCGAGAATATAACATCAAGCATATAGTCTTAGCTTGTCAAAATCAATATAAATCTTTTGGACTAACTCAAGAAGGTAACAGAGTAAGGAATTATGCATACGAACTAATAAGGAAATTGATTCTTCGGTGACAAAAGGGGAACCGAGATTGGTAATCTTTTGAGTTAACTTGTGTGCACCTCGACTATTTGCACTAAATACCATATCAACCCCACTACACTCGCTTGCTGAGGAAACTCGTAGAATAACATTCTAAGCAATTAGTTATCATGACATGAACTCATTCCCTTCGAGCCTTTTACCATGGCCCGAGAATATAGCATCATCAGTCATAGAGTCTTAGCTTGTGGACTAACGCAACGGGGTAACAGAGTAAGGAATTATGAATACGAACTAATAAAGAAATGGATTCTAATCTAAAAGTTCATGCAACAAGAAGATCAATACCTTCTCACAATGTTTACACTGCTGGTCAAAATTAAGATGTGCAGCAGCAGCTTTTGCTCTTAATTTAGCAACTTTTGCATTCACCATCCATTTATGAACAAAGCTACCATAGCAGAATAAGCTATAAATTACAGATCGAAAACGAGCACAATCGAGAAAAACAGATTAAGAAGACATGATGGAGTTCGAGAGAGTGAAACCTCGAGTCGGTAGCATCATCTTCCATGCTCATAAGGCTCTGAATTCCAGCACAGCTACTGTGGCCTATGACTAAAATGTTCTCAACCTTCAGTATACAAATAGCTCTCTTAATATGAAGTCTAGAGATTATAAAGATCAAATTTAACTGAATGGAGAATGGAAAACAACCCACTTCAAGTGTATTTACTGCAAATTCAAGGGCTGCATTGGTTTCAGTTGGTCCATTCTGCATAAGAACTTGAAGTTAGTTCTTTGCTTGTCTGACTTAGATAATACAAGACATTCCCACTAGACTATATATATACCTCCCATGACGGAACGATGTTCGCTACGTTGCGAACGGTGAAAGCTTCTCCGGGTTGAAATCCAAGAATGTTAGATGGGCATACTCTAGAATCGACACAAGAAATCACCATGAACTGTTCTACTTGTGAGCTTGTGTTGAAATATTCAAGATAATGAGCAGAGATAGTACAAACAGGACACAAGAATCAAAGAGAAATCATAGGGACTTGTTCATCATCTTAACTACCTTAGGGGCTTGTAGCTCTGCCAGAGCTTGAAAATGCTCTAAATTTTTCCTGTTTCAATGAAATCATTGGATTAAAAACCAAACACAAATTGATTTTGATCTTTCCTAACAGAACCAAAGATTAGCTAATCGTGTATCCACTGCTACTTACAAGTACTTGTGCTTCTTAAAACTCAGAAATCTCATTTTCATTTCATCAAACACCTTATCTGCATCTTTTACTTGAGCCACATTTTTCACTCCCATCCATGATGATCGTTCTTGGGCAAGCCCTAATGAGTTTCTTGAGACCTCCAGCCTTGTAATCAAGAGAAAAAAAAAATCAAGAACCAGAAGAGAAAATTCATGGGAGTTTCCATTAACAGATTCATAAAGTAAATTAGCAGAAAGAACCCACTCGTGATTGCGATTAGATGGCACTTCCAGATGGTTTTCGTCGATTTCTTCCTTCATCTGTCGATTCAAATTCAAAGTTCATTAAGAAACCTATTTAAAACTGGAATTAACAAAGAATTAAAAAGGAAAAACAGAGAGATACAAGAACTGACAGAAAGAGAGTTTGTCCCGACTGAAAATGATGAAGCAAGGAAAGGATTCTTGTGGATTAAGGTCGGTCTAATTGCAGCCATTTCTGAAAATAACCAATTCCAGCAAGCTCTTGGACCTATCAGCAACGATAATTTCACAAAGAAATTGAATCTGAAACGTACCCAACAAGCACACAGGCACGAAATCAAGCAATTAGATGAAGAAAAATGTATAGAAAACTTACGAATTAAACGACCCATTTGGGTTCCCGCCTTTCCCAACTGAAATGATCGAGTGTATTGAAAAGTTTCTTACAGCTGAATTTCTGTTCCATTTATACACGCGAAATTGTAAAGATGAACATCTCGTTTCAAGCTTATCCACATCGATCCCCACTTCGTTGGAGATGACATAGAGATCATATCGTGTTTGCGTTTGGCCACTTTCCTAATTTTCTAACATTTCAAAGAGAAAATCCACAAAAATCCCATGATTGAGAGAGAGAGATGGAAGAACCAAATTATAAATTTTTATTACATGATTCAGTGCCTTTTACTTTTATAGGTGGATTTAGAGCCTCTAAATTTTCTTATTTTATTATCTATTTTTATCTTTATTTAAAAATTTAAAAAAAAAAAAAAAAAAAACATGCAAAGATTTAAAATTATATTATTAAAAACATGTTATTATTTTTAGAGTTTAATTATAAAAAATAAAAATAAATAAAAAATAAAAACTCGTTATTAGAAAATTGATTAAAAAAATTAAAAAACAGATTATTATAATTTTAGATATTTCTAAATAAATTTCAAATATATATATTTTTTTTTTTTTTTTTTTTTTTTTTTTTTTTTTAAAAATACAAAAGATAAAGATGGTCATTGTCCAACTAAGTGGGAGGGAATATTATTTTGTGCAAGCTACGTGAATGTTACGACAAGAAAATTCATAATTTTTTTTAAGAAATAAATTCAATTTATTTTTACAAACAAATTAAAGTTTTAGTTTAAATTCATTTTGAAGTTAAATTAATATATATATATATATTAAAAAAATTAAAAAAAATTAAAAAATTGTAATCTCTTAATATTAAGATGGATATTCAAATAATTTAATTTAAAAAAATATCTATATTTCGCGATATCGTCTAATAAAAATAAATTATACTCTAAAATAGTTATGAAATATTAATAAAAGATGGAATTGATATTGAAGCTTCTAAAATTATAAAAATATTTTTAAAAATAAATAAGAAAGTTTATTGTTTTTTTTTTTATTATTTATAATTTATATAATTTAACCTAAACTTTATATAGGAAAAAAAAATTAGAAAATTAGGACAGGGAGGAGACGTATGTGTTCAACCTCTGGTTGCGTGGACAAGAAGCTCTCCAGTTATTCAGCGCTTCACTTCATTCACACGTGTCAATCAAATGGATAACCATTTTTATTTTTTTATTTTAAAAAATTAAGCCTAAAATATTTTTAAATTAAAACTAAATTAATAAAATGTTCTGAAAAATATTCTTTAATTTTACATTTCTACCCCTCTCCACTCTCCAACCTGCTGGGTTATGACCGGACATTTTCGGTGGAATTTTAATGGGCCGGCTTTGACGTCGCCCTTTTCAGCCCAATATACCATTCGGTCCATTTCGTATTTGTCTTTTTGTTAATGGACTGTCGAAAGCTACGGCCCATCTCCTTGTTGGGCCTGGCCCATTAAAAATGAACATCTAATATATGATGTCATGGTGAGATCTCATCTTGGTTGAAGATTAAAATGAAACATTTTTTATAAGGATGTGGAAACCTCTCCATAATAGACGCGAACCGCAATAAGCAGATCAAAGCGAACAATATCTACTAGTAATGGACTTGAGCTCTCACAATTATATATGAATAAATCATTCTACATGTGGCTCCGATGAGAACACCTCACTCTCATTAATTGAGTATAAAATAATTGAGAAGTGGAAATTAAATAACAAAACACTCAAATGTATAATGATGTAACAAAAAAAAAATCATTATTTTTTCGGTTATCAAATAAAAGAAGACGAAATGAATATAACTATAACTTCCCGACCGCAAAAAAATAAAAAAATAATTTAAAAAAAAATGATGAGTCCTTATAATATCTTACCAACAACCAGCATTGGATGCAATTCAAGTAGGCACGTTTGAAAAAATATTTTATTCTATATATGTGATGTCCCACATTGGTTGGGGAGGAGAACAAACCACCATTTATAAAAGGGTGTGGAAACCTTTCCCTAGCAAACGCGTTTTAAAGCCTTCGGGGGAAGTCCGAAAGGGAAAGCCCAAAGAGGACAATATCTGCTAGCGGTGGATCTGGGCTGTTACAAATGGTATCAGAGCCAGACATCGGATGATGTGCCAGCCTTCTTGTTGTTCCCCGAAGGGGGTAGACACGAGGCGTTGTGCTAGTAAGGACGCTGGGCCCCAAAGGGGGGGGTGGATTTGGGGGCGGTCCCACATCGATTAGAGGAAGGAAAGAGTGCCAGTGAGGATGCTGGGCCCCGAAGGGGGTGGATTGTGATGTCCAACATTGGTTCCTAGCAGATGCGTTTTAAAGCCTTCAGAGGAAGTTCGACAAAGTCAGACATCGAATGATGTGGCCAGCCTTCTCACTATTTCCCGAAGGGGGGTAGACACGAGGCGGTGTGCCAGTAAGGACGCTGGGCCCCAAAGGGGGTAGATTTGGGGGCGGCCCCGACAGAGTCAGACATCGAATGATGTGGCCAGCCTTCTCACTATTTCCCGAAGGGGGGTAGACACGAGGCGGTGTGCCAGTAAGGACGCTGGGCCCCAAAGGGGGTAGATTTGGGGGCGGCCCCACATCGATTAGAGGAAGGAAAGAGTGCCAGTGAGGACGCTGGGCCCCGAAAGGGGGTAGATTGTGATGTCCCACATTGGTTGGAGAGGGAACAAACCACCATTTATAAAAGGGCGTGGAAAGCTTCCCCTAGCAGAAGCCTTTTAAAGCCTTTAGGGGAAGTTCGAAAAGGAAGGCCCAAAGAAAGCCTTCCCTAACAAACGCAGTTGGTGGATCAAATTATATTATTTATTTTGAAAAAACATAGATTTAAAATCTTAATTTTTTTATATACATGAATTAAATTAAATCTCTAAAAAAATGAATTTAATTAGTAAAAAAAATTATAAATCTTAATTCCTTAAAATATTTATTTATTTCGAATAATTCCATTGAGCCCACGGGCCCACGCGCAAAACTAGTTGGATAAGGGCACGTGCAACAACACAGCTTTAAGAACAAGAATCAAACAAGTGGACGCGAACTATACACGCCGTTAAAGAATCGTACCGGCAATTTCCCGTCCACACGATATGAAAAAAAAAATAATAATAATAAAAAATAGGAATAAAGTACGCGAGAAAGGACGATAATTTATGAGATTCAGTTGGGGAAATTATTAAATTATCGCACGATATAAAATTTATTACACAAACTGATAAAAAAGTAGTACAAGGTAGAGTAGGGCAGCGGGCAGGTAAAGGCTCTGAACTGACAACCGGCAGCATGCCCGGAGTTGTACGGAAAGCTCCCGTTTCCACGCCACCTGGGACATATAGTTATTATCCGTTTGCCTCAAAATAAATAATTTTAATTATTTTTGAAAACTTACCGTTTCTTTTTTTACTTCGATAAATAGTAAAGATAAGGTTTTGACTGAAACTCAGGTAAAAAGTTAAAAAGAATTGACGACTGTTTGGCTATAAATGGGAATGTATCCTTTCCTCGAATAGAATACGTCCAGTCTAATCTTCATCTATCCCCGGTCGTGTTCTTGTAGTGTTCGAATCAAAGGTACGAGAAATCGAAACTGGTCGGAATTTCATTTTTATTTATTTATTTATTTTTGTTTATTTTAGTGAAGGAAATTCAGTTTCGGATCTGAATTATTTAGGGTTTCTTTTTTTTGCAATTTTACAATTTTGCCACTGGAGATTCTATGGCGAGGGAGAAAATCAAGATTAAGAAGATCAGCAACTTAACGGCGAGGCAAGTGACGTTTTCGAAGCGACGGCGAGGGCTTTTCAAGAAGGCGGAGGAGTTGTCGGTGCTCTGCGACGCCGAGGTGGCGCTGCTCGTCTTCTCCGCTACCGGAAAGCTCTTCGAGTTTTCCAGTTCCAGGTAATAATCGGCGATCCACGAACTTTTGTATTTTTACGAGAAATGCTACAAAAATCCTTAATAATTTTGAATGAAACTTAATTGAAATTGTTAGACGAACCCGACTCTC